>NC_069669.1:1722916-2067500 GCF_027244095.1 Hemicordylus capensis
TCAACCACTTCATGCTGTGTGTCCGGTGAGCAGCCAGAACTGGGCAAGGGGCCATATTGACTGCGGTATCCATTTGTATATGTATCACAACTGATCATATGAGGGAGGAGAGCTGGTCTTGTAGTAGCAAGCATGACTTGTCCCCTTAGCTAAGCAGGGTCCACCCTGGTTGCATATGAATGGGAGACTAGAAGTGTGAGCACTGCAAGATATTCCCCTCAGGGGATGAAGCCGCTCTGGGAAGAGTATCTAGGTTTCAAGTCCCCTCCCTGGCTTCTCCAAGATCGGGCTGAGAGAGACTCCTGCCTGCAAGCTTGGAGAAGCCACTGCCAGTCTGTGAAGACAATACTGAGCTAGATAGACCAAGGTTCTGACTTAGTATATGGCAGCTTCCTATGTTCCTATGATCCTGAATTATTTGGCTAGAATTAATTGAGGCATTTAACTAACTTTCAGCCCACCAGTCACTGGGAAAATGTTTATCTTGCTTTAGGGACAGGAAGAGTCTATCTCTGTTTGGCCACTGGGCTCTCACGCCACTTGGCTGGCTTCTTTTGAACTTTCCCTCCTGCAGGGAGCTGCTCAGCGCCCACCGAGACAACCTGGGCACCGTGGTCAAGTCGGTGGTTTTCAACGAACTGTCAAATGCCCGGAACCCCAACAACATGCAGATTCTCTACACGGTCCTCCAGCACAGCCCAGAGCTTGCACCCAAGGTATGTGGCTTGCGTGTGCTCTGGGAAATGCATGTCAGCCTGCTAGGAATACCCGAGAGGACAAGGCATGCATATGGGTGACTGTCTTCTCATGTGCATTTGACACATCCTCTGTGCAAAGCTGTGTTCCCAGTAACAGGGATTCCCAGATCTTGACTACAACTCCCATAATCCTCCACTGCAATCCTTGTAACAGGGATTCCCAGATGTTGTTGACTACAACTCACATGCACTTCCTCATTAGTATCCCTGTCTGTTATGTGGGGGGCCAGGGTTCGATTCCCTAACAGGGAAGCTGTTTGAGGACGGGGTCATGACCCCCTGCTAACTGAGCAAAGAGGCACCTTTTAAAAGTGAATCCCTTTTTAAAGTGGCAATTCTCTTTATTGAGCAGGGGGAGAGCACCTGGCCCTGTCCATCCCCAGCACAGCATCCCTCCAGTGGCTTCTGCGGCTGTCTACCTTATGTTTCTTCTTTAGATTGGGAGCCCTTTGTGGACATGGAGCCATTTTATTTCTATCTATTATTATTATTTATTATTTATTCGATTTCTATACTGCCCTTCCAAAAATGGCTGAGGGCGGTTTACACAGAGAAATAACAATCAAATAAGATGGCTCCCTGTCCCCAAAGGGCTCACAATCTAAACAGAAACCTAAGAGAGACACCAGCAACAGTCAGTGGAGGTACAGTGCTGGGGGTGGAGAGGGCCAGTTAGTCTCCCCCTGCTAAATAAAGAGAATCACCACGTTAGAAGGTGCTTCTTTGCCAAGTTAGCAGGGGTTGTAAACTTGGTTGAGAAGAGGTATATATATATTTGTCGTCTTCGTATTGCTCAGAGAAAGAGCATCTGCTTTGCATGCAGAAGGTTCCAGGTTCAATCCCTGGCAGCATCTCCAAGTAGGACTGGAACAGACTCTTGCCTGAAACCTTGGAGATCTGCTGCCAGTCAGAGTAGACATAATACTGGGCTGGATGGACCAATGGTCTGACCCAGTAAAAGGCAGTTTCCCATGTTCCATCATCCCCAGCTGCAGTGACCTTTTGGCTGGGAATTATGGGAGTTGTATTTAACACCATCTGGAAATCTCTGTTAGGGGAAACCCTGCCTGTGTGCCCTGTCTGTGCTTGAAGAAATCTGTTCTGCCCTCTTCTGGGTTTCTTGCTCCCAGGAATTTGATGGGCTGCTGCTAGGTAGGGATGTTCACGAACCGGTTTGGTGGTCTACTCATAGATTGCCGAACCGGTTCAAAAGACCGGGTTCGAAGGTGTAGAGGTGTAGCTTTAAGGCGTGGAGAGGGTGTCCTTACCTCCACTGCCCTGTTTCCTCCTCCGTTGCTTCTTCCATAACTGCTGTCGTGGGGCGGCTGTATACCCTCTTGTCGCCCCTGGAAGTGTAATACCGGAAGTGGCCAGCTTACCCCACCCCCCAAACATACACCCCTTCGAACCAGCTCGATGGTCTGTGAATAGACTGCTGAACCGATTCGTGCACATCTCTGTTGGAAGATATTCCCCTGAAGGGATGGAGCCATAGCTCAGCGAGAGAGTCAAGTTCCCTCCCCGCAGCTTCAAGACAGGGCTGAGAGCGACTCCTGCCTGCCACCTTGGAGAAGCCGCTGCCAGTCTGTGCTGGATGGACTAAGGGTCTGACTCAGTAGAAGGCAGCTTCCTATGTTCCTCCGCAACTTAGCAGGCGATCTCACTCTGCTGTTCCCGGTTGCTGTAGCAGCTCTCCTTCGCTCTCCCCCCTTGCAGTTTCTGGCCATGGTGTTCCAGGATCTGCTGACCAACAAGGACGACTACCTGCGGGCGTCGCGGGCCCTGCTGCGGGAGATCATCAAGCAGACGAAGCACGAGATCAACTTCCAGGCTTTCTGCCTGGGTCTCATGCAGGAACGGAAGGAGTCCCAGTACGTCGAGATGGAGTTCAAGGTGAGAGGCCGTCTTGGTCCCCAGCTTCTGCTTCCACTGCTAGGAGGACTAGAAGGACTTAAAAATTAACACGTAATTATAGTTGCTCCTGCCCTTTCATATTACTTTAGTTATCTCCTGGAGCAGGTTCATTCCCCCCCCCTTTTTTTTAAAGGTGTTGTATAATGGTGCCACGGGGGAAATGACTTGCCTAGCGAGCAAGAGGTTGCCGGTTTGAATCCCCACTGGTATGTTCCCTAGACTATGGGGAACACCTATATCAGGCAGCAGTGATATAGGAAGGTGCTGAAAGGCATCATCTCATACTGCATGGGAGGAGGCCATGGTCAACCCCTCCTGGATTCTACCCAAGACAACCACAGGGCTCTGTGGGCACCAGGAGTCGACACTGACTCCACAGCACAACTTTACCTTTTATCAACCACCCAGTCATCTTTTTCTTCTACCCTCCACATTGCTTTCTGTTTCAGTTCTCTAGAGCGGTCTCATGCCTACTGTACCTTCCCATCAAATGTGAATGTATGAACGTAACATATTCATAATGGGCTCCGCCCTTCCCTTGTACCAGAAACTGCTTCCCCTGTGATGCTTGCATCACATGCCTCCTCCAAAACCTATTTTTCCCATGAAGCCTTTGACATAACCCCTCAGTCACCCTATCAAAACCAAGCCTAAATCTGCGTCCCTGCCAGAAATGCATCTCCTGTGTCCTCCCATCTTGGGCCACCGTCTCTGGCATGTTGCCCGGCAATGGATTGACCCCGTTCCACTCTTATTCCTTTAGGACCGGTTTGTGATCCACATAACAGACCTGCTGGCTGTCTCCATGATGCTGAGCATCACCGCCCAGGTGAAGGAAGCTGGGATTGCTTGGGACAAAGGAGAGAAGAAGAGTAAGTGGCATTATCATTTGAGTTGTCTCTGAGAGTAGAGAAGAAAAACTCCCTTGCTGGGGTGTAAGAGGAAGGGAGAAAAAAATCCCTCCTGGGATGGGTAATCAGTGGCTAGACTTTGGGTACCAGCACCTTGATGGTCCTGGGTAGAGCAGGGATTCTCAACCTTGGGTTCCCCAGATGGACTTCAGCTTCCATAATCCCCAGCCCCAATGGCATTTGGCTAGGGATTATGGGAGTTGAAGTCCCAACAACATCTGGGGACCCCAAGTTGAGAACCCATGGTGCAGAGGAGGGTGCTCAGATCTGATTAGTCTGATCTAGTTGCTCATACATGCTCTGGTTCCTAGCTTTAGTTAGATGATGGCTCCCATGATCCCCAGCCACAATGGTCTTTGGCCATTTGAAGGCTGTTGTGATTGGAGGTGATGAGAATTGTAGTCTTGCAGTATCCAGGAACCAGAGTTGGAGAACCCCTAAGTCCAAATGCAGCACGCCGAAGAGCTGGATCCTCTGTGAAAAATAAGGAGAAGCCTATTGAAGTTAAAAACATACACACGTGCAGGCTGCAACCCGGCACACATTTCTTCCTTGGGATTAAATCGCCCTTTACCTCAGTGGCACTGGCCTGAAACGCTGCACACACTTAAAGAGAGCAAGCCCCACGGAACTCCTTGGGACTTGCTTCCGAGTGAGCAGAAAGGGCATTCTTAATATGTTCAGAGGCTGCACAGACACTTCTCACTGACGTGTATGTTTGCTCTTCACCCGCCCTTTCTTTGCCGCTCCTCTCCTTCACCCTGAAGCCAGCCGCCCCCCCAGGAAGGATATGGTCCAGTAAGTGGCTCCTTCCTGCCCTGGCCCCACAGCCACATCCGCCAGCTTGAAACAACTGCCACATCTTAACATTGTCATTCTGACTGATCCTTTTTTAACGCTTTTGCCCAGATTTGGAGGTGCTGCGTGCTTTCCAGAACCAGATTGCCGCGATTCAGCGGGACGCCGTCTGGTGGCTGCACACCGTGGTTCCTTCGATCACAAAACTAGCTCCCAAAGAATACGTCCACTGGTAGGAATCTGGATCAATGGGGGTTGAAATCAGGGCTAGAGAGGTGGCCACCCATCCAGTGTTCCCTCGGACAGGGATTCCCAAATGTGGTCGACTACAACTCCCAGAATCCCCAAGCAAATGCCATTGCAGCTGGAGATTCTGGGAGTTGTAGTCCACAACATCTGGCGCTCCATGTTAGAGGGAACACTGCACCCATCCCTTCCTGGGGCTACAGAATAAGGAGAGCCGAGGCTGTGGAGTGCGTGGCCTTTTTGAGAATGTTCTCAGCTTCTCTGCCCAACACCCTTTGATGTTTCATGCTGCTTTTCCTTTTCAACAGCCTCCACAAAGTGCTATTTACGGAACAGCCGGAGACGTACTACAAATGGGACAACTGGCCTCCCGAGAGTGACCGCAAGTAAGTGCCGGCCCCCGCCCGAACCCAGAGCCCTGCCAGCACCAGGAGAGCGCCGTAGCTCAGCGGGAGAGCAGAGGCTTGTATGCGCATCCCAGACCTGTGCCCAAACCCCCGTTCATCATACAGTACAAACGGTCTGGCCACCTAGGCACCTGATAAAGGTTGGGGCATCTCCAAAACTGTGGTCTTGTGAGCAACGGCTGGGACATTTAGGGAGTGGCGGCCCGCCCCCGAACCCTGTTCTGGGGCCCATAATGACATCACGAGGTCAATTGCTCCGGCTCTGACCACATCGAGTCCTCTGATTTGGAACTGGCTCTGCATTATTGCAGTCGGATTGGATATTTTAACATGCAGGAAGCCGATCTCTGCCGAGGGGTCTCAGCTCCAGCCACGCCTGAGTTTCCGCCATGACCTTACAGTGTAATTAATTGTCCCCTTTACTCCCTTTTCGAGGCGTCAGGTTGGAGGTAAGCTCCAGCATAATTCAGCTCCTGCCTGTAGGCTTCCAGCGGCATCTGGTGGGCCGGATGGTCTTATAGTTGTCCAGAACAGGGATGTGCATGAAACCGGTTCGGAGGCCCTTCAGAAGACTGGGGGATAACTTTAAGGACTGGGGAGGGGGAGGGTGCTCTTACCCCCCCCCCGCCCTGCTGCGTTTCCCCCTGCTGGTGCTGTTCTCAAAAACGGTCTTGCCGGGACGGCAGTGAACCTCCTTGACGCCCTGGTACTTCATGGACCGGAAGTGGCTGCTGCGTGTATGCATGTCGCGATGTGCACATGTGCAGTGGCCACTTCCAGTCTGTGACCTACCGGGGTGGCAAGGAGGTACGCTGCCGCCTTGGCGGGACTGTTTTTGAGAACAGCGCCAGCGGGGGAAACATGGCAGTGGGGGTAGACGGGTGTAAGAGCACACCCCCCCCCCAGTCCTTAAAGTTACCCCCACCACCACATTCGAACCAGCAGTCGCCAGTTCCATACACATCCCTCGTCCAGATGTGTCAGTTTGGCTGGCGGTTCTGGAGATGCCACACCTTGTGTCCTATAGGAAGGTGGGAAGCTGCCCTATGCCAAGTCAGACCCTTGGCCCATCTGGCTCTCTATTGTCTGCACTGACCGGCAGCAGCTCTCCAAGGTTTCAGGCAGGCGTCTTTATTTCCCAGCCCTACCCGGAGATGCTGCCAGGGATTGAACCTGGGACCTTCTGCATGCCAAGCAGATGCTCTACCGCTGAGCTCTGGCCCCATCTCGATAACCAGACTTTTTGTACTTTATTTACTTATTTATGTATTTGATTTTTATACTGCCCTTCCGAATTTCTATTCAATTTCTATCCCGCCCTTATGATCTAAGTATTTTGGCACGGCCTCCTGGGCTACTTAAATAAAAAAAAATATTCAAGGCCATGTTCCCTGTGACAGGCTTCCCAGATGTTGTTGACTACAACTCCCATCATCCCCAGCTGCCGTGCCCTTTGAGTGTGGATGATTGGCATTGTAGTCGTCAGCATCTGGGAAGCCCTGTTACAGGGAGCACAGATTCGATAGTATGGGTGTAGAGACTGCTGAAATCCCCACTTCCCCCCGTGCTGCCTACCCGGGAGACAGTGACTTCATCATCTCCTCAACGCCCCCCCTCCTCCTCCTCCCCCAGTTTCTTCCTTCGCCTCTGCTCCGAAGTGCCCATCCTTGAAGACACGCTCATGCGGATCCTCGTGATCGGGCTCTCCCGCGACCTTCCCCTCGGCCCCGCCGACGCCATGGAGCTGGCCGACCATCTGGTGAAACGGGCAGCGGCCGTGCAGGCAGACGGTAGGAGCGTTGAGTCCGCCGGTCCCTCTTGCGTCCTCCTTTGGGCTCCTTGCCCATGGATCTCGACTTGTACTGAGCCAGCACTGGCTTCAGCTGGAATTTCTTCTACTTTGTGTCCACAATGTTACCTGCTCAAAAATGACATGCTTTCAGCATGGTCTGCATCACTTTAAAGCCCTAAATGGTTACCTGAGAGAGCGCCTTGCCCCTTCTGTCTCAACCGGGACCTTAAGATCTTCTTCAGAGGCCCTCCTCGGAATGCCTCTGCCAAACAAGGTGGCTACTAGAGAGGGGACCTTCTCGGTGGTGGCACCCCATCTATAGAAGAGCCTCCCCAGTGAGGCTCGCCTGGTGTTATCACTTTGTTCTTTTAGAGGTCAGGTGAAGACTTTTCTGTTTACCCAGGTTTTTAAAGACTCATTTTAAAAACAAAGCTCTTTGTATTTTGTGTTGTAATGTGTTTGTTTTTGTGTTATGTATTTAAATTAGATGTTTTTACTGCTGTGTTGTGAGCTGCCCAGAGAACAGTTTGTTTTGGGGCAGCTAACAAAGTTGTTTGCTGTGATTAATTAATTAATTAATTAATTAATTACAGTCACTCAGTCTACCAGCTGCAGAGTGTCTTAGTGGTGGTTAAACATTTGGCAGACAGTTGTCCCATAGTGTGCTTCTCCTGCCTTTAGACCTAGAAGTCCTGCGAGTGGAGAGGATCCAGCTGATTGATGCCGTCTTGAATCTGTGCACTTACCACCATCCAGAGAATATCCAACTGCCCCCTGGGTAACATTTTCAGGCTTTCATATGCATCACTCTTAGATGGAGAAAATAGCTACTGCTCTTTGTTTGTTTTTTTAGTAGAAAATGCTTTTTTAATTTATTATTTGATTTTTATACCGTCCTTCCTAAAATGGCTCAGGGTGGTTAACACTAAAATAAAAAATATATACCAGTTAAAATCAAAACCCATTTAAAGACAGATTAAAATGAACGTTAAAACTGAATATCCTTAAAAGCCAGGCTAAAAAGATGGGTCTTTAAGGCTCTCCTGAAGGCCTCCAAAGAAGATAATTCCCCCCATATCCACGTTAGAGTGTGTTCCACAACTGAGGGGCATTTCTAACAAACACAGAAATTTGGTTTACTAGCTTTTTCTTTTTGCCTTGAATATCTGTAAGGCTCAATAAGCAGGATACATATCTTCCAAATAAATCAATAAAGCTGAACTGATATATGTTCATCTAACAAAGGACTCTGACTTCTACAGCATCCAACCCTTGGTCCATCTAGATCAATGTTCTCCCAGGTTTCAGGCAGGAGTCTCTCCCAGCCCTACTGGGAGATGCTGCCAGAGATTGAACCTGGGATTCCCGATGCTCTGCCTCTAATCTGCAGCCCCATTTCCTAAGCTGAAGAACTTACAGTGCTCACATGTAGTCTCCCATCCAAATGCAAACCAAGGTGGACCCTATTTAGCAAAAGGGACAATTCATGCTTGGTCTCCTAAGGCCAGCCGTTCTCATGTTCAGAGTGTGTTGGCCACAAGGCCTCCCCTTTAAAAAAAAAATTTCTACCCTGAAAATGCAACATTTGTGCTTCTGTTCACTCTTGAAGATATCAGCCTCCCAATCTGGCCATCTCTACACTCTACTGGAAAGCGTGGCCTCTCTTGCTCGTGGTTGCAGCATTCAATCCTGAGAACATCGGTGAGTGTTCCTACCACAGAGTCCTTTCTCATGGCCTTGAATGGGTTTTCAGACCTGGGCCCCTAGATGTCGGCGGGCTGCCAATGCCCAGCCGCAGGAGGAGGATGGAAGTTGTAGCCCCAGGCATCTGGGACCCACATTTGAGATCCCCTGGTGCATAAGATAAGCAGTGTGTTGCTTAGCCATCTACTTCTGAGACTTTCACCCCCAGAAAAGCAGTTTGCCAGAGATCATGGGGGTCTCCGTCTGCTCAGTGCCAAGCTCTCACCCTGTCCAAATACCAAATTAAGAGCAGCAATAGCCTTCGCACATGTTGGGTGTCTCTCACACCCTCAATTCCTCCTCTGGCCATTGTGCCTGTATTTGGGATAAAACACATGCAAAAATAAAATATATATCAAAACAAAACAAGGAAAGCCCTCCCTTCTGGAGTGGGAAAGAAAATAGGAAAAACGAAGGAGAAAAAAATGAAAATAACAGCAAATAGCATGCAAGCATCTATCTAATACAATATGGCTAACCGATCTATGCACCTATTCAATATAAAATTGATCCCAATTGGATCTTACACCTCCCTCACTTGTGCCTTAGGTCTCGCCGCCTGGGAGGAGTACCCGACCCTGAAGATGCTCATGGAAATGGTCATGACTAAGTAAGTGATCTGATCCTGCCTGATGAAGGGCGCTGAAGCCTGGTCTTCTCTGCTGCCTGGAGCCGAGGACATCTTCCCACGTGCTCCCAGGCAGGCCGAGTTGAAAGCTATCGCCAGCCTTGAGAGCCCGGGACGGATAACCCCGCCCAGTTCTTTGAGTTCTGCTATGCTCCTAGGCAGATCTAGACTAGCTTGTAACTCCTTTATCTTAAACATTATTTTATTCATTACCTTCTGCTGTCCGTGCTGTTGTTGTCACCCTAGCTCGCTTGCCTTTGTCTCAGTCCTCCTCTGCCGAGATTCTCCCTCCTATTGCTCCATTTAAAAAGAAAAGATTCTTAATTTGTTCTTGACTACAACTCCCAGCATCCCCAGCTGCAATGGCCTTTGGCAGGGGATTATGGGAGTTGTAGTCAACACCATCTGGGAATGCCGGGAACCCTGGTCAGCAGGGTTCTCTGCCCTTGCTAGGATTGATCCCGGGGTCACGCAATTGGTTGGGTTGTCAGCAGAGGGCTTTTCCGGATTTGCTTCCAAATCTTTTGGTTATAAAATCATTAAAAACTGACCTGCAAACCACCACGCCTTCTCTCTCTCTCTCTCCCCTCGCAGTAATTATTCTTATCCTCCTTGCACTTTGACGGACGAAGAGACCCGCACGGAGATGATCAACCGCGAGCTGCAGATCTCGCAGCGGGAGAAGCAGGAGATCCTGGCCTTCGAGGGCCACCTGGCAGCCGCATCCACAAAGCAGACGATCACAGAGAGCAGCAGCCTCTTGCTCTCGCAGCTCACCAGCCTGGACCCCCAGTGAGCCGCCTCCGCTGCTCTAGGGCTGGGAGCGGGCAGCGTTCAGGGAGGAGAGCCGGATCGGAGCTTTCAGAGTAGGGCTGAAAAAACATGAGTCGGATTCCATGGGGGTCCATCTAGCCCAGCCTTCAGCTTTCCACGGTGGCCAAGCAGATGCTTCCGGAAAGCCCACGAGCAAGACGAGGCAGGAGGCGCCGCCGACTGTTGCCCGCCCCCAACAGATGGCATTTGGCGATAGACTGCCTCTGAATGTGGAGGTTCCATTTGCCATTGTGGCGAATAGCCATTGGTAGACTTGAATTTCTCTAAGCTAGTGGCCATCACCGCCTCTTGGGTAGGGCTGGGTAGGCAGAATTCCCAGGTCGGGCTGGGAAGTGGAATCCCCAGACCCTGCTTCCTCTTTGGGGACCCTACTGCATGTACTTCCTGGAGGCTTTTCAGACAGCAGGCTTTACCGCAAGGCCTTATGTTTGGGGCATAACGGATTGATGATTGATTGATTAAGTGCTGTCAAGTTGGTGTCGACTCTTAGGGATCACATAACAGATACTCCAACGCAAAAGAGGATTTTTTTTACCCCGGACATAAATTGGGTTTGGTTCCAATACGGAAGGGGAAACCCGAATCGTGTGTGAGGTGCTCTCTGAAATATTGCACGGACTCTGATTTGGGGATGCCTAAAGCCTCCTCTGTTCCTCCGGCAGGGGCCCTCCCCGCAGACCACCGCAACCCGTCCTGGACCAGGTGAAGAGCCTCAATCAGTCCCTCCGCCTGGGACACCTTCTGTGCCGCAGCAGACACCCGGACTTCCTGCTCAACATCATCCAGAGGCAGGTGGGTCACCTGGAGGGGAGCTGGCCTGGTGGCAGCAAGCAGGAATGGCCCCCTTCGCTAAGCAGGGCCCGCTCTGGTTTGCATTTGGATGGGAGGCTACATGTCGATGCTGTGAAATACTCCCCTTAGTTGATGGGGCCGTAGCTCAGTGGTAGAGCATCTGTTCTGCATGCAGACGGTCTCGGGTCCAGTCCCTGGTAGCATCTCCAATTAGGACTGGGAGAGACTCCTGCCTGAAATCTTGGAGAGCTGCTGCCAGTCAGAGTAGACAAGACTGAGCTCAAAGGACCAACAGTTTGACTCGGTATATGGCAGCTGCCTGTTATCGGGGGGTAGGATCATAACTCAGTGGTAGAGCCCAGAACTCTATCGTCTCCCCAACTGCCCCCAGAATTGCAGGAGGGGCAGCCAGATTCTCAGCCAGGAAGTGCCCAGGCTAGAAGGAAGAATTCATTTGTTGCCCTGCAGTTTGCAGGGAGGCACCTTTCTTCGGGCACCTAATGGTCGCAGATACCAAATCTTTTTTCCACGCTCCGTTTCCAGATGAGAGCAGAATGGGAGCTGGCTAAGCTGTTCTTATCCCTCATCGGCACGATAATATCGCTTTGATGATATCACAGCAGTACTTCATTGGTCGCCACCTAATGGCGCAGCGGGGAAATGACTTGACTAGCAAGGCAGAGGTTGCCGGACGATGGGAAGCGCCTCTGTCGGGCAGCAGCGATCTAGGAAGGTGCTGAAAGGCATCATCTCACGCTGTGAGGGAGGAGGCCACGGTCAACCCCTCCTGTATTCTTGCTCCCTCTTCCCCCTCAGGCGTCCTCGCAATCGATGCCGTGGCTTGCAGACCTGGTTCAGTCCAGCGAGGGCTCCCTGGACGTCCTGCCGGTTCAGTGCCTTTGTGAATTCCTTCTGCACGACGCCGCTGACGAATCGGCCTCCGGCGAGGAGGAGGAAGAGGGAGAGAGTAAAGAGCAGCGCGCCAAGAAGCGGCAGGTGAGCAGCCTTGGGTGTGCCAGTTCGGTTTCCGCCGAGGGTTTCGTCCGTGGGAAGCAGCTGCGGTTCTCCCTGTTCCCTTGTTAGGCCTGGCCCTGAGTCACCTGGCCAGTTTCACAGCAGGGCAGGGATTTGAACCTGGGTCTCGTGGTAGCAAGCATGAGTGGCCCCCTTGGCTAAGCAGGGTCTGCCCTGGTATGCAGTTGGATGGGAGACATCTGTGAGCACTGCCAGATATTCCCCTGTGGGCATGGGGCTGCCCTGGGAAGAGCATCTCCCATGTTTGCATGCAGAACGTTCCCAGTTCCCCCTCCCTGGCAGCATCTCCAAGGTAGGGCTGAGGGAGACTTCTGCCTGTCACTTTGGAGAAGCCGCTGCCAGTCTGGGTTGGCAATACTGAGCTAGATGGGCCAAGGGTCTGACTCAGTCTGTGGCAGCTGCCTCTGTGTCTGTGTCCCTAGTCTGATACCCTTCTGTGCCACACGGGCTCTCTGTGGCCTGGCTGTGGTGGGGCTGACAGAATGAAGGGCGTCTTCCCCCACAGAGGCAGCAGAAGCAAAGGCAGCTCCTGGGACGCCTCCAGGACCTGCTCTTGGGGCCCAAGGCCGACGAACAGACGACGTGCGAAGTGCTGGATTACTTCCTGAGGCGCCTCAGTTCGTCGCAGGTGGCTTCCCGGGTTTTGGCCATGAAGGTAGGAGAGCTGGGAAGGTCCCAGCTGGGGCGGGTGGGGCTGGTGGCCCCTCAGGGAATCCTGGCCTGGGAGGAGAACTGGTCTTGGGGCAGCAAGCATGGATAGTCCCCTTTGCTAAGCAGGGCCAGCCCTGGTTTGCATCTGAATGGGAGACTCCATGTGTGAGCACCGTAAGCTATTTCCCCTTAGAGGATGGGGCCGCTCTGGGAAGAGCATCAAGGTCCCAAGTTCCCTCCCTGGCAGCATCTCCCAGATAGGGCTGAGAGAGACTCCTGCCTGCAGCCTTGGAGCAGCCGCTGCCAGTCTGGGTCGACCACTAGATCCCAACCTGGGTTCCTCCAGAAGTTGCTGAACTGCAGATCCCATCATTCCCAGCTGCAACGTATTGTGGCTGGGGGTGATGGGGGTTATAGTTCAGCAACAACTGGAGGGGACCCAGGTTGGTGCCGACAGTCCTGAGCTAGATGGACCAATGGCCTGACAGCTTCCTATGTTCCAGGAAACTGGGGGCCCTTTAACTTTTTTTTTTTAAAGGCCTTCCATATAGAAAACTAGTCTATCGGTGGGAGGCTGCAATACCAGGATCCTGATACGTCTCAAAAGCTCACAGTTGGCTCCCTGGGCTCTGGATGTTGCGTTTCCTCCCGGCAGGGGCTGTCCTTGGTGCTTTCAGAAGCTGGGCTGCGTGACAGGGAAGAGAAGGGCCACCCCATGGAGGAAGAGCCCGGCGACTCGGAGCTCCTGCAGGGCTACCAGTGGCTCCTCCGAGACCTGCCGAAGCTGCCGCTCTTTGACAGCGTCCGGGCAACCACGACGGTCGCTCTGCAGCAGGTAAGTGCACCTGGGGCGAGTGATGTGGAGGGCGGCTTTTTCTCAGGACGGAGGTCCTCAGCGGATGGGCTAACTTGTGAAGAGGGTGATTCTCATGAAGATTATCGCGAGAGGCAAGTCGGCAGGTTAGTTCTTACCAGAACTTTATGACTTGTAGCGACATTAAGGAGGCCCCTTGAGCAGGATATCCATATCTTAATATTAGTTTATTATTATTATTATTAGTTTACATTTTCTATCCCGCTCTTCCTCCAAGGAGCCCAGAGCGGTGTACTCCATACTTGAGTTTCTCCTCACAACAACCCTGTGAAGTCGGTTAGGCTGAGAGAGAAGTGACTGGCCCAGAGTCACCCAGCAAGTCTCATGGCTGGATGGGGATTTGAACTCGGGTCTGCCCGGTCCTAGTCCAGCACTCTAACCACTACACCACGCCGTCTCTTATTTAATAGATAAATAAACTCAGCCTGCTTGGAGTTAGGAGTTACAGGGTGCTGCCTCCTGCCACCATTCAGCCCCTGCTTTCTCGTTCCAGGCCATCCACATGGAGACCGAACCTCAGACCATCAGCGCTTACTTGGTGTATCTTTCCCAGCATGCCCCAGTCGAGGAACAGGGACAACACAACGACCTTGCCTTGGTGAGAGAGGTCTTGAATCCAGGGCCGCTTGCACCAGGGTGGCACTGCTCTCTTGGGGTCTCTAGACTTCCTTACTCTCTCTGTGCGTTTCAAACAGGTTCCCTGTAAATCAGCCATTCTCTCTCTTTCCTGAGCAGAAGGAGCAGGCTTGCTAGCTCCAGCTTAGTTTCGAGAGCCTCTGTCAGTCAAATGTTCTTTTTAATCTTAGATTTGGGTCCCCAGATATTGTTGGACTACAACTCCCATCACCCCACCAAGGACATAATGGGTGATGGGAGTTGTAGTCCAACAACATTTGAGGTCCCAAGTTTGAGAGCCCCTGCCTAAATATCTTTTCAATTAACTCATTCCCTTTTCTAAGTGGTCTCTAGATCTGGGAGGGAACTCTGCTCTAGAACAGGGCATCTCTTGTGGCCCTGTGGTATCACAAGCTGGTCTTGTGGTAAAGTAAAAAAAAGTCTGCCATCGACTCCTGGCTCCCACAGAGCCCTGTGGTTGTCTTTTGGTAGAATACAGGAGGGGTTGACCATGGCCATCTCCCGCACAGTATGAGATGATGCCTTTCAACATCTTCCTCTATCGCTGCTGCCCGATAGAGGTGTACCACTGGGGATTCGAACTGGCAACCTCTTGCTTGATAGTTGAGCATTTCCCCGCTGAGCCATTAGGTCTAGTAGTAGCAAGCATGAATCACCCCTTTTGCTAAGGAGGCTCCACCCTGGTTTGCATTTGAATGGGAGACACCATATGTGAGCACTGTAAGATATTCCCCTTAAGGAATATCCCCTGCTCAATTTAGGCCGCCCCAGCTGTTTTTGAACTACAGCTCCCATAATCCCCAGCCACGGCGGCCAATGGCCAGGGATTATGGGGATTGTAGGCCAACATCTGCAGGAGGGCCGAAGTTGAGCAGCCCTGCCTTAGGGGGTGGGGCCGCTCTGGGAAGAGCACCTGCACACTTATATGCAGGAGGTTCCAAGTTCCCTCCCTAGCAGCATCTCCAAGTTAGGGCTGAGAAAGATTCTTCTCTGCAGCCTTGGAGAAGCTGCTGCCAGTCTGGGTAGACAAGGCTAAACTAGATGGGCCAGTGGTCCGACTCCATCTAAGGCAGCGCCGTTTCCTGTGTTTGTGTGTCTGATCCTGGCTTCTGAGAAAAAGGCGGGTTAAGCTGTTCCTTTCTGCCGTTCTTCTGACTGGACCTTCACAACACCTTCAGCTTCCTGTGGTTGTCCCCACCCTGCCACTGTCTCCTCGTCCGGCACCGATCAGTGCTGTTCTTAGCGGTTTTCTCTCCCTTTCAGGATGTGGCCAGACTGATCGTGGAACGCTCCACCATCATGTCCCACCTCTTCTCCAAGCTCTCGTACTGTTCAGAGTCCGACGCCGTGCTGGTCGCCCTCCTCTCCATCTTCTCGCGCTACATCAAGCGTATGCGGCAGAGCAAGGAGGGCGAAGAGGTTTACAGCTGGGTAGGCATCCTCTCCTCTCTCTCTCACAACCCCACTTCCCCCTGAAGTCTTTGCCAGTGTATGTATGCACCCTTCAGGGAGAGGTTGGTTTGGAAAGCGCTCTCGAAAGAATGCTTTGAACGGAATCGAAATGAAATTGAAATAAAATAGTTGCTGATGCCATTTCCTTCCTCTCTCCTTGCAGTCCGAGTCGCAGGATCAGGTGTTCCTCCGCTGGATCAGCGGAGAGACAGCCACGATGCACATCCTGGTGGTCCACGCGATGGTGATCCTGCTGACCCTGGGGCCGCCGCAAGGTGATTGCTTGTGCGTCCAGCAGAGGCGCTGTTGTTCTTCTGGGCCACAGAAGAACAACAGACGCTCCTCTGGCCAATCTCAAACTGCTCCAGGAAGGGGAAAGTATGGGCCTTCATGATATACCTCTTAGACCAGGGATTCTCAACGGTGGGTCCCCAGATGTTATTGGACTTCAGCTCCCATAATCCCCAACCAAAGGTCACTGGGGCTAGGGATTATGGGAGTTGAAGTCCAATAACATCTGGGGACCCAACGTTGAGAATCCCTGACCTAGACAATCTCTGAAGCTGAAGGGGTAGCTATGTACCATTGCCGGTGGTCAGCTGGTGGGACTTCAGTACCCAGTATGTCTCCTTGTTCCTCACCGTGACCTAACAGAAGCTGAATACATCATGCTGAGTTGCGTAATACGTATAGGTTGCAGAATTCAGCAGCTCCAATTGCAGAATTTTGGTCAGCTTGGCGCAGAATTTTCATTTTTTAGCACTGAATCCCTCTGATGACAGTGAATGGTTCAGCAGTGGTGTTTTGAATGGTGTTTGACAATCCTCTAATCCAGGATGTTTCAGATTGCTCTGGAGGATTTGGGGGCTGACAGACTGCTTTCTCTAATCATTCCTTCCAAGCCGGCGATGGGAACTTCTACACTTTGCTGGACATCTGGTTCCCTGAAAAGAAGCCCCTCCCCACGGCTTTCTTGGTGGACACTTCGGAGGAGGCTCTACTGCTCCCTGATTGGCTGAAGTTGCGCATGATCCGCTCAGAGGTGCCACGCCTGGTGGATGCTGGTAAGGGGGTCTCTAATTCCTCTCCCCTCTCTATTTGGGGCAGGGATGTGTGTGCAAAATGCATCCCTTCTGCTTGAGCTCTGGCTTAGGGGATGGGGCTGTAGGCCATCGGTGGAGCCTCTGCTTCTCGTGCAGAAGGCCCGAGCTTTAGACTTCAGGTTGGCCTGGGAAAGTCCTCTGTCTGCAATCCCTCCAGAGATGCTGCTTGTCAGTGTAGGCAATACTGAGCTAGATGGACCGAGGGTCTGACTCAGTTTATGGCAGCTTCCTATGTTCCTGTGTTGCTCAGTGGGCTAGTCTGGCTGTCCTGTTGGCCCCTCGTCTTTAGACTTCTGATGCCTTCCCAAACTGTTCCTCATGTGGAATTATTTTGATGTTTTTCTGTCCGCCACCTTGAGCATAGGAATTAAGGCTGCTACCAAGTTGCTTTCATGAATAAATACGACAACAGGTGCATTCCGATAGTATCGCCAGTGGTGGGAAGAGGCCCCGGGATAGATCTTGTTTGGCCTCCACAGCGTCGAATGCCAACATGCCATAATTCTGAGACGACATTGCATTCCTCTGAGGCACGGTGTTGGTGGATGCCATGGAGTGGGTTATATCCGGACCCAAATGCTGACTCTGGGGTTGGGTCTCTTCCAGCACTGCAGGACCTGGAGCCTCAGCAGCTGCTCCTCTTCGTCCAGTCCTTCGGGATCCCCGTCTCCAGCATGAGTAAACTGCTGCAGTACCTGGACCAGGCCGTGTCCCACGACCCGCAGACGCTGGAGCAAAACATCATGGATAAGAGTAAGGGCGCTCCGCCCGGGAAGGCGGCCCTCGAAGCCCAGCCCTTCCCGATGGCTCGTGGGGCGGTGGGGGAAGTGGCACGGTCCTCAGAGGAGCCCTGTGGGATCTAGTCCAGGGCTGGACAGTTCCCAGGCGCCAGGGAGCCATGGTGCCTAGACTAGGAGAGTCCGATGGAGAGTTGTTTCATACCATCTTTATTTGTTCTTGGCAGCCCCACTTCTGTATGTTACTTGTAGATAGAATGGGAAACTACATGTGTGAGCACACACCCCTGCTAACTAGGCAAAGAGGCACCTTTTTAAACATGGTTATTCTCTTTATTTAGTGGGGAGAGCAACTGGCCCTATCCACCCCCAGCACAGTATCTCCAGTGACTGTTGCTGGTGTCTATCTTACATTTCTTTTTAGATTTTAAGTGGGATCCCTCTTTATCTATCTATCTATCCATCTACCTACCTACCTACCTATCTACCTACCTATTTACTATTTCTCTATGTAAACCGCTTTGGACACTTTTGTTAAAAAGTGGTATATAAATATTTGTTATTGTTGTAAGATATTCCCCTTTGGGGATGGGGCCACTCTGAGAAGAACAGCTGCACACTTGCATGCAGAAGGTTCCAAGTTCCCTCCCTGGCAGCATCTCCAAGTTAGGGCTGAGAGAGACTCCTGCCTGCATCCTTGGAGAAGCCGCTGCCAGTCTGTGTAGACAATCCTGAGCTAGATGGACCAAGGGTCTGACTCCCTAGAAGGCAGCTTCCTATGTTCCTAATAACATGAAGGCGACAGGTTTCTCCTCCTCTTGTCCCCCAGCAACAGGTGTTCAGAGGTAAACTGCCCCTCGACCTGGAGGTTCTAGTTCACGATCATGGCTAACAGCCATGGTTAGACCTTTTCTTGGTGTCTTTGTCTAATCCCGTTTTTGAGTGATCTAAGCTATCTTGTGGCAGCCAGTTCCATAGGTCAGGCCTTTTGTGAGCTTGCAAAGCAGAACTGGCACAAGTAGAATGGCTTCTGCATATGGATAGGTGCTCGGAAGGACATGCTCACAGGTTGTCGTCTTTCAGATTACATGGCTCACCTCGTGGAGGTCCAGCACGAGAGAGGAGCTACTGGCGGCCAGACCTTTCACTCGCTTCTCACCACCTCCCTGCCAGCTCGCCGAGGTATGCTCACCTGGGCTTTCGCTTCCCTTTCAGGAAAGAGGGTTGGCTTTTCCCCTTCATCCTTTCCAGGCTCGTCCCACATCAGAAATTCCCTGTAGGTAGAAAACTAGCATATTGGGGGAGAATATCAGGTTTAGAAATTCCCCTTGACATGCTTTCTGCAGGTAGAGGATGGATGACATGGTCGGCGGGAGCATTCACATGTATGGTCCTCCCCCTGTATGCAAGAGTGGTATAGTCTCCGCATGATTTCTCTGAAAGCATAGGTCAATCCTTTAATCATTCCTACAGAGAAGGGTTCTCAGTCTTGGGTCTCCAGATGTTGTTGGGGCAACTCCCAACATCTCCAGCCACAGGGGGCTTCAGGAATGGTAGCCTAGCAACATCTGGGGACCCAAGATGAAGAATCTGAGGGCCATTGTGGCTGGAGATGGTGGGAGTTGTAGTCCAGCAGAATCTAGGGCCCAAAGATTGAGAACCCTTTAGGATGAATGTGTTTGTCACTGAACAGAGCCCCGATTTCTTTGAACGGCCCAGTTCACGATGTTTTGCCTTAAACTCCCTTCAGACAGCGATGATACTCCGCGGCCCAAAACCAGCCTGGAGGCGTCACAAGGTCAGGGCAGAATCCGGGCGCTGGCTCAGATCCGAGTCCTTGGTCCAGAGGATGACCTGGCAGGCATCCTTCTTCAGGTAACTTCCCTCCCTGGATGTTCTTTTCCCCATCGCGGTGTGTCTAGGATGCTTTACAGGTCCCCCCCATCTCATTTTCTGGTGAGAATTAGGGATGTGCACGGAACCGGTTCAAACGGCAGGTGGTTCCGCCGTTCAAAGGAGGGGAGGGGGGCGGTGCTGCTTAAGTATCTGACCCGACCGCACATCCTCGCCAACTGGCACAGGCACGTCAGATGCTTCCAGTTCTGGTAAAGGGGGCAAACCGGGTGGCAGGGAGATAGGCTGCCACCCTGATAGACTTTCTAAAAACGGAGTTCCAGCGGAGGCAGAGTGGCAGGAGGGGTAGTTTCACACCCCGCGGCCCTTGACATATCCAGGGAATTCATGCAATAGATAGATAGCTGACTCTAATACAACAGTAACCAAAAATATAGCTGAGAACACGCTCCGAGATATTGAAAGAGGCCATGTTGCATTAAGTGTATTTCAATTTGTATTCTGTATAGCTTTTGAAATTTGCTGAACAATTTGATTGGGTTTGTGGTTTTTAGGGTTTGTGTGTTGTTTATAATTCGGGTTTGATGTGCACGCCAAATGTTATTGTTATGGTTTGTGGACTGAAATACACTCCATTGGCGATTATGGTTGCTAACAACAGGACTACTTAAAAGGCTCGCCTTTATCTCGCCTTTTTAAGTAAAGTATTCCGGCCATACTGATATGTTTCATCTGCAGCCCCTTTTATCTGATTCTGATGGTTTCATTTGTCTAAATGTGGCTAAATTTTGCTTTAAAGCTTGCAGAATGTGCAAAAAGATGCTTACTCTGATGTAGGCTCTTACTGTCTGCCGCAAACTGTATGATGATTGTTTAGCTGGTCATTGACCATAACAAAAGATCTTCAGAAAAGCCCTGGCGAATCAGACCAAAGAGCCATCTCCATCCAGTATCCTTAAGCGTAGAATCTGGGAGATTTTTTAAAAGCGCATAGCACACGCGGACCACTGCGGGTCCTGTTTTGTTGCTCTGTTCCGTCACGCAACCCTCTTCTCCTCCCGCCAGCTGTTCCCACTGAACCCGGATCCCCGGTGGCAGAACTCAAACCCCCGCCCCCTCGCCCTGGCTCTGCAGCAGGCCCTGGGGCAGGAGCTGGCTCGGCTGCGCCAGGGAAACGCCCCGGTGCCGGGGACCATGGCACGGCTCCTCCAGGCACTGGCGGCGCTGCTGAACTCCCCCCATGGCGGGACGTTGGTGATGGCCATGCACCGAAACCATGTGGGGTCATGTCCCCTCATGCGTCTACTGTGCCAGTATCAGGTGAGTTCTCTCAAACCACGGCTCCCAGTCAAAGTTGCCAAGAGTTCAAAGCTCTTGTCTGCCTTTTGGACTGCTCTCCCTGCCCTGTGTCCCGGCTGTAATCCGACTTTTCTTCCCTCCAGCGCTGCGTCCCCCAGGACACGACCTTCTCCACGCTGTTCTTTAAAGTCCTGATGCAGATGTTGCAGTGGCTGGAGAACCCGGCTGTGGAAGAAGGGCCTCTCCGGACCCAGCTCAAGTCCTTTGCCGTTCAGTATTCAGCCAGACACAGGATCAACGACGGTAAGAGGGCTTCACCGCACGGCAGAGATCAGGAACAGAGACAGTCTCATCCTAGACCAGAAGTGCCTTGGAGCGCTGGGGACAAGCATCCCTGAAGCAGGGATTCCCAGGTGTTGTTGACTGCGACTCCCATCATCCTCAGCGGTCTTTGGTTAGGGATACTGGGAGCTGTAGTCGACAACATTTGGGAATCCCTGTTACAGGGAACTCTGCTGGGCACCCAACGTTTTGCCTGCATTACCTTGAAGAACACTGTGTGCATTGGTGTCATTGCCCATACGTGCGTATAAATTCATTAAGATCCCATTTTGAGCAGCCTCCATTGATTACTTGATGGGATTCTGGGATTCATAACCCTAAACATCAGGTTTACATGGAACAAGGCTGGGTGAAGGCAGGAAAGCATCCCCTTGCCGGCCGCTGGGTGACACACTCTCTTCTTCTTTTGTGGGGCTTGGCAGTCCGCGGGGGTTTCCTGCACCTGGCGGACGCATTGGCTTTCCGCCGCGACGCTGACGTGATTGGCTCCACCGTGTGCGCCATCATTGCCACCCTGAAGTCTGGCGAGAAGTACAACGTGGAGCCAGAAGTTGTTGGTAAAGGTAGGCCTCTTCCTTTGACCCTGCCTCACTGCTGAAGAGGGACGGGTACACTCTTGCTCCTAAGGAAAGCCCTGCTGGATCAGGCCCAACGCCCATGTAGTCCAGCATCCTGTTTCCCACAGTGCCCCTGGGAAGCCCACAGGCAAGAGCTGAGGGCGTCCCTCTCTCTTGCTGTTGCTCCCTTGCCACTGGAATTGAGTGGCATCTTGCCTCTGAGGCTGGAGGTGGCCTCTAGCGCCAGACTAGTAGCCACTGATAGACCTGTGTTCCCTCTTAACAGGGATTCCTAGGTGGTGTTGACTACAACTCCCATCACCCCCAGCTGCAGTGGCCTTTGGATGATGGGAACTGTAGTCGACAACATCTGGGAATCCGTGTTAGAGGGAACACTGCTTGCTTCTCGCTGCTTTAGTAAATACCAAACCTGATCGCCTGATGCCTCCGCATCAGGCAGCTTCCTCCGTCCCCATCATGGTGAACCTGCAGGCAGCCTGCTCTGTAGCGAGCTTTGCCGAGTGGTTAATCCCAGCCCTGCTGAGTGGCCACGGCTCCCCTTCAGTGTTCCCTGTCAGAGGGATTCCCAGAGCTTGTGGACTACAACTCCCAGAACCCCCAGCCACTGAGGCTGAGAATGCTGGGAGCTGTAGTCAACAGCATCTAGGAACCCCGGTTACAGGGAACACTGCTCCCCTTTGCGCTCCGCCCCAAGCCTCTAAGGGCCTCTCTCTCTCCCCCTCTCTCTGCCCCGCTGCTCTAGTCCTCCAGGGCCTGACAGAGATGCACTCGCCATTCCTGGAGGAGCTCCTGGCAGCCCTCTTCTCGGTTACCATGGAGACCTCCTCCCACTTCCCTACCACTGGACCCATCTCCATGGTGAGCTCGCTGCTTCTGCAGGACAAGGAGGAGGCCTTCGTCAAAAAGGAAGCGGAGAACAGCAGGTGGGTCGCAGGGGGGCCAGTCTGCCTTGCCCTCTCTGGCCCTAGAGATCCCCCCTCTTTCCCCCCCAACTCATCCTGGACCCCACTTTGACCTTTCAGCACCGAGAATGCCCGCCTGGGGCCTTCGGGCCTTTTCATTGACTGGCTGGAGATGTTGGACCCTGAGGTGATCAGCAGTTGCCCCGATCTCCAGCAGAAGCTGCTCTTCTCCTGGAACAAGGTGAGGCCCGTTCCGGCCAGAGCAGGGTGGAGCCGGAGGCCAGGAGAATTTCCCCCCAGAGTAGCCCCGGTCAGATGGATTTTTTTCATCTCTCTGCAGAATGAGTTTTGTTCTGGGCGGCAGTATCAAGGCAGGGTGTGCGCACATGTGCATTCAGAGTGGGGCCTTCCGGATTCAACCTGAGCGGGATCTAAAATGAACTGAGAGGACATTGAAAAAACTTGTGAGCGCGCACACATGCGCACACCTTGGAGGCAACAGTGGCCCCATCTCCTAAGGGGAATATCTTCCAGTCCTCACATGTCTCCCATTCAAATGCAAACCAGGGCGGACCCTGCTTAGCAAAGGGGACAAGTCCTGCTTGCTGCCACCAGCCCACTCTCCTCCCCACCATCATGCACTTCGTGACCACCCTCTCGTTGTTTTCAGGATAAAGCTGCTTCTGCATCGGAGCCGCCCTCTTTCCGCCCGTACCTTCTGGCCCTCCTGACCCACCAGTCTAGCTGGGCCACGCTGCACCACTGCATCCGGATTCTGCTGGGCAAGAGCCGAGAGCACAAGTGAGTCTCCTCAGGCCTAGCTGCACGTGGCCGATGGTCTCCGGCAAACGCGGAAAGAACGTCTTGTGCGCACGAGGATGGCAGAGACACATAGGGAAGAAGCGGCCGCCGTCCCTGCTCACCGAAGCAGGCAGCAGGGGGCTGTTGAAACCATTTATTTTGGCTGTAATTCTGGCCACCTTTTTTTAAAAAAAGACAAAAGTCTTTAAATTGTCACATTGCCCATTTAAAACTGACTCCGTGGTTTGGAGAAACCGGTGGTTGTCCTTTGCTGGTGGGCTTGATGCTTTGTGGGGTGAAAATCCCCCATCTCTGGGGTGGGGAGATTCAGCCTTCCACTCCATTAGGGTTTGACACATTCCTCCTTGATATCTTCTGACAGATTGGACCCGACTGCCTCCTTGGATTTCCTTTGGGCCTGCATCCATATCCCTCGGATTTGGCAAGGAAGAGACCAGAGGATACCCCAGGTAGTCCACTTAGGAACATCGGCAGCTTCCATAGACCGAGTCTGACCATGGGTCAGACAATAAATTGTAGCTGGTGATGATGGGAGTTGTCGTTCAGCAACATCCGGAGGACCACAGGTTGGGAACCCCTGGCCTAGATGGACAGGGATTTCTGAGTGCAATGCATTACCAAAGTTGGGCGTGGGAAACCTTGTAAGCACTTGCGCACTTCGGTCCCCTGTGTCTGCGCTGGGCAATCCTTAATCTTGGCTTTCCTCCATCCTTCCCTGCCCCACGGCACAGAAACGGCGAGAGGAGTTTGTGCTGCAGCTGAAGGCCCCCGAACTGATCAGCCTGGTGGAGCTGATCTTAGCCGAATCGGAGACCCGGAACCCGAATCCCGAGGCGGCCTCCTGCTCGGTCATCCAGTCCCGGCTGCCGCTGCTGCTCAGCTGCTGCCACGGAGACATCGACAGCATTAAGAAGGTCGCAGAGTACCTGACAGGCTGCTTGCAGCAGTGGGGGAGCAGGTGAGGATATCCGACTCAAAAAAATAAATCAGAATCCACATTCTGCCTCTAAACATAAAACCGCGCTTAAAAATTTAAAATTTTAATCATTTGTTTTAACACCGTGTTTTGTGATATTGTTTTGGTCGTGTTTTGTGGATTTTAAATCTATTTTTTCTTTTTATATTTTAAATTTTGTACACCCCCTAGAGATGTGCACATCAAGCACTATAAAAATATGATAAATAAATGAATGAAAAGATCACTCTTCTGTTGTTAACTCTCAAGCACCCCAAAACAAATAGGTGTTCTGCAAATAAGCACAGCTGTGCCCATGAGCTAAGTTGGGGCTCCCAAGCTTGACTCCCCAGATGGTGTTGGACTACAACTCCTATCATCCTTGGCCACAGTGGCCTTTGGCTTGGGGTGTTTTGCAGCGGCAGCAGTGAGTGTCGGCCGTGGAGTTAGCAATAGCACTTAGAGTTCCGCTGAGTCTCGGATCCCTTCGGGCCAACTTGCTTCCACTTGATTCCTCAGATGCTTGACAGTTGCAGGAGCCTCTAAAGCTTAAGGCTCAACTTAGTCCTCCTAGCTGTGTTTGGACTACAACTCCCATAATCCCCAGCCACAGTGGCCAGGGATTATGGGAGTTGTAGGCCAACATCTCTAGGAGGGCCAAAGTTGAACAGCCCTGCTCTAAGGGCACTGGGAGAAATAGTTTCAGCCTGTCTGCCTGCCCTCCACGTGGCCTGCGAGCATTTCTCTGGAATCAGTGAGGACTGGCAACTTGGATTTTCAAATAACGGAGGCTGCATGCTGCTCAATGCAGCCTGTTGAAAAGACGCCTTGTCTGGACTTGGAAGCCTAGCCCCACTCTGATAGGGTGCTACATTACCTTTCACCCGCCCCCCCTTCTCTTTCAGTCCAATGGGCAAGCGTTGCCAGGACCTTCTCCTGCAGATCTACCTTCAGCTGCCAGAACTGCTTGTCCCAGTGCCAGAGTCGCTGCTGTCCAGCGAAGGAGCCACCGATAGCAGCACCTGCAAAGTAAGGGCTGCGGGGAACAGAGAAGGCACGGCCAGAGGGAGGAGGAGGAGGAGAGAGGTGGTGGTCCCATCTCCCTCGGTGTTTGTAGCCAGCAGCTCTCCAGGGCTTGGGGCAGGGGAGGAGAGCCAGTCTTGCAGCAACAAGCCGGAATTGTCCCCTTTGCTAAGCAGGGCCCCCCTGGTTTGTATTTGGATGGGAGGCCGTGTGAGGACGGCAAGGGGTTCCCCTTAGCGGATGGCGCCATAGTTTGGCAGCAGAATATCTGCTTGCTTGCAGGGTTCAGACCCTGGGAAATCCTGATATTTTTGGTGATCTGCTGACCTTAAGGGGAGGAGAGCTGGTCCGGCGGTAGTGAGCATGGATTCTCTCACTTTGCTAAGCAGGGACTGCTTTGGTTTGCATTTGGATAGGTGACTATATGTGGATCTCTTGGGGGATGGGGTAGTCGCATCTACGTTGCATGCAGAATCTTGTTTTAAAAACAACCTTGTTTTTAAATTCTGCTGTAACCCGCCTTGGGATTGTTTTAATGAAAGGCGGTATATAAATTTAACAATAAAATAAATAAATTTAACAATAAATGTCCCAGGTTCGGTCCCTGGCAGCATCTCCAGGTAGGGCTGGGAAAGACTTCTAATGGCCAGCCCTGGAGAGCCGCTGCCAGTCAGTGAAGACAGTCCTGAGCTAGGTGGAAAGAATGATCTGACTCTGTATACGGTAGGTTCCTAGATGCCAGGAGCAAGCCTGACAACCCTGCACGCAAAGCAGATGCTCTACCCCTGTGCTAGGAGACCTCCTAATATAGAAGTGCATACAGCTGCCTTCTACTGAGTCAGATCTTTGGCCCGCCTAGAGAAGAATTGTCCACACTGACTTGGTGGCGGCTCTCAGACTGGGGTCTTCCTCAGCCCTATTGGAGCAGCCAGGGATTAAACCTGGGACCCTCCGTATGCAAAACCGAAGCTCTACCACTGAGCTAAGGCCCCATACACAAAACAGAGATGTACATAGGAAGCTGCCTTCTACTGAGTCAGACAGTTGGTCCATCTAGTTCAGGATTGTCTACACTGACTGGCAGTGGCCCTCCAAGGTTTCAGGAAGGGGTCTTTCCCAGCCCTACCTGGAGATGCTGCCAGGGAGGGAACCCTAGGGCGGAAAGGAGGGATCCACGATATCCCAAGGAGAAAAACAAAAAACAGATCATGGATAATTAATCTAATAAGCAATGAAATAGGAATGGATTTAATCAAATCACATACTAAAGGTAATATAAGATATACCAAAAACCAGTATATATACAAAAAGCATATGACTGAAATATACTATACAAAACCAGTCAGGTAAACATCTACAAACAGCATATATGAGGGAATGAATACAATACCCATAAACAGATAGTAAATAGTAAACTCCCACTAGGAGCCCCGAGTCAGGTGGAAGCAAAAGAACCTAACGGCCAGAAGTTGGCATCAATATGTGGCTCCAAATTCGCTCACGTTCACAATAACAGCTCTTGTAGTTATCTGGTAGTCTGATAGTTGGGAGCGATGATAGGGATGTAATGGGTTGTACTCAAGGTTCCAAAAGTTGATAACAGGAAAACAGGACATGCTGTGTAGTCTGCGGAATGCCGAATGAAGAGACTGGAAAAGGCAGTACAGCTGCCCCGAGATAACGAGCTGTTTCACCGAATGCTTCTTCAGGAGCACATTTCATCAGTTGATATGCAAGCTCAAACCATAGTAACACTCAGTGTTACTCCGAGCAAGTAGAAGCCTAAAAGCTCCACTGTAGCAGCAAAGCCCTAATCTTTGCGGTTTGACCACACTGGGTGATTCTCTCCACAGCTCGACGCCCTGGTCCACAGGTTCCTCACTCTGCTCGCAGACTCCAGCGACTCGAAGACGAACGAGAGCCGTCTGTGGGACGCCAACATGGCCTGTCGGAAGCTGGCCGTAGCTCACCCCATCCTCCTGCTCAGGTTCTGTCTTGTGCTTTTCCTTTTTCCATGACGCTTGCCCAAGAACCCCAAGGCGGACATTCCCTGACCAGCCTAGAAAACTTTGCCCCCAAATCCCACCATCCTTTGCCACCAAGACACCAAGCTCTCTTCTGGCCAAAATGCCTTTGTCCAAAACGAGAACTCTGTATTTTGTTCCATCTTTTTGGCAAACCGACTGCATGAATTTTGTCTCAGCCCCTTTTAGAGCCTCCCAAGCTGGTGGCCATCACCACATCTTGTGGCAAAGAGTTCCGTCGGTTTTAATTCTGTGCTGTGTGAAAAAAGTACTTCCCTTTTGTCCGTCCTAAATGTCCTGGCCTTCGGTTTCATGGGATGACCCCTGGCTCTGGTGTTGTGAGAGAAGGAGAAAAATTTCTCTGTCTGCTCTTCTCCACACCATGCATAGTTTTATAATGCTGGCCAAAAGACCAAAATAAAAATCTGGCATCATTGTATAGGCCTCTATCATATCCAGACTCTCACGTTCTAAGGGAAAGAGCCTCAAGTGTTGCAGCCTTGCCTCGCAAGGAAGCTGCTCTAGCCCCCTGATGGTTTCGGTTGCCCTCTTCTGAGTGCCTCCTTCCTCCACCCGCAGGCACCTGCCCATGATTGCAGCCCTGCTTCACGGCCGGGTTCACCTGAACTTCCAGGAGTTCCGCCAGCAAAACCACCTGACCTTCTTCACCCACGTCTTGGGCATCCTGGAGCTCCTTCAGCCTCAGGTCTTCCAGGGCGAGCACCAGGGGGCGCTGTGGGATTGCCTCCTCTCCTTCATCCGCCTGCTTCTGGTAAGAGAGCCTTTCAGAAGGACCACTGCAATGGGCCCAATGCTGGGAAGGCGGCGTCTGCCCGTCTGTGGGGCTTTGTGTTCACCCCCCACCCACGCCAAATACAGATCAGAATGGTCCGTCTTGGGGGGGGGGAGCAGGGGGCTCTCAGAATTCCAGAACTCAGGGTCAGCCCGTGAAAACAGGTGGGCAGGAGCTCCTGCGAAGGGGAAGGGAAGAGCTTGCAGAAAAAGTACCTGCTGGGTCAACGGCACATCAAACCGGGCATCCCATTCCCAACATGGGCCAGCCCGACTGCCTCTGAAGCTGGAGGTTTTGTCCAGCTATAGCCATGGATAGGACTCTCCTCTTGCATGGATTTCTCATCAGAACAGCCCTGCTGGATCAGGCCCAGGAAGGGCCATCTAGCCCAGGGTCCATCTCCTGTGCTGCTTGTGAGGATCCCGTGAGCCAACCCTAAGGAACGTCAGGGGCGGGGTGGGAGAGGAGAGCCTTCCACCCCCTCCCCAAATGAGCATGTCTTGCTTTCCTCCAGAGCTACCGGAAATCTTCCCGCCACCTGGCTGCCTTCATCAGCAAGTTTGTGCAGTTCATCCACAAGTACATCACCTGCAACGCCCAGGCGGCAGCGTCCTTCGTACAGAAGCACTCCGAGCCCCTCCAGTGAGTATCCAGTCCTCACCGGAGCATGAGAAACGGTTCCGCTTGCAGCCCTCTGGAAACCCGCTGTCTTTGTGGAATGTTGGACATCTTTCCCCGAGTCACGTTGTTGGTCTATCTTGTCTAGGGCAGGGCATCCCAGATGGGGACCCTCCAGATGTTGCTGGACCACAGCTCCCATCATCCCCTGCCACACTAAATTGTAGCCTGGCATGATGGGAGCCGTAGTTCAGCAACATCTGAAGGGACCCAGGTTGGGATTCACTGGTTGAGAGTTCTCTACACACATGTGGCTCTCCAGATGTTGAACTACAACTCACTACACACACAGCACGACTACCGCAAGCACAGTATATTACAGTGGAGGATGATGGGAGTTGTAGTTCAGTAACAAGTAACATCTGGAGAGCCGCCTGCTAGGGATGTGCGAACTGGTCCAGGGGTTCGATGGTTCCGGGAGTCGGTTTGGGGGTTCAGTGGTTCGGGGTTGAACCGAAACACACACACCCTCGGTTCCGTCCGGACCGGAACCAAACCCCCCCCCGCCCCCCAGCCAGTTCGCAATTAAAGTTAAATTACCTGCCTCTCCGCAGTGACCTGTCGTCGGATAACAGCGACCTCGCGATGCTCAAGTCTCTCTTGGCCGGCCTGAGCTTACCCAGCAAGAACGGGGCATCGGACAGAGGGCCCAACGACGAAAAGGATGGTGAGTGCTGGCGGTTCTGTGGCGTATGGGCCACTTCTCCAGCCGCGTCAGTGGCTCTGGCCCTCGGGAATGTGAAATGCTGCCGGTGGCATCTTACATAGGAACTTGGGAAGTAGCTTTCTACTGAGTCAGACTCTTGGTCCATCTGGCTCAGTATTGTCTACACAGACTGGCAGCGGCTTCTCCAAGGTTGCAGGCAGGAATCTCTTTCAGCCCTGTCTGGAGATGCTGCCAGGGAGGGAATTTGGAACCTTCTGCATGCAAGCAAGCAGTTGCTCTTCCCAGAGCGGCCCCATCCCCTACCTAAGAGTGCTCACACATGTAGTCTCCCATTCAAATGTAAACCAGGGCAGACCCTGCTTAGCAAAGGAGACCATTCATGCTTGCTGCCGCAAGACCAGCTCTCCTCACCTTCTTCTCCAAGTGGCTCAGAGCCCTACCCTGCAAATGCAGGCACAAAACAAACCCACCTTCTGCCCACCAAGAAACCCAGCTTCTAGAAGTAGGAAACCCAAAGCCTGGGGTGTCTTCAGGGCAGAAATGACATTCCCCCGCAATGGGGCGGTATTAGGGTGGAAATGGGGAGGCTGGCAGAATCTTCTCGGGCTCTCCCAGCTGGAGATCCCAGCTCCTAATAACTCTCTAGGACAGGGCTGCACAACTTTGGCCACCCAGGTGTTGTTGGACTACAACTCCCATCATCCCCGACTGCTGGCCATGGGCTGGGGATGATGGGAGTTGTAGTCCAACCACTACTAAGGGGCTAGGGCTATACAGCCCTGTTCTAGGGATTTAGGAAGTTGTTGGCTTTCACAGGAGATTCCCCCACCGATGGTGGGGGTCAAGATTCCTGGCCCCTTACAGAGCCCTATTAAAACCTTTCTCTCTTTCTCTCTCCCCTCTCTTGTTAGATGAGGCCGCTACGGGCTCCCTGCCCCTCGTCAGTGTCTCTCTCTTCACTCCTCTCACTCCTGCTGAGATGGCCCCGTACATGAAACGGCTCTCGAGGGGCCAGAGCGTGGAGGGTAAGTGGAGTCGGTCGCCACCCCGTCTTCCAGAGGACCACCTCCGATTCTCCCCACAGGGAACCTTTGGCGTCAGGCATTCATAGAGATGGCTGCTCTGGGGGGAAGGATGCATTTCAAAGCCACGCGTATGCTGGCCTTGGGCCGAAATAAACCAATACTATACTACACTACTATTTCAAAGCCACGCGTGAAATCTCTAGACACTGCGGGCTCAATATTGAAAGCTGGCTCCTTGTCATGGGGGTCTTCTACGTGGGAGGAGGACGTTTTCAGCAGAAGCCAACCGGGAAACTACTACTACTACTACACATATTTAGATAGACAGAAAGAGAAAGAGAGGGGAGGGGGTAGAAATGGATGGATGGATAGAGAGAGAGATAGAAAAAGCGATGGAGGGAGGGAGAGATGGATAGAATGCTTCCCTGTCCCCAAAGGGCTCACAGTCTAAAAAAAGAAACATAAGGTAGACAACAGCAACAGCCACTGGAGGGATGCTGTGCTGGGGATGGAGAGGGCCAGTTGCTCTCCCCCTGCTCAATAAAAAGAATCACCACTTCAAAAAGGTGCCTCTTTGCCCAGTGAGCAGGGGAGTCCGAGTCCGCTTGAACTGCACCCCTGCGTTCCCATCTTGGTCCCACTTTAAGCTCTTAACTGACCGTGCAGAAGAGCTGCTCGGCTTTGCCAAAAACAGAGCAGTTTGAGGTTTTCGGCAGAGTGCTGGCTCCACATTACAATATAAAAACAAAAACAAACAAAACTCTTTCACAGAATCAAAACAATTCAGAGTGAAACAACTAAAATAATTTCACAGGCTCAAAACAATTAAACAGTTTACAATGAATTTTAACTAGAAGCCCGAGGAAACAGGTGCGTCATAAGAGTCTTTTAAAAAGAAGTCAGAGATGGAGAGGCTCTTTTTTCTAAAAAGGAGCGCATTCCAAAGCCCCGGGGCAGCCACAGAGAAGGAAATCCTTTGCTTTCGAACTAAACAGCCCGCAACTCTCTAGTTCCCCCCCCCTTGTCGGAAAGATCAAGCGGGCCATTCCGCCTCCTCGTGATGTTCTCCCCCTTCCCAGATATCCTGGAGGTGCTGACAGATATTGACGAGATGTCCAGACGGAGGCCAGAGATCCTCTCCTTCTTTTCGGTATGTTGGCCTCTCTTCTTGGTCCCGGGGAGCTGTCCAGCCGGCAAAGGAGCAGGTTGGTGCTGAACCAACCAGCCAGGACTCACTGCAGTGCAGGAGGAGGTGTTGCCGTAGCCAGATGCAAGTGAGGGGTTCTGAAGCGGGCCTGGCTGCCCCACTTCTCCCTAGAGCATCCGCAGGGCCCTAATCCAGAGAGGGATGCATTCTCACCCCCAAGCCAGGCTCCGTGATGGAAGGCCGCATGCTGCCTGCCGGGCTCTGCAAGTTTTGCTCTGGGCTTCAGCTGGGGCTTCTTGCCACCTCTGGGGAGGCGGGGCGGAGGGTCTTAACAGGTGGGATGTCTGGCAGTGTGGCCTCCTTGGAGTGTCCGTCAGGGATGCACTGTGGCTGATAAGAGGCGTCCAGCTCTTCTTCTGAGAAGGTCTTGCCCAGTTCTTATTCCAGCACAGGCTGACCCCGATAGCATCACCAGGCACAAGAGGAGCTTTTTCATGTGGTCTCTGTGAGCTGTGTTGGACAATCCAGAGAAATGTCAAAAGCGGGTGCTTCTGGTCCTTCCCTGCTTCCTGGTCCTCTCGAAGGTCAAGGGAAAGAGGGGTGCACGTTATGGAAGCCACTCTCTCTTCCTCTCTCGACATGTGTCTGAAACGGCCAGCCGGTTCTGTGGCCCTGCCATTGTTGTTGTTGTTGTTGTTAATTTGATTTCTATACCGCCCTTCCAAAAATGGCTCGGGGTGGTTTACACAGAGAAATAACAAACCAATAAGATGGGATCCCTGTCCCTAAAGGGCTCACAATCTAAAAAGCAACACAAGATAGACACCAGCAATAGCCACTGGAGGGAACCTGTGCTGGGGATGGATCGGGCCAGTTGCTCTCCTCCTACTAAATACAAGAGAATCACCACTTTTAAAAGATGCCTCTTTGCCCAGTTAGCAGGGGACAAGATAGAGGTGGAAATCAGATTTTGGAAGGATGTTCTTTCTTGAATCTTGTTTTCAGTTGTGTTAAATAAATAAGATGGATCTCTGTCCCCAAAAGGCTCACAATCTTAAAAAAAGGGGGGGGGAAGAAACATAAGATAGACCTCAGCAACAGCCACTGGAGGAGGTGGAGAGGGCCAGTTACTCTCCCCCTGCTCAATAAAGAGAATCACCAGGTTGAAAGGTGCCTCTTTGCCCAGTTAGCAGGGGTTTGGCGATGCTCTGGTTTTTCTCCCCAAACGCTGCTTTTCTTCCTCTTCCCCGCCTCCCAGACTCACCTGCAAAGGCTGATGAGCTCTCCCGAGGAGACCTGCCGGAATCTGGCCTTCTGCCTTGCTCTGCGCTCAATCCAGAGCAACCCCAGGTGAGAGGAGCCGTTTACAGGGCCGGTGTGGTGGGAATTTGCACAGTGACCGTTTTGTCCCTGGGTGAGCGGACGCGAGAACGGGCAGAAGAGCATCAGAAGCTCCTCATTCGGGAAGAGCCTGACTTACATATTACCCCTGTTTAATTGACAAGTGTACATTCCTTTATGGGGACATCCCTGAATTCCCCCCCCCCCGCTCTGGCTTTCTAGAGACGTTGTCGTCATTTCTGTGGTGGACAGAGGGAATTAGAGAAGGGCTTAGAGCCAGATGGCACACTTAAAGCCATTGGCAAACATTTTTGGCTCACAAAGAGATGGGCGAGGCAACATGTTTCACAAAAGCTCTCACATCTCTCACCTTTTTCAGTGCTTGGCTTTGTGATCCTAGCAGCAGCAATTGTGCTCCTCCCTCCCCCTACTCCCCATTTTTTAACTCAAAATAAACTACAGTGAGGGCAGGACACACCGCCCTTGCTCTGACTTGACTTCAGGCTTCCGATCTCATTGGTTACATGGCTTTATCCTGAAGCCAAATCAGAGTAAGGGTGATGTTCTCTTCTCTCATTCTGATCTGGTGATGAGAGTGAGAGAAATGGCTGGGAGAGAGGGAGTCGTGCAGGGCTCAGCCGAGAGCACGTTCCGCCGCCTGGGGGCAACCACTGAGAAGGCCCTGTCCCGCGTGCTCAACAAAACAGGCCTCAGCAAGTGTCTGCATGTGGAGCAGAGGCCTCCCAGCTGATCTAGTCAGGTGGGTAGATTCAGCTGCAGGCAAACGGCCCCTAAGTTCCCCGGGGCCCAAGCTATTTAGGGCTTTAATGGTAACTGAAAACATGTCTCCATTATTTATTTATTTTTATTTTATTTTACATTTTTATATCCCGCTCCTCCTCCAAGGAGCCCAGAGCGGTGTACTACATACTTAGGTTTCTCCTCACAACAACCCTGTGAAGTAGGTTAGGCTGAGAGAGAAGTGACTGGCCCAGAGTCACCCAGCAAGTCTCATGGCTGGATGGGGATTTGAACTCGGGTCTCCCCGGTCCTAGTCCAGCACTCTAGCCGCTGCACCACGCTGGCTCCATTAAAGTTGTCATTCATGGGAGTGTGGTGGTGGCTGAGATGCGGGTGGCCAGTTGGAGCTCCCCTGAATCCTTGTGTTCTCCCTCTCTCTCTCCCTCCAACGTTTTCAGCATTGCGGCCAGCTTCCTTCCCACGTTCATGTACTGCCTCGGCAGCCGCGACTTTGAGGTGGTTCAGACGGCCCTGAGAAACCTGCCCGAATACACTCTCCTTTGCCAAGGTAAAAGCGGACGGGAGTCCTGACTGAGGCTGCAAAATACTGGTCCTCCTACCTGACGTTCTCAGGCCAAAGGTTGTTGGACTACAACTGCAATCATCTCCTGCCACATTGGCCTTTTGGATGATGGGACCTGTAGTCCTCTAACATCTGGGGACCCAAGGCTGAGAACCCCAGAGTTACGTGAAAAGCTTTGGGCTAGTAGAAAAAATGCACCAGTGGGGGAGTAGAGCCTGGTGTCCTGATATGCAGCTGCTTTCTTGCAATGTTTTTACATGGAGGGTGTTACAAAAGAACACAGCACCTTCCCCCGCCCTACGGTTTGAAGTGGTATGGTCCACCCTCGCACATCAGATTTTCTCCCCCCTCGTTCTGCTGCTGTGTGTAAACCAGGCCTCGGGTGCACGGAGTTCGCAAGCGACTCCCAGATCACCCCGGCTGCTGAACCCGTTCCCTCCTGCTGGCCTATTTCCCCCGCTCTCTGCGCCAGAAGCGGTTTTCTCAATGTTATCTATTCCCCCCCCACCCCCATCACTTTTCAAAAATTTATTTAATTTATTTATTTTAGTACATTCATATACCGCCCCATATTAAAAAAAGTCCCTGGGTGGTTCACAATATAAAACCAATTAAAACATTAACGTAATTAAAACCATTTAAAACGCCATAAAAACTCTAAAACCAAAGCTTGATTTATTTCTACTACTTCTTGGTTTCCATGCACGCACCCCCACCCCGGGAGCCGGTTTCTCCGGTGCCCCCCGTGGCTTTTGGGGCGCTGAAAACAGGGGTGGCATTTAGCGCAGAGGCCCCAGGGGCCCATGGCACCTTTCCCAGGAAGCATTTTTGGGTTGGGGTGTGTGGAATTTTAAAGCGTTTGCATTTCTCCAGTCTAAAAAAAACAATACTCAGCTGGCCCGGCGGGGCTTGTGTGTTGGCCAAATGTCAGCAGGCAACCTTTTCCCTGATCCCCGGCAAATAGCGGCAGGCGCTGCCGTCAGACGGCAGCGGTGCTGGTTTCCACGGTGGCCGCAGCCGCCCTTCGTGTTCAGCACGTCGCAGATGGTTCTCTAGACTTCCTAAGAGTTTTTTTGTTTTTTCAGTAAAGGCACCAGGCAGGGAGCAAAGGGTAGTCCTATAATTATTACCCCTGTGTGCTCGCCTTTCACTTGGTTGAGCAGCGGGCTCTGGGGTGGGTGCTGGTGGGTGACACTCCACGGGGATCCAGGAGCTGATGTGCATATGGGAGGCCCGTCTGTTCAATCGTTCACTTCTCTGCTCGAAAGGAAGTCAAAAGGAATCCCACCTCCTGCATGCAAGCCCGATGCTCTTCCACTGAGCTACAGCCCCACCCCGTAAGGGGAATTTCTTACAGTGCTCACGTGTAGTCACCCATCCAAACACAAACCAGGGTGGACTCTGCTTAGTGCTCGGGACAGTGCATACTCGCTCCCCCAAGGTTGGCTCTCCTCCCCCACAAAGGAGGTCTGCTCACAAGAGCAGACAATGCTAGGAACGTAGGAAGCTGCCTTCAACTGAGTCAGACCCTTGGTCCACCCAGCTCAGTTTTGTCTACACAGACTGGCAGCGGCTTCTGCAAGGTTTCAAGCAGGAGTCTTTCTCAGCCCTCTATTTGGAGCTGCTCTCAGGGAGGGAGCCTGGAACTTTCTGCATGCAGATGTTGCTCCCAGAGTGGCCCCATCCCCTAAGGGGAATACCTTACACCCGTGTCGTCTCCCCTTCAAATGCAAACCCGGGCAGACCCTGCTTAGCAAAGGGGGCCATTCCTGCTCCCTCCCACCAGACCAGCTCTCCACAAGACCACTCTAGGGGTGGCCGGCCTAAGGTTCCCCAGCCGGAGCCCAACACCAGCAGGGCCGGCCACCCCGCTATACTGATTCCGTACAGCACAGCCGGATCATTTTGGGGAGGTGCCATCGCCCAGTGCTGTGAGGCTGCACTCTCTGTTTTTCCAGCGTGGGGTGGGGCAGGGTGGCGGGCGCCTCCCCCTCGTGACCCTGGCCGCCTCCCTTTGCCCCAGACCCATCTCTCTCCCCTCGCCCTCTTTCTCGCCAGAACACGCCGCCGTCCTGCTGCACCGGGCCTTCCTGGTGGGGATGTACGGCCAGGTAGACACCAGCTCCCAGATTTCGGAAGCCTTGAAGATTTTGCATATGGAAGCCATGATATGACCCGGGCGAGCCCAGGCCCCAGGACTTGGAGACGGGGCTTGCCTGCTTTGGACCCTGCCGGACTGGAAGCCCGCCAGAGAGCGGCTGGTTCTGCAGTCCACACTCCAGAGGAGAGGGGGCCGCGGCGTTTCTCTTGGACCGCGCTGAAGGAGGAAGGGGAGGTGGGTTGCTGGCATTTGTGGAAAGAAAACGATGCCATGATGCGGGTTATGACAATGGCCATCCCTTACCTTTTGGGAATTGGGATGGGAAACCCCACCCCATAGCAGCAGCCCCCCACACCCACGAGTTGGACCCTCAGGAGTTGGGGGTGCAGTTGTCCCCAGATTAGCTCCCTGCTCTGTCAGACAGAGGGAGAGCATCTCTACAAGATGTACGGCCCAGTCATGTTTGTTACTTCTTTTAAAATTAAAAAAAGTTTTGTTTTTGTTGCACTTCCTTCATTGATGCCTCTTGCTTTTGGTTTCCGTCGGAACCGGCGTCCTCGAGTTTGGATCCCCAGAGCGTGTTGGATTACCGCTCTCCTCCTCCACACAGTGCATCATATAACAAATGGCACCTGCAAAATGTAGTGATGGCTTCTAGGTGGATAAATCCAATTCACAGAGGCGGATGAGTGTCCGTGACTACACAGAGCCTCCATGTTCAAAAGCAGTGTATCTATGAATAACGGCTGCTGGGGAGCAACAGTAAGAGAGGACTCTTTCTGTCGTGCTTGTGTACTTCCCACAGACATCTGCCTGGCCGCGTGGGAAACAGGTCTTGTATAACCCAACAGGCTTTTCTGCTGCCTTTCTCTTCTAAAGACACAGATAGGCTAAAAGGCAGGCAGAATCGGAGATTTGGACCTGCCCTGAATTAGAACCCCACCATCTTTAGGGGCTGGGCCTTCTGTCTCTCAGCCTCAAGACACCAGCCTTGGGATTCTCTCATGCATTTTAAAAATGCCAGTTGGCCAAATGGTATGTTAAATCCAGAGAGCATCCTTAAGGAGGCAAATAGGGCGAGCGATATTATCTAGCACTGGGCAATGTTATAAATAAATTACTAATATATGGGTTCTGTGGCCCTGATCTGTTCAGAGCACTCTGGGATGCCATCCACACTCTTTCCCCAGTGACCTAAAAGCAAAGGTGGCAACCTTGGATCTCCCCAGATGGACTACAATACCCATCAGGCCCAGCTACCATATAGGGGCCAGATGCCCCTTCCTGTCTTTTAATTCAATTGGCATCCATGGAACATAGGAAGCTGCCTTCTACTGAGTCAGACAGTTGGTCCACCTAGCTCAGTACTGTCCACACTGACTGGCAGCAGCTCTCCAATGTTTCAGGCAAGGGTCTTTCCCAGCCCTGCCTGGAGAGGCTGCCAGGGATTGAAGCTGGGGGCCTTCTGCATGCAAACCAGTTGCTCTCTCGTGGAACTACAACCCCATCCCTTAACTATCTTTCAGCACTCGCCTGTAGTTGCCCATCTGAATGCAAACCAAAGCAGACCCTGCTTAGCAACATGGAGAAATCATGCTCACTACCACCTTAAGTGGCACAGTGGGGAAGTAACTTGCCTAGAGAGCAAGAGGTTGCCGGTTCGAATCCCCGCTGGTATGTTTCCCAGACTATGGGAAACACCGATCTCAGGCAGCAGCGATATAGGAAGATGCTGAAAGGAATCATCATCTCACACTGTGTGGGAGGAGGCAATAGTCAACCCCTCCTGTATTTTGGTATTTCTACCAAAAGGAAACCACAGGGCTCTGTGGGCACCAGGAGTCGAAATCGACTTGATGGCACACTATGCCTTTCCTGCCGGACCAGCTCTCAGCAGATTACCTAAATAGATAAAAGAATAAAAGTAAATAAAATTAGGATTTCCCAGTCATTTGTGGTAGGGAAATTTACCGAGAGAATCTCCTCTTAAAGAAACAAGCCCAGGTCTACAGGCAGTTGCATGTACAGCAACTCCCGAGCATCCGTCCTCCCGAAGATCAGGCGGCAGGTTCCCCATAACAAAGATTGTTCCAACCTCTTGAGAAAAACTAACGGTTTATATTCTACTGCAGCGGCTTCGGCGTGTGGCTTTAGTGCCCACAGTGGGCCTGAAATGAAATCCAAGGCTAATCATGGAGGTGTTTCCCTGGGCAACTTAAAGATGATGGATCTGGCTTGCCTGCCGCTGGATCCTTTCTGCTTCTGCCTGGACCAGCGACCGGCCAGTTCCATCCGTGTGGCTCCAACCCTCACGTTGCCTCCATGGCCTGGTGAAAAAGAATCGTGGCCAACCAGTTTCCTCCTTTCCATTGTGCACAGAATGCATTGGGAGTGAAAAGGAGACAAGCATGACTTGTCCCCTTAGCTGAGCAGGGTCTGCCCTGGTTGCATTTGAAGGGGAGGAGCACTAGAAGATATTCCCCCGAGGGGATGAGGCCGCTCTGGGAAGATCGCCTGCATGCTTGCCTGCAGAAGGTTCCCGTTTCCCTCCAAGATAGGGCTGAGAGAGATTGCTGCTTGCAACTTTGGAGAAGCTGCTGCCAGTCTGTGTAGACAATACTGAGCTAGATGGACCAAGGGTGTGACTCAGTATAAGGCGGCTTTCTATGGAGTTGGGCCCAACTGTGCCCGGAGAAGAGCTAGGGATGGACCAAAGCGAAAATGGTAGCACATTTACAGGATTCGGTTATGGAGCATTCCTTCTATGATAAAGCTAACCCCATACTTCGCTAGTTCTCATGAGCAAAGTGTGGGTTGGAGAAATTTCTTGCCTGGACTCGGATAAGAGTATAGAAAGCTGCCATAGTCGGACCATTGGTCCATCTCTCTCAGTATTGTCTGCTACACAGGCTGGCAGCGGCATCTCCAAGGTTGCAAGCAGGAGTCTCAGCCTTATTTCGGAGATGCCAGGGAGGGAACTTGGAACCTTCTGCATGCAAGCAGGCATACGCTCTTCCCAGAGTGGCCCCTAAGGGGAATAGCTTACAGTGCTCACACATGTGATCTCCCATTCCAATGCAAACCAGGGCAGATCCTGCTTAGCAAAGATCCTGCTCTCCTCCCATTGTGTGCTGTGTGTGCTCCCAGTTTTCGACCATGGGCTTGCAAAAACCTAGGCAGGAGGAGAGGGAAGTGTTCACATGCAAAGTAGCAGCTGGTAGGATGGTTTTTCTTCCTACTTCCGTCAAATAGGGACATGGGAAGCTGCCTTCTGCCGAGTCAGGCCATTGGTCCCTCTAGTGCAGTACTGTCTACACTGACTGGCAGCAGCTCTCCTAAGATTTCAGGCAGGAATATTTCTTCCCAGCCCTCTCTGGGGATTCTGCCAGGGCATGAACCTGGGACCTTCTGCATGCAAGCATGCTGATGCTCTTCCACTGAGCTATGGCCCTGTCCCTTAGGGCAGAGTTTCTTAACCTTGGGCCCCCAGATGTTGTTGGACTACAACTCCCATCATCCTCAGCCACAATGGCACATGTGAGCAAGCCGACTGTTTGCATCAGCGAGGGAAGGAAAGGCCTCAATCAAAATCAGGTCTTGTGCAGGAATCTGGAATCTTTTCGTTTGTTAATGAAACAGCAGGCAGCATTTTACCCGCTCTGGGCTTTATGTTGTGTTAGGGGTGTGTGTGTGTGTGTGTGTGTGTGTGTGTGTGTGTGTGTGTGTGTGTGTGTGTGAGAGAGAGAGAGAGAGAGAGAGAGAACTTGCTTTGCTTTGCTTTCCCCCACAACCTGCAGGCAGTACAATTCACCCAGCCACTGGCTGAGACCAACATAGCTCTTTTTATAATTGCTGGTAAAGGCAATGTTGTGCCGTTGAGTCAATTTCGACTCCTGGCGCCCACAGAGCCCGGTGGTTTTCTTTGGTAGAATACAGGAGGGGCTGACCATGGCCTCCTCCCGCACAGTATGAGATGATGCCTTTCAGCATCTTCCTAGATCGCTGCTGCCCAACATAGGAGTTTCCCATAGTCTGGGAAACAGACCAGCGGGGATTGGAAATGGCTTCCTAGGCAAGCCCTTTCCCTGCTGCGCCATTAGGTGGTAGTCTATGCAAACATACCTGATCATGCCCAGGCGCCTGGGGGCTCAGCCCCTCCAGCCAACCTTTGCCCCCCCTGGCACCCTCTTCTGGGGCCCATGACCACTTCATTCGCGGAGGCTTCTTACGGAGCGCAAGTAATTGCCAATAAGCTCTCGGAGAGCAAAACCCGTCCTCTCCACGATCCACAATCTCGTTATTAGTGTAAAAATAAAAGGAGTCATTTTATTGCTATTACAGCCTGTTTGCCATTATTTGCATAACTGCTAAATGCTAATAAGACAATTAGCAATTATAGCTTAATAATTATGCCTCCGCAATAACTGTCCTATTGTATCATAATGAAATTCTTAATTGTTGCTAGGGGTTTTTCATGCCGTCTCTGCTGGTTTCTGTAAAGGAGCAGGAGCAGCAGCAAGCAGCCGGGGCTTTAGGACAGAGCGCGGCCATGGAGAGGCGGAAAGGTATGTTCTAGAAGAAAGCCCAACGTAGATTTTTGAAAGCGAAAAGGGGATACTGGACTGGGGTTCTAGAGGGGGCACTTGAGAGGGGACACTTGATCAGGGGTTCTAGAGGGGGCACTTGATCAGGGGTTCTAGAGGGGGCACTTGATCAGGGGTTCTAGAGGGGGCACTTGAGAGGGGGCACTTGATCAGGGGTTCTAGAGGGGGCACTTGATCAGGGGTTCTAGAGGGGGCACTTGATCAGGGGTTCTAGAGGGGGCACTTGAGAGGGGACACTTGATCAGGGGTTCTAGAGGGGGCACTTGATCAAGGGTTCTAGAGGGGGCACTTGATCAGGGGTTCTAGAGGGGGCACTTGAGAGGGGGTTCTAGAGGGGGCACTTGAGAGGGGGCACTTGATCAGGGGTTCTAGAGGGGGCACTTGAGAGGGGACACTTGATCAGGGGTTCTAGAGGGGGCACTTGATCAAGGGTTCTAGAGGGGGCACTTGAGAGGGGGCACTTGATCAGGGGTTCTAGAGGGGGCACTTGAGAGGGGGCACTTGATCAGGGGTTCTAGAGGGGGCACTTGATCAGGGGTTCTAGAGGGGGCACTCGATCAGGGGTTCTAGAGGGGGCACTCGAGAGGGGACACTTGATCAGGGGTTCTAGAGGGGGCACTCGATCAGGGTTCTAGAGGGGGCACTTGAGAGGGGACACTTGATCGGGGGTGCTAGGGGGGGCACTTGATCGGGGGTGCTAGAGGGGGGCACTTGATCGGGGGTGCCAGAGGAGCCTAGGTGACTTTTCTCATTGTTCTCTGTCACTTTTTACATCACCTACCTAATACAACTTTTGCATCATCTGAATTTTTGAAGTGCACAAATGTTCTTTCAAAACTGCACATTTTGGGAAGGGGGGAATCGCACGTTTTGTGTCTGCATCCCCATTTTAAAAAGCCCCGAGTGTATCCCCGCTTTCTTCTGAAATGTTGGAGAGTGTATGCTCTGGACAGATTCAACACTGTGTGGCTGCATAAAACCGTGAGGCCTGCCCTCTTAATATTAATGTGCACACTTCATCAGGGCAGGAGAGGTTAATTGGTTAATATTTGCAAGATGATTTGAAGCTACGTAGTCGCTAAATACCCATTATCCTTTCGCTATCAGCTCAGGGCTTTAACCACTGTTTCCTTCCTCATGGGCAGATGAAGGAACCAGGTTCCTTTCAGAGGCCCAGCCAATCCAGGAAAGGGGAGGGACATGTTTCTATGGCAAAGCTGTTTGATTTTATTCGGACTTCAGCCCTTCACTCTCTCTCTCTAAGCCTCAGCAGGGATTGCCTCTTTGAAACTGCTGGAATAAATATGTCCCAAGTTTAGTTTCAGCTTTACAGATAAGCAAGAATCTGTCTGGCTCTCTTGCTTAGACTGTCCAAGGCCAGAATTTATGGGGCTATTTGGCTATTCTATTCCCAAGCCACCTTGGAATGTAGCTTGAAGTCACATCCAACTACTGGGTAAAGGACCAAAACAGGCTTCCCTGGCAATGCGTGTGTGAATATTGATGCATGGAGGGAATCTATTGGCCATTAAAAGTTCCATCTACTCAGCACTGAAAAACTGAGTTGTGTGCATCTCTGTTTCTGGAGCCTCTCTTGGCTGGGAGATTTGGTCTCTTTTCACAGCCGGATGAAGCAAAGACTGAAGATTCCCACCCAGAACAGAAGACTGAGCTGGCTTCTTTCTCATTGTCTTTATTTACATTTTATATCCCGCTCTTTCTCCAAAGAGCCCAGAGTACTACATATTTAGGTTTCTCCTCACAACAACCCTGTGAAGTAGGTTAGACTGAGAGAGAAGTGACTGGCCCAGAGTCACCCAGCTAGTTTCATGGCTGAAGGGGGATTTGAACTCGGGTCTCCGTGGTCCTAGTCCAGCACTCTAACCACTACACCACGCTGGCTCTCTACCAGTCGTGATGTTAATTGCCATTAACACCACGACTGCAAAATTACTGGCTGCAGAATGGAAAGTGTTTGCAAAGATGTCACAAACCTCTCCAGAGGTGCACCTAGGTAATTTTGGAGCCTGGACCCAAAGGCTTAGGAACATAAGAAGCTGCCTTCTTACTGAGCCAGACCCTTGGTCCATCTAGCTCAGTACTGTCTGCACAGACTGGCAGCGGCTTCTCCAAGGTTGCAGGCAGGATTCAGCGCTCCAGTGTGGCCCGGCTCCAACCGTCTCCTTTGCAAGCGTGCCCCCTTGAACTGCCGAACTGGTTCTTAACCAGTTCGGCCTGGTTCGATACACGGACCGAACTGGGGGTTGGTTCAACTCCAGCCGGGCCAGTTCCGGTTCGGCTTGAACTCGAACCGAACTGCCGGAATGGGTTCCATGCACACTCCGATTCAATTGTGGTTGCTTTAGTATGACAACCAACATTGGCCACCCTACTTCAAATAAAAGATAGCTGACGTCAGCTGAGCCCTTGCCCACCACTTCCTGCAAATTTTCACTGTGCACATGGCCGTGTGTGCCTCCTCCTCCTCCACCCGCCTCCCAACATTTGCTGGCATAAGTACGATCCCTGGCCCTAAAGGTAACCTTACAATATCCAAGAAACTCTAGCAAATGAATGCAAGACTAGGAATATAAGAAGATCCTTGCAGAATCAAGCCAAGGCCTCTCCATCCAAGCATCCTGTTTTCCACAGTGCTCCACCAGATGCTCCTCAGTGTTTCCATTCAACCTGACAAAACAAATTTATTATTTTTAAACACTTTTTGAATGTTTTTTAAGGCCTTTACAAACAAAATGCACCTGGCAAGATTTTTTAAAACAACAACAACAAGCAAACAGAAAAACATTCTTCATGCATCTGAAAGTTGAATGCCTGTAATTGAAGCACTGCTTTTTGAGCTGTTAGCACATTTGGGGCCAGTTCAGAAGATACTTTCTTCCCTGAACTAGCCCATGCAATTAACAAGGAGGATGCATGGAGAGTGCTTAAGTCCTTATGGCTTTCCCAGGAGTCCTGATGTGCAGGGTCTAAGCAGGGTCCACCCTGGTTTGCATTTGAATGGGGGACTACATATGTGGACACTATAAGAGATTCCCCTTAGGGGATGGGGCTGCTCTGGGAAGAGCAGAAGGTTCCAAGTTCCCTCCCTGGCAGCATCTCCAAGATCGTGCTGAGAGAGACTCTTGCCTGCAACCTTGGAGAAGCCGCTGCCAGTCTGTGAAGACAATACTGAGCTAGATAGACCAATGGTCTGACTCAGTATATGGCTGCTTCCTATGTCGATTGGAACAATTGTGTGAATTAGGCGAATATCTGTTGCCACGAAACAGTCCTTTGCTAGAACCTATTCAAGCCTTCAACCCCCATCTCTGACTGGCCCCGTCACATCCCGATTAATTCTTAGAGCAACTTATGTGTCAGGAGAAGTTGAAAACACGTCCAAGGCTGCCAAAGCTGTCCATGACTGGGAAGTAAAGTTCTACAGTGTAATATATCTCTCATCAGTGGGCGACATCCTATTTATTATCCTGCTTGTAGAGCAACATATGCTAAACCCTTATTACAAGAGATTCCTATAAACGGCGTGGAGGATTAATAATGCATTTATAACACAACTTTGCTTTACTATGAAATGATCTATAAACGTGTAATAAATGTTTTATAATGTTTTTGTAGCCTGTTATAAATGATAAATGGGCAGGCTATAGATGCCCCATCAAATATTCATGCCGCATTGTTTGTGCCGTGGTGCCGTGGTACTATCCGAGAGCCATTAATAATAAAGAAAACGGAGACGTTCGGAAAAAGTTGCGGACATGGGCCGGCAAGCCATTTATAATGCCATCTATAATCCTTACCATAAAGTAAATACATTGGCCGGTGACCACCGATGAGACCGAGGGAGCCCGGTGAATTATTTGTAAGGGTGGTTATATATTAATGTATATTATCCATATCGTGCCCAGAGAGTTGTCATTAATATATTATATGGCATGTATTATTAATCCTTGTGAGCCAATTTATAGGCAGCAGCCCTTTTTAAAAGGGGGAAATAAATAAATAAACAAATACCACCTCGCCTCGGTTGCTCCATTGACACCCGGGTGACGGCATCTCTCGTGAGCTCGTCGGCTTATTCTGACTGTTCCTGTCTATGGCCGGCGAGGGTCTCTCTCTCTCCTCTCTGGCTGTGGTTTAGGCCACCAAATGCCGCTCTGGCACAGGGCATGGTAGCAAATCTAATATGCAACCGGGGAGGGTTGCCAGATGATTATGGTTTATCATTTATATATGGTGTCATCAACGGACACGGTACACATTACAGAGTAAACAGGAGCAAAGGAGAGAAAAAAGGGGGAGAGGCCAACCCCTGCCCCAAGGAGCTTACAGTCAACACCGCCCTGAGCCTCTGGATGGGGCGGTTTATAAATGTAATAAATAATAACAATAAATAATAACAGGTTGTCACCGGGGGGGGGGAGATCAGAGAGACAAGATTGTCTTTTAAAAGGCCTGGTGCAGGATTCTGAGAGCCCCCAAAGAAGGATCTGGAAGAGATCCAAATCTAACCACCCCTATCTTGCTGTTTTTAAGAAGTCGCTGAAGACATTCCTGTTTAATCAGGCCTTGAGTTTAAAAGGTTTAAAGTTCCTATTAGTTTATCTTTTAAACTGCTTTACATTATTTTAATGTTTTGTTTGATTGTGTTTTTAAATTTTGGAACATATTATATAAACTGCACAGGGGTACAGAACTTGGTCGGTATAGAAATATGCAAAAAACCCAAAATTCTATTTTATTTTATTTTGGTCAGGGGCTTTTTATACACTTCCCCCCACCTACATTCCCTGGGGTTGAGGTTATACTGAGAACAGTCAGGCATCAGTTTATTGAAGAAACATCTTTTGAATTATTTAAAAACGGCCCAGCAGTAGATGTTTTTAAAAAGTTAACTATTCTGAGTGCAGGTACTTAAAAATCTGTGGGTGGGTGGTGTCTTCTTAGAAGAGGTATTCTTCTTTGTCTTACACACAGAAGGGAATGCCTCTTTCTAAAGAGGCATACCAATGCACCATCTAAAACCAATTCTTTTTCTTTAGAACTACTGTTCCATGCATATGCAAAGTGATGCTAATATAATAAATCCAGGGGTTCTCAACCTTGGCTTCTCAGATGTTGTTTTGGAGTACAACTCCCAACATCCCCAGGCTGTGGCTGGGGAGGATGGGAGTTGTAGTCCCTACATCTGGGGATCTACATTTGAGACCCCCTGGATTAAGAGACTGCAGCATGTTGTGGAGAAAATGAACAGAGGGGAGGTTTCCCCCATTGATTTCAGCATAGCCTGATTCAGAAATTATGCTGTACGAGCGTACAGATGTCAACTCATACATGTTTGTGTGAATGACTGTACTTGTGTTTGTTTTAAACAACAGCAACAACAGCAATACTGTTTTTCTCTCTACTAGAGATCTAAGACTAGAACTCTGAATCACCCAATGAAACCGACTGGTAAGTGATTGAAAGGAGTTGAAATAAAGGAGTTGGTTCTTTGTCTGAATTTTAATGAATTAATTATTGCCCCAAACTCCTGTCTCTGGGCAGCGTACACATTTAATGCATAGGCCCCCAACCTTGGGTCTGCAGACGTGGTTGGACTACAGCGCCCATCATCCGCAGCCATCATGACTGGAGACAATGGGAGTTGTAGTCCAGCCACATCTGGAGGCCCAAGACTGGGCACCCTGGATTTACTGTATCTGCCTGGCTCAAGACAGGGGGATGGTTAGTTTAGATTACTATTTTAGATTATTTCAGTGGATGTCATCTGATTCTGCAGTGAATATAATCGGCTAATCCAATGACTAGTTTAGGTTAGCTGCCTTAGATGACGTCGACGGGCAGAGTAGAGGCCTGTCGTTAGCCATCGTAGAGCCTCCACGTCCAAGGGCACTGTACCTCAGTCCGGACACTAAATCTGGAGGAACCAACAGTGGCGCGGTCTCGCCTTCGGGCTTGCTTTTGACGGAGGAAAGCTGCCCAGGGGCGGCGGAGTGGCAGCCTAGCTCCCCCGCCGAGCCAAGTCTCGGGGCTTCCTGCGAGTCGGCCAGCGAGCAGCTCCCACTGCAGCACCTGGCTGCGCGGGCGGCGGGCTTCCCCACGAGCCAGCGCGCCCGGGCTTCCCGGAGTCGCGACCCGCGCGGCGGAGAAGCCCTGGCAGGCCAGCGGGGGAGAAGGGGCGTGGGGAGCCGCCGCGGGGTAGCGCGGAGGCGGAGTCCGGCGCTCGGTCAGGGCTGCGGGCTCCTCCGCGCCGCGCCTCCCTCCCTCCCTCCCCCCCCAGACGCTGCCTGCCTCTCTCTCTCTCTCTCTCTGCCCGCCTCCTTCCCACAGATCCGGCGGCCGTTGGAGCTTGTCCGGGAGGAGAAGAAGAAGAGGAGGAGGAGGAGGAGGAGGAAGGGGGAAGCAGCAGCGGGGCGCTCGGGAAGTTGGAGGCTGCCCGGCGGGGAGCTTGCCGGCCGCAGATCGCCCCTCCTTGGCGCGCCCCTCCGGGCAGCCGCGCGTCTTTGCGCACGGCCGAAGTGGCGACTTTGCGCTCTGCAGCCGGAGGCCAGCCCCGCTTCCTGGAGGGGAGATGTAGTCGACGTCCCCCCCGCTCCCCCGAAGAACCACGTGGACTTGGAGTGCGGCGGGGTGCTCCTTTAAGGGGGGAAGCTTGGCCTCTGGAGGACAGTCCCCACTTGTGTGTGTGGGGGGGACACTTCTGGAGACTTCACTCTTTGTTTTCCAGAGCAGCCCAGAGGCTTGGGTGAGGGGCGCCGCCTCCTCCCCCCGCCCCGCCCGGCTCCTGCCTGCCTGCCTTTCGCCTTCCTGTCCCCTGCAAACTATCCCTCTGTTTTTCTATCTCCTTTTATTCTAACCCCCCCCGCGATCGACCCCCCCCCCGCGAAGATGGCAGCCATCCAAGCCCTCCAGCAATGGTGCCGCCAGCAGTGTGAAGGGTACAAGGATGTCCACATCACGAACATGACCACCTCGTTCCGGGACGGCTTGGCCTTCTGCGCCATCCTCCATCGCCACAGGCCGGAACTCATGTGAGTAGGGGCAGCACTGGTGGGGGTGGGGTGGGGTGGGGGGTTCTGATGGACAGATTCCTGGGGAATCCGTCCATCAGCAGCGAGTCGCCGGGAAAGTGAAATGGAGCCTGCATGTTCAGGAGCAGTATACCCCTGGGTGCCCAGTGCTAGGGGGAAACAGCAGGCGAAGGCCAGTTTACCTTGGAGTGGAGTTGGGGGGGGAGACCATAATTTGCACCTTATGGTCAAATGCTGTCGGTGCAAGGAAACATGCCTGAGCGGATCTCTTTTTGATCATGGTGTAACCCTGGGTATTTAAAACGCTTCACACGGGTTATCCCAGGTGTCGTTACAACAGCCAGATGAGGTAGGCCACTCTTGGTACCCTTGTCTTGGTGATGGAGGGGCAGGGCTGAAGCTGAGAGCAAAGCCACACACACACACACCCCACATTCATGGCTCAGGTGAGATTCAAAGCAAGGACTTCCACCCCATGCCAGCTCCCCCGCAGTTTTATCCATAATCTCAAAACTGAAGATCCTCCATGCTCAGAGACAGTCTACCCCTCAATACAAGGTGTTGTGAGCCAGCCACAGAGCTGTTCCTTGCATGCTGTGCTGGTGGACTTTCCAGAAGCATCGGGTTGGAATGTTGTTCTGAAGCTGGGATTCCCCACATTTGGTTCCCAGCGGCTGTTGAATTACAGCTCTGAAGGCCGTTGTGGCTGGGGATGATGGGAGTTGTGATCCAACAGAGAGCTTGGGAGCCTCTCTTCTCGATGGAGCCTTGGTCTGATCCAACAGGGCTCTTCCTAATACAAATTTTGTGATCCAGAGGACTTGTGTTTTCCAGGAAAACTCAAGTAAGATGGGAGCATAACTAAGGCCTTGTTCCCACAGAGGTAGTAAATGTGTGTCTGGCCTGTACCACTTCAGATGACAAATAGAGGCTCACATGCTTGAATGTTCCTCCATAACCACCACCCCCCGGCCGACTTCTGCATATAGAAAACTGAAATATCAGGGGAAAGCTTATTTTCTGCATGCAAGGGATATCTTGCTATGGCCAAGTATTTTATCATGCCATCCTGCTTCGCCCCAGCACAGATATCCATCTCTAAGGATCTAATTACACTCTAATCCTCCATGTGTTAGCATGATACTGAGGCCTTCTGCTTGGACAATCTAGGTTATCTCTAGGCGGAACCACTTTCGGTATAGCCCTGGCACAGATGGTATAGTCCCAGCACAGATATCCATCTCTAAGGATCTAGTTACACTTTAACCCTGCATGTGTTAGCATGATACTGAGGCCTTCTGCTTGGACAGTCTAGGCTATCTCTAGGCAGAACCACTTTCGGTATAGCCCCAGCACAGATATCCCATCTCCACGGAGACTTTAACCCTGCATGTGTTTGCATGCTACAAAGGCCTTCTGCTTGGAGAGTCTGAGGCCACACCTTCAGTTCAACCACTTTGGACTGAAGGTGAGGACCGAATGCTCCTCTCTACAAACAAACAAATCAGCCAACAAAATCCTTCCACATGGACAGCTCGTATGTCAGGGGAAAGGGTTCTGGCCTAGCTTTCTCCCTGAGCTGCCAGCTTCCCATGTGCAGGGAATATTTCTGTAGTCACTAGGAGCTCCTGCTTTTGAATCAGGAGTGGTGCAACCCAGGACAAAGTCTCCTGTCTCCGTGAGAACTAGGCTGAGGGTGAAGGAAGCGGACCAGGCTGGATAAAGGAGTCCAGTTGGCTGACGTCAGACCGCAAGGCGACTCATCTGCCTGCCTGCTGGTCCCCAGCTGCTTCCTACCCTGGGGTCACATGGAAGTGAGCGAAGTGAACAAGGCAATAGTGGGTCTGCCTGTTGCGCAGAACCTCTGAAGTCATCCCGCTTGTGGCTTTGGGGTTGCGACAGGTGCTGTGTTAGGGAAGCAAAATCTCATGGGAGAACCGAGACGCTCTTCCTGGCCTGGCTTTTGGGGAAGTGGGGTGATTCAGTGGGTGACGCTGTAGGATTTAGACTCCAAGATACCAGATAGATTGATTGATAATGGGGAGAGAGGGTGGGGGAGATTTTTAAAGCTGCCCGCAGAACTCCATGCAAGTATTATCTGGATTCTGGAAGTCAAAGTTCCCTGTATGACAACATTTGACCAGAAGGTGCACATTATTGTATTTGGGGACAAGGAAGGATCTTCCCTGGGTAAACTGACCTTTGCCTGCTATTTCTGCCTAGCACTTGGCATTCACAGGTATACTGCTCCTGAACACAGAGGTTCCATTTCAGTTTCCCCAACTACTGACTAGTTATTCGCCAGGGATAAGTCTGTCAGCCATTTAAGCTAACGGCCCCTGGGTAACCCAGTAACTGAATACGATTAATCGACCGTGGTTTTGAGTATCTGTTAATGGGAAATTGTGTCTGGTCTCACCAACTGTGACCCAAGTATCTGCAGTTGACGAGGGGTTTTTTTTTAGTGATTTGGGGTTTTTTAGAGAAACTTTGGGGGTTCAGAGGTTCAATCTGCTCATTCCTCATGTTGAGCCTTGCCCACGCCTCATGATTTAAAGTGTCTTTGAGTGTTTTGGGGCGGTTCAATCTGCTCATTCCTCTAGACGATTCTTGGCAATATTAAGGGATTTGGGGGGATTTTTTTGCCTTAAAAAAAAAAAGTTTCCTTTATTTTTTCGGTCTTTCCCGCTATTTCTGTTCCCCTAATCCCATTTCCCATTCATTTCAATGGCTCGCCAACCATGAATTAGTCAACCGTGGGGTTTTGCTGGAACAGAACCCTCGCGCTTGGCGAGGGATTACTGAATACCAATGCCAGAGAGATCTTGGGGTTGTGGTGGACAGCTCATTGAAAATGTTGACCCAGTGTGTGGCAGTTGTGAAAACTGCAAATTCCATGCTAGGGGTCATTAGGAAGGAGACTGAAATTGAACTTGCTAATATTATCATGCCCTTATACAAAACAACGGTGCGGCCACCTTGGGAGTACTGCATGCATTTCTGGTCACCATATCTTAAGAAAGACATTGTAGAACTGGACAACTTGCAGAAGAGGGCAACCAAGTTGATCAGGGGCTTGGAGCACCTTCCTTATCAGGCAAGGTTACAGCATCTGGGGCTTTTTAGTCTGGAAAATAGGCGATTATGGGGAGACATGATAGAGGTGTCTAAATTTATTCATTGAATGCCAGGAAATTTAGGACCAACAAAAGGAAGTACTTTTTCACACAGCACATAACTGCATCTATGGAATTCTCTGCCATGGGATGTGGAGATGGCCACCAGCTTGGGTGGCTTGAAAAGGGGCTTCGACAAATTCATGGAGGGCAGGACTATCAATGGCGACTAGTCCGGTGGCTGTGGGCCACCTCCAGCTTCAGAGGCACGACGCTTCTAAATATCAGTTGCAGGGGAGCAACAGCAGGAGAGAGGGCATGCCCTCACCTCTTGCCTGTGGGCTTCTCAGAGGCATCTGGTGGGCCAGTGTGTGAAACAGGATGCTGGGCTAGATAGGCCTCCTTGGGCCTCATCCAGCAGGGCTCTCTTTATCTCCAGTTTGAAAAGATTTAGGAAAGACCTCTGCAGAGAGCCAATCAGTATAGAGGATTGGATCTGCTGGCAAATCTCTGGGTGAGTTCCAGGCATTAAGAGGCACCTATTAAAGTGGGGGCTCTTTTCTGTTTAGCAGGGGGGAGCCACTGGCCCTATCCGACGCCCACCAGGCTCCCTCCCAATGACTGTTGTTGGTGTCTCCCTTGTGCAATCTGCTTTGAGGATTTCTGTTGCAATACACTCTAGAAATGTTGTTGTTACTATTATTTATTTATTTATTTGTTAGAACAACTTTAAGTCACGGCAAGCAAAACCGAAAGTAAACAAGATAATTTCTCTGTATTTAGCAGGGGGAGAGCAACTAGCCCTATCCATCCCCAGCACAGTATCCCTCCGGTGACTGTTGCTGGTGTATCTCTTACGTTTCTTTTTTAGATTGTGAGCCCTTTGGAGATAGGGAGCTATTTTATTGATTGACTGATATCAACGTAAACTGCTTTGGGAACTTTTGTTGAAAAGTGGTATATAAATATTTGTTGTATTTGTATTCATATGTTAAGTACCAGGAGCGATATGGTCTTGTAGTGCTATGAATTCTAAGATGTATTTCAATGTATAGTTTGCCTTAATAAGCCATTTCAGAGAGAGGGAGAGGGAGAAGTGTGTGTAGGATTGCAGCCTTTCCCTCCGAAGTTCCTAGGTTCAAGCTTCCGCCCCCAGCAGGAATGCCTGCCTGGCAATACCCAAACCCTTGTGTGTGTTTAAGTCGCATTTGATTTCCTAGCAAACAGCTGGGGAGGTTGCTTTTGCCTGTGTGTGGAGTCCAGGCAAACAGAGAAGAAATGTATTTTTTTTTTGTTCCCCCGACCGATGTTTAGACATGTTGTGCTAACAGGCTTGACAGATTCCGGCTGTTTACACTTCAGTGGCAGCCTTTCACGAGAAAGCGGGCAAAAGGGGGGGGGGTTTGAGTGTGCAAGGAGAGACAGCCCCCGTTAGCTGGAAGGCATTCTTCTCCCATTATAACTCCACTGCTGTCTGGTTTGGGGGAAGCAGAGCTAGAAGTAACAAAGGACTGTTCTCCTTTTGAGAGGAGAGCTGGTCTTGTGTCAGCAAGCATGAATAGCCCCCTTTGCTAAGCAGAATCTGCTCTGGTTTGCATTTGAATGGGAGACTACAAGTGTGAGCACTGTACGATATTCCCCTTATGGGATGGGGCCGCTCTGGGAACAGCATCTGCACGCTTGGATGCAGAAGGTTCCAAGTACCCTCCCTGGCAGTATTCCCCCTAAGGTGTGCGCGTGCGCATGCGCTCACACGTTTTTTGATGTCTGCGCAGTTAATTTTAGATCCCGCTCAGGTTGAATCAGGAAGGCCCCATTCTGAATGCAGGTGCGTGCACACAGCCTTGATGCTGCCACCCAGAAACAAAATTCATTCTGCACATAGATGAAAAAAATTAGAGAGAACACTGCTTCTTAGCATCTCCAAGATAGGGCTGAGAGAGAGTCCTGCCTGCAACCTCGGAGGAGCTGCTGCCAGTCTGTGAAGACAATACTGAGCTAGGTAGACCAATGGTCTGACTCAGTATATGGCAGCTTGTTCCTTGTGTCTCTCCTAAGCACCAGTGTGCAGCAGCAGGGAATTCTCAGCCAGTGGCTCAGATGAAGGAAAGTCAAGGTGGACCAGCCACACTGGACCCAGGTGCTAAAAGGGTCATAGGTACGGGAAAAAACCCAAAGCAGGGAACGTGTCACGTCTTACAGACATCTTCTGCGGACCATGATGTGATTTACACATGATACACTGGATGCTTGCACACAAAGTTCTCCCATTGGTTGATAGCATGCACGCATTGGAAGCTGCATTGGCACATGATGAGTAACATTAGTCGTATTTAGCCCTGAGGGTGTTCAAAGCATTTCAAGTGCATTACCTTAGCCAGGTTGACAGCAACCTTGCAAAGTACGTCAGGACGACGACAATGACCTTATATCCATTTTTGCAAAAGCTGGACATGTTATGATCCTTATGGACATATAACTGGAGCACCTGTGGGCAAGAGAGAGATACTGGAGCAAAACAAAAAAGCCTCCCAAAAAAGGGAAAAGAAGGGGGAGAAAAATGATTCAGCACTACAAAACCAGGAGGAGGAAAAAAGGTACTGAATAAGTTGATATTATCTTTATTCTTTAGAATAAAGAAAATATTATCTTATTCAGCACTTTGGGGTCCACCCCCCCCCCACACACACTCTATTTTCTCTTGTTGCAACCCCGCCCCCACCGCAAACTGCCCACTGTAGCTCAGTGGAGCGGAATGTTTGTTGACTTAGAGGGCAGTTAACAGATAACCATCTGGGTGGAGCTAATGGGACTCTGTCGGGAGGAGGGGCTGGACAGAAAGGGTGCAAAATACAGCTGGAAGAATATTCCCTCAAGACAGTCCCAACCCTTTCTGCTTCTGAGGGTGAAAGGTGCCTAAAATGTTCACCATGCCCAGCCACAGGCTCGCGCAAGGTTTCCTGTTAAGCTCCTGGAGAAGGCAAGATCAGGGCTGGGAATATGCTAAGTCACAGCTCAGTCTCCTAGCTGCTCCATGAGCCACTTGACATGTGGGGAAACCTGAATTCCCCCTTGCAGGTTCTCTCTGTAGGGTGCCACCGAAAATACCTGGCTGCAGGGACCTGTCAGTAAAATAAATAGCTTAATTTATAGTTTTAAAGTTTAAAGTTTTAGAGTATCTATATTTTAAATTAACGCTGTCAATTGTTGTTGTTGCTTTACATTGTGAGCAACCCAGAGATTTGTATATGGGGCAGTATAGAAATGTGCCTGAATGAATGAATGAATATTATTATTCCAAGGTTGCAGGCAGGCAGGAGTCTCTCCCAGCCCTGTCTGGAGATGCCAGGGAGGGAACTTGGAACCTTCTGCATGCAAACATGTGGATGCTCGTCCCAGAGTGGCCCCATCCCCTAAGGGAAATACTTTACAGCACTCACACATGTAGTCTCCCATTCAAATGCAACCAGGGCAGACCCTGCTTAGCCAAGGGGACAATTCATGCTTGCTGCCCCCAGACCAGCTCTCCTCCTCTGTCTCTTGCTATTCTGCAGTGGATCAGTCTCTCTCGTTCAAGGCTTTCCCCTTTTTAGAGGTTGTCAGAAAGAGTCTGGGCAGCCATCTGTGGCGGATGCTGTGGCAGCTTTCTGCACTGAGTGGGAGGTGGACTGGATGACCTCTAGGATCCCTTCCAGCTCTAAAATATGATGATAACCTCGAGTTTCCTATGTTTCTCTGCTAGCACCTGGCTGGTAAGGTTTCTCTCTCTCTCTCTGTCTCTCTCCTCCTCGTATCTCTTTCTGCTCAGTCCCCAGAGGAACGGCCGGCCAATCCCTCCCACTTCTTTTGAACTTCTTCCCGGACCTGTTTGCTCCACAGCCAGTGGCCAAGAAACTCTTCTCAGGGAAGCTTCCACAGCTGAAAGAAACCTTTCATCCTAGTCCTTCCTCTGAGCACCCCCCCGCACATCCCTTTTGTAAGAAGCTTTTGTGATTGCATCACCTCTGCTTTTCCGCCTCCTTCTTTAAGAGTTATATCGGAGGGAATTTTGCGGGGTGCATCTTCTTCCCTCTCTGCAGGGCTACAACAGGACAAGCTGTACTCACAAAATGTTGTCTTCTATCCAAGTCCCTGGGGGATATTTGCACCTCAAAACCAAAACTATATCTTGTACAATATGGGAGATACAAAAGAATCATTGAAAGTGTCAACTCAGTGTACGGCAGCTGTGAAAAAGGCCAGTTCCATGCTCCAAAAATGTTAAGAAGGGGTTTGACAATAAAGCTTCTAATATTATCATGCCCTTCTGCAAAAGTATGGTGCGGCCATGCTTGGAGTACTGCGTCCAGTTCTGGTCACCATACCTTAAGAAGGACATTGTAGAACTGGACATTATAGAACTGGCAAGCAAGATGATCAGGGGCCTGGAGCACCTTCCTTACGAGGCAAGGCTACAACATCTGGGGCTTCTTAGTTTAGAAAAAGGACGACTGAGCAGAGACACGACAGAGGTCTGTAAAACCATGCAGGCTGTGGAGACCCTTGATAGACTTTTTTCTCCCTCTCTCAGCACACTAGAACCAGGGACCATCCCATGAAAATGATTGCCAAGTACTTTAGGACCGACAAAAGAAAGTCCTTTTCACACAACACATAATCAGCTTGTGGAATTCTCTACCACAGGATGTTATGTGAAAAGGACTTTCTTTTGTCGGTGACTGCCAGCAGCATGGGTGGCTTTAAGAAGGGTTTAGAGAAATTCATGGAGGACAGGTCTGTCAGTGGCTACTAGCTTGCTGGCTATAGGCCACCTCCAGCCTCAGAGGCAAGAAGCCTCTCAATACCAGTTGCAGGGGAGCAACAGCAGGAGAGAGGGCATGCACAGACCTCTTGCCTGTGGGCTTCCCAGAGGCATCTGGTGGACCACTGTGTGAAACAGGATGCTGGATTAGTTAGGCCTTGGGTCTGATCCAGCAGGGCTGTTCTTGTGTTCTTGTGTGTGTATACTAGCAGCTTACATAGATATAAATAAATAAAGAGGGCTCCCTGTCCCCAAAGGGCTCACAACCTGAAAAAGAAATATAAGATAGACACCAGCAACAGCCACTGGAGGGCTGCTGTGCTAGGGACGGATAGGGCCAGTTGCTCTCCCCCTGCTCAGTAAAGAGCATCACCACTTTAAAAAGCTGCCTCTTTGCTCAGTTCGCAGGAGAAGCTGTGAAATGCGACTGCCTGCCACACAGTAGCTTCCCCCCGCCCCCAAGGGACATGTTTATTTCTTGGTTTAGTTAACATGTATGCTCCCTGCCAGGGTTCGAGACAAGTAATTAGTAATTTTTTGGCTTCAATTTGGGCAATGTGTAATGCAAATAATTTCTCTTTCCCCAGAGGCTTTTGTGACCAGGGGTGATTGTAATGCCTGGAATGCGCCTAATAAAGGCATTTTAAATGTGGACTATCGTGTGTGCATACAACAAGAAGTCGAAAATGTCCACTGGCACAACGCTCCTCTAGGGATAAGATTAGTAATTTTGCTGGTTCTAATTTGACACGATCTGTTAGCAGACTGGATCTTTTTCTCTGGAATGGGAGAGTGGAGGGAGATGTAGTTGAAGAACTCACCATTGGGGAACTCACTTGTGAAAGGCGAGCACGATAGACGATCGTTTCTAGAAATGTGTTAGATTATATTTCTCAGGCGAAGGTTGCATTTCATCTTGAAAGTGATCATGTGCTTTTGGCAGTATGTTCGAAACTTTTAGACTAGAATATATTTATCGTAGAGGGACGTCTTTTTGTAAATGTATTTTCCAGACCTGTATTCGGTCAACCAATGAGACAGGCCCTTTCCAATTGACTTGGTTGGTTGGTTTCAGTGTTGCTTTTGTCTCAGTGATGGGAGTTGTAGTCCAACAGCATCTGAGGGCTCAGGTTGGAGAACCCTTGTCTTAAACCAAAGCTGTGCACCTCAGCCCTCCAACTGTTGATGGACTACAACTCCCATGATCCCTGACTGCTGGCTACTGTACCTTATTATTTATTATTACTAAATTCATTTCTTACTGTACCGCCATTTTTTTAAAACTAAAAGTAAATGTAGGGGTGTGCACGGAACTGTCCATGGTGGTTTGGTTCAAATTTGAATGGAACCGCCAGTCTGTGAACCGGTTCGATCGAACCGGTGGGACGGTTCGGTTCATGATGGTTTGGTTCATTCTCCAACTCCATCGAACTGGGTTGAACCATTTGGGTTTGATGGGGGGGGATGTCAGCGTAGCCTAGAGGAGTCGCCAACAGCCTTCCCGCCACCACCATGGAGCCACCGCGGGCAAGGCGATCTTCTGCCCACCCCCACCCTTTTCAACCCAAATCTTATCGCTAGGGAACCCCGATGCTTGTAGAGGGGAATCCTCTCCGGATTCAACCCCTTTGCAAGCATCCCAAACCGGTTCGATCTGAACCAGTTCTGCACACCCCTAATTACCGCCCTACATACCATCTTATTTATTTATTGTTTCTCTGTGTAAACTGCTTTGAGGAGGTTGAGGAGCGTTATATAAATATATATGTAGTAGTAGTAGTAGTAGTTTGAGAGCTTTTGTTAAATAATTTGGTATATAAATGTTCTTAGTAGCCGGGGCACACCAAGGTAATTTGGGCACCCAGACCACCCAGCCACAAGCCCCCACCCTGCACGAGGCCCCCCCCCCGCTCCGCTTAAAAACAAAAACTCTTACCACGGCCGACGGGTGGTTGCGGGCAGGGGGGGGGGCAGATCAGTCCTTCTCCTTTCTCCCCCCTCCCCCGATGGCATTGGGGTGGGAGCAGGAGCGGTGTTGCAGCCGTCCATTGGGGCCAGCGTCTCTAAGCAAACGCAAGGTGCGCCTGTGCAGTTGAGAGATTGTTGGAAGCCCACGGGAGACACACGGGAGACAAGTGGAGCTTTGGCAGGGCGGGTGCAGGAGGTCTGCAAGAGGCCACCAGCCCCGTCTATTTGGAGGCCTCCCCGGATCTTGGAGGACCGGACCAGGTCCCCAAGGTCCGGGGGTTAGTGCACCTCTGCTTAGTAGCAGCAGTACCTGGGCATTATGAGAGTCTTTCAGTGGCTGCTCTGCCTTAAACCTTCTTTCTATTTTCTTGTGTTTCAGAAACTTTAATTCACTCAGCAAAGGAAATGTCTTTGAGAACAACCAATTGGTAAGGAGTATTCCCCCCCACCCCGATCTACTTCCTGCTCTGATGTTTTGGCTGTGTGTGTCCCGAGGGTGTTTCCCTGCCTTTCCTTCCACTCTGCAGTTCTTGGTCCCAGATCTTTTAGATCAAACCTAAGAGACCTAAATATAAACAATGTGCTGTTCTGAAGAAAACACGTCTCACCCTTTATGCATGTTTTTGCGTTCATCTAATCCACCAGTTGTACTGGCAGCTTGTGACACAACTATGTGGTGTTGTCGTATTTCCCCCAGTTGCACTTGATGTCATACTGCCTCCAGTTGTACCTCCTTAAAAGGTGAAATTTTGTCATTCTGCATAGTGGTTCTTGATATGCCCAGAACTGAACCTAAAACTATTGCTTGTATGCTGATTTTCTAAGCAAAGTGAAGATCTTTTTTGAGCTGTAGAGCCAGTTTTAAATGTGTATTTTAGTGTCCCGTACAAAAATACCCTTTCCTGTCCCCCAGCTGAGGTCAGAAAAAACTGGTTCTGCAGATTTTCCAGCATGGTCAGTTTTAACCAGGGACCACCTGGCTGTGTACGTGTGGGGTGTCTATTGGCTAACACCAGTGATGTCACCAACGCATACGTATCTAAAGCCTGGAGCAGTTTTCCAGCGTTGTGATTTGGCAGAGGTGGGAGGAAATGAAGTGTGCTTTAAGTGACACATACATATGTAATTTTAACACACACATACACACTCACTCACTTCACCTGCTGTGCGACGGGAGAGGCAAGTCTGACAGTTGATCCATCATTTGACTTGCTTAGAAACATTTGACTTGCTTGCATGTAGGCACCCATCTAAATGCAAACTAGGGTGGACCCTGCTTAGCAAAGTGGACAATTTTTGCTTGCTTCTCCAAAACCAGTTCTCTATTCCCAATTCTAGCTGCACATTCCAAGAACTTGTAAAAGCTGGGTTAACTCTGTGGGCGAATAAGTGTGTGTGATTGCTCTTAAAACCTTGCATCTTGCTTCGCCCAGAGTCCATCATATTCGGAAACTGGTTCTTGCGCTTTGTCCATGCTTTCTGAACATCTGGATGTTTGTGTATTTGGTGGGGGGAAGGGGCTGAATTGTGTGGCAAAGAGGCTGCAGATGTTTCTGCAATGAAGTGAGAGTCCAGACCACCCATCTGCTCTGTGCGGACTCCAGAATCCAAGCGTGGGATGAACATTTTGGGAATGGAATGTGCCTTCATCCCCTTATGAGGAGATGGGCTGCAGAGAGAGGAGAGGAGCGCTGGTCTGAGGGAGGAGAAGTAGTCTCGTGGGGGCAAGCATAAATTTGCTAAGCAGGGTCTGCCCTGGTTTGCATTTGAATGGGAGACTGTATGTGTGAGCATTGTGAGATATTCTCCATCTCACAATGGGGGCATCTCTAGATAGGGCTGAGAGAGTCTCCTGCCTGCACCCTGGGAGAAGTCGCTGCCAGTCTGTGGTGACAATACTGCGCTAGATGGACCAAGGGTCTGACTCAGTTTAAGACAAATTCATGGAGGAGAGGTCTATCGATGGCTACTAGTCTGCTGGCTTAGTACAATCTCGTATATTGAAATGAGGCTCCTTGCACTCACATTTTGCTTGTGGCCTTTCAGGTGGACACTGGGCATGGGAAGGCTGCAGCCAAGCAGAAATTCAACAGGTGCAGCTCTCCCGGTCACTTCCTGGAGATGCCCCTGGTGAATTTTTTCCTGGTGCATCCCTACAAGGCATTTGACATCAGTTCTTCACCATATTTGCAGAGAGGGTGACAGTTGTCACCTAGTTGATGTCTGCAAATGTTCAGGGAGATTGGACAGTCGGGTTTGCCTTCATAACCAGCAGAATCTTTGGAGCGTATAACAGGAGGACGTTGAAATAGGAACACAGGGAGCTGCCTTCTCCCGAGTCAGACTCTTGGTCCATCTAGCTCAGGATTGTCTACCCAGACTGGCAGCGGCTTTACCAAGGCTGCAGGCAGGAGTCTCTCTCAGCCCTATCTAGAGATGCCAGGGAGGGAACTTGGAACCGTCATGCAGGCGCTCTTCTCAGAGTGGCTTCATCCCTTAAGAGGAATATCTTACAGTGCTCATCAATAATCTCCGATTCAAATGCAAACCAGGGTGGACCCCGCTCAGCAAAGAGGGCAATTGATGCTTGCTACCACAAGACCAGCTCTCTTCCCACATAGGAAGCTGCCTTCTACGGAGTCAGACCCTTGGTCCATCTCGCTCAGTATTGTCTGCACAGACTGGCAGCGGCTTCTCCAAGGTTGCAGGCAGGAATCTCTCCCAGCCCTATCTTGGAGATGCTGCCAGGGAGGGAACCTGGAACTTTCTGCAAGCAGGTGTTCTTCCCAGAGCGGCCCCATCCCCTAAGGGGAATATCATCCAGTGCTCACACATGAAGCCTCCTCCCATTCAAATGCAAACCAGGGCAGACCCTGCTTAGCAAAGGGGCAATTCATTCTTGCTGCTACAAGAACAGCTCTCCTCCTTTCTAGACGAATAACTCCATTTCTTCACTATTTTGGCATTCCTCTGCTAGTATGTTTGTTGTTTATATACTGCTTTCCAATGGGAAAGTTCACGAAGTGATTTACATAGAAAGAAGAAGAAATCGGATTTCCTTTCATTCTGGCAATCTTCAAGCAGCTTTGATCAGAGCGAGATCTCATGGGGAACAGATTCTTTGCTCCGAGATATTCTCTGCCATATTGTTCTGATTTGGTCGTCACCTCACTGGGCAAGCCCCTCTATATTTTCTTTCCAGAGCCTTTTCAGTCTTTCTGCGAAGAGCTGTTCTGGTCTGCGACTTGCCTTATAAGGTCCTCAGAATTAGGCAAAATTGTTGTTCTCTGATGAAAAGCCAGACAAATAAAAATAAAAACCCCTCGTGGTCCAGCATTGCCCACAAAATTCGGGAGAAATGAAACAAAGAAATCGGATGCCTCGTTTGAGTTTCCCTCTCTTTGGTTTCGTAAGAATGTAATACATTCAAGATGGAGAGGCAAGAGAATTTGTGCTCCCTTGGAACTGTTCAACATGGTTGGGAGACTGATACCTTCTGTTTTCAATCATATTGGCACCAGGACCCCAGTGAAAAGAGTCTATGGCGCCTGATCTGGGAAAGGCTCATGCCTGAGACCAGTTGGGTCTGGTTAGCATACAGAAAGTCCCAGGTCCAATCCCAGGACAGGCTCAGAAAAACCCCTGTCTGATACCCTGGATGCTGCCAGTCAGAGTTGGCAACTCTGGGCAAGATGAAAAAGGCAGTCTCCAATGTGGGAGAGGTTCCACAGCCTAGGGTTCGGGCACATGCGTTGTGTGCAAAATGCCCCAGATCCAATTCTTCATGACTCTGGCTTAAAAAGAACTGGGAGCCACCCTTGCTGGAGATCTTGGAGAGAGGCTGCCAGTCAGAGCTGGATTAACTGACTCAGTATAAGGCAGCTTCATATGTGGAGAAATGTTTGGGAAGATGCTGTAACCCAGTGGTAGAGAATCTGATCTGCGTGCAGAAGGTCACGTGTGCAATCCCTGGCATTTCCAGGTAGTGGTGCAAAAGACTTCCATCGGAAAAACTGAGCGTGCTGCTGCCAGTCAGTGTAGACAGTCCTGAGCTAGAGTGTTTTGGTTAGTAACATTTCATCCCATCTCCTCGGTTTGCATCTTGTAGGCTTTCAGAGTGGCTGAAGAGGAACTCGGGATCCCAGCTTTGCTGGACGCTGAAGATATGGTCGCCTTAAAAGTGCCCGACAGGCTGAGCATCCTCACCTATGTTTCCCAGTATTATAACTATTTTCATGGACGGTCACCAAGTGAGTATGCTTTCCCTCTTTTTCCTCTGATAAGCTCTTGGCTGTACGAAAAAGAGACGAGAGAGAGTTTTTGCCTCATTTCACAGCAGATTTAGACTGCAGGCTTCTTGGGGCAGAGACCTGTCATTTTCTTTGGCTCTGTAATGTGCCCATTTGTTATCTATAAGAATACTCCTTAGGGCTGTAACATCTAGACAATTGATTGTTTAGTTCAGGGGTTCCTGGCCGTTTTTAACAAGTGTCATCTCAGGTACCAGAAATTGTGTGTGTGTGTGTGTACACGTATTCATAAAAACACAAATTTAAGTGTTACTGTTAAGGAGAAAGGCTATTTCAGTCACTGGTTCACATCCAGATTAAGTTCTCAGAAGCAGCCTTATTGAAATTAAGGGGCCTGTCAATTTCAAATTCAATGGAAAATTTCAGTTTCCAATTTCAAATCCAAGTGCTAATTTTCTGAAGCCTGAGGGGAGGGGCACGCTGAGCTTCAACTGGTAGCCGTCCAATCAGGAACAGAGGCAGAAGGTCTTCACCCTCCTGCTCTGTGGAGAGGTAGTCTTGTGTTAGCAAGCATGACTTGTCCCCTTTTCTAAGCAGGGTGTGCCCTGGCTTGCATTTGAATGGGTGACTACATGTGTCAGCGCTGTCCAATGTTCCCCGCAGGGGATGGATCCGCTCTGGGAAGAGCAGAAGGTTCCTGGTTCCCTCCCTGGCAGCATCTCCAGATAGGGCTGGGAGAGACTCCTGCCTGCAACTTTAGGAACATAGGAAGCTGCCATATACTGAGTCAGATCATTGGTCTATCTCGCTTAGTATTGTCTTCACAGACTGGCAGCAGCGGCTTCTCCAAGGTTGGAGGCAGGAATCTTTCTCAGCCCTATCTTGGAGATGCCGCCAGGGAGGGAACTGGGAACCTTCTGCTCTTCCTTCTGCTCTTCTTCATCCCCTGAGAGGAATCTCTTCCAGTGCTCACACTTCTTGTCTCCCTTTCATATGTAACCAGGGTGGATCCTGCTTAGCTAAGGGGACAAGTCGTGCTTGCTACCACCAGACCAGCTCTCCTCTCTAGGCCAGCTCTCCTTAGAGAAGCCGCTGCCAGTCGGTGCAGACAGTGCTGAGCTAGATGGACCAATGGTCTGACTCAGTATGTGGCAGCTTCCTCGGTTCCTCCCTCCCCTTCTGTCGTTTGCGAGCGTAAGGATAAAGGCAAAAAGGTGGGGCTGTCTTTTAAATACCCGTCAAAGGTTCAGGTCACTTGTCTCTGCATTTGGGCTGCCTCGGAATTGTACAAAGGTCCCTTTGTCGCCCTCCCGGCTTCTGCAAACAGCAAAGGGCCCTCTCTTGTGAAATCCTCTCCCAGCCCTAACCCTCCACATTCCTTCCCCCCCTCCCCGCCCCCCCGCCCCGGTCTCTTGACATCCTTCAGATGCTGAAACAAAGGCATATGGTCTGGCATTTCCGCCGAGCGTTGGGACCTCTGCCAGCCGGGGCTCTTTCCCTCCTCTTCCCAGGGGAACAATCCCGTCACGTTGTTAAACAACAAGAACCCAGCAGCGTCCAAGTTTTAATCGCCTCCAGTGTCCTCCGAAGGGCTGAGAACTCGGGGTGGGTGGGGGGGGGGCATTGCACTGCCAAAACCACAGCCGGCAAAGAATGTGCCCTCTGAACTCCGGCAATGGCGACCCCGTGGCATCGCGGCCCTGGGCATCTCACGGCACGGCCTTCGTGCCTTACAGGCTGCCGTCAGGAAACCGTTGCGATTTAAAGAGGCGGCACCCGTCGGAAGCCTCTCTGTTCCCCCCCCCCCCCCGTTCTAAACTAGACTGCGAGCATCCCTGACCCGTAGTTTTTCAGGTGTGCCGTATATACCTATATAGAAGATGGCATTGACTTGAAGACGACTCCTTTAAAATAGTGGTTAAACGGGTTACACCCGAATTTACCCCAAAGGAAAAGGAATTTAAGACGACCCCCTGATTTTTAACCTGGAATTAACCTAGTCTCGGGTTCAGGTAAGTATGGTAGGTTTGCACTTTTTATCTGCAGCCCACCCAACTTTAGAGGAGGAGAGCTGGTCTGGTGGTAGCAAGCATGATTTGTCCCTTTAGCTAAGCAGGGTCCGCCCTGGTTGCATCTGAATGGGAGACTTGATCTGTGAGCACTGTAAGATCTTCCCCTCAGGGGATGATGGAGCCACTCCGGAAAGAGCATCCACAGGTTTCAAGTTCCCTCCCGGGCAGCATCTCCAAGACAGGGCTGAAAGAGATTCCTGCCTGCAACCTTGGAGAAGCCGCTGCCAGTCTGTGAAGACAATACTGAGCTAGATAGACCAATCGTCTGACTCAGTATATGGCAGCTGCCTATGTTCCTAACTATTTATATCATGCATTTCAGCACAGTTCTCAAAGCGGTTTATATAGACAACTAAATAATAAGCAAATAAGATGGTTCCCTGCTCCTTAAGGGCTCACAGTCTGAAAAGAAACATGAGGTAGACCCCAGCAACGGCCACTGGAGGGATGCTGTGCTGGGGATGGATAGGGCCAGTTGCTCTCCCCCCATTCAGTACAAGAGAATCGCCACTTTAAGAGGTACCTATTTGCCCATTTAGCAAGAGCTCTTCCCATTCCATTGTATGACTAATAAGAACATAAGAACAGCCCTGCCGGATCAGGCTCAAGGAGGCCCATCTAGTCCAGCATCCTGTTTCCCACAGTGGCCCACCAGATGCCGCTGAGAAGCCCCCAGGCAAAAGGTGTGGGTCTCCTGGAACTGGTATTGAGAGGCATCTTGCCTCTGAGGCTGGAGGTGGCCTGTAGCCACCAGACTAGTAGCCACGAATAGAACTGTCCTCAGTGGTTTTGTCGAAATCCCATTTCAAGCCATCCAAGCTGGTGGCCATCCCCACATCCCGTGGCAGAGAATTCTATAGATTAATTATGCGCTGTGTGAAAAAGTAGAATCAGAATCAACAGGAACAGTATAAAGGAAAAAAAAGAAAAAGAAAACAAAGTTAATAAATAACATTAAAAGGATTAGTTACAATAGAATATATCAGTATCAATAAGAAGTACTTCCTTTTGTTGGCCCTAAAGTTCCTGGCCATCAGATAGGTTATAATAGATTATTGTCTCCCTCCTAAACCACCATTAGACCTCCCCGCCCATCCCATTATGTCAAATGCAGACAGTGTTAGCCCATAAATCTCTTCCTGGGCCAACAGACTATTACTTAACATACATCAATGAGGCGATATTGCATTCACTTTTGATCTTTTTAACCGTGGTTCCTAATCAAGCAAATGGATTCAAGGGTATTTTACCATTTCAGCTGTTTATAAACAGAGACCATTTCCACAAAACGGTTTGTGGAAATTGCCAGTTGCCTTAAGTCATAGGAGCCCAGAAGATAGGAAGCTGCCTCCTACGGAGTCAGACCCTTGGTCCATCTAGCTCAGTATGGTCTACACAGACTGGCAGCCACCTCTCCAAGGTTGCAGGCGGGAGAGTCTCTCAGCTCTATCTGGAGGTGCCAGGGAGGGAACTTGGAGCCTTCTGCATGCAAAGCAGATGCTTTAAAGAATGTACTGAAATGAATGATAGCCCCCCTGGTTCCTCCCAAAGGGCCATCGGAATGCATGGAATTCCCAAATGGCCATTTGGAGTACATCCCATGCTCATTTGGAAGGAGAAGCATAGGAACACAGGAAGCTGCCATATACTGAGTCAGACCCTTGGGCCATCCAGCTCAGTGTCGTCTACCCAGACTAGCAGCTGCTTCGCCAAGGTCACAGGCAGGAATCTCTCTCAGCTCTGTCTGTTGATGTTGCCAAGGAGGGAATTTGGAATTTTCTGCATATAGGTGCTCTTCCCAGAGCCAGCTAGCATACCCCATATAGATTTATTTTTCTCCTTGTGGTTTTTGTGATTTCTGGGTGCTCTTGCTGCCTTATATTAGAAGGGTACTGCAGTGGAGAGCTGGTCTTGTGGTAGCAAGCATGACTTGTCCCCTTAGCTAAGCAGGGTCTGCCCTGGTTGCATCTGAATGGGAGACTAGAGGTGTGTGAGCACTGCAAGATCTTCCCCTCAGGGGATGGAGCCACTCTGGGAAGAGCATCTAGGTGCCAAGTTCCCTCCCTGGCAGCATCTCCAAGACAGGGTTGAGAGAGATTCCTGCCTGCAACCTTGGAGAAGCCGCTGCCAGTCTCTGAAGATAATACTGAGTTAGATAGACCAATGGTCTGACTCAGTATATGGCAGCTTCCTATGTATCCTTTTCTGGTTAGCTTGTGAAATATTCCCCCTAGGCCTCACTCCCACTATCAGGGCATCATGTGATGCCAATGATAAAGCCATATGCCCAGAAGTTAAGACACAGCATGAATCCAAAACAGCCGCTGAGAATTCATTTGTTGGTTCCTTCACCAGTTGGAGGCATGTCTGGAATCAAACGGCCCCCTTCCAAAGCCAGTGAAGAACCGTCGGGGAAGAAAGTGGTTTCCGAACCCGTCACGCCATCTCCCGCCAAGACGCCACGTCCCCATTTGCCGGTTGAAGCCAAGACAGGCTCAGCCCTGCCTGGACACAACCTGGTGAAAGAGCACCCTCCAGAGGCGGCGGTAGGGAATGGCTGTTATCCTGATTTTCTTTCTCCGGCAGGCGCGGGAGGCTGAAGCGAAGAAAGGGGGTCCATCTGCACCTTTGGGACGTGAGAGTTGAGAGTAGAACCTCCATGGGAAGAGGCTGTGTATCAGCAGGGCTGCAGAAATCCACTAGTCTACTAGTCTGTGACGAGTGAAAAGTGATGCCTGACGAGTGGAAAAAAAAGTCCCAATGAGCAATGTACCAACATAGCTTGACGAGTAAAGTATTTTGTTTGGCTGGTAAACTGAGCTAACATTTCTTCACCCTGGTATATCAGAATGCCAGATACTAGGGACCACTGTCTGGTGAGGTTATTCTGCAGTTGAGGGGCCACGATAGAGAAGGCCCCGCTGTCCATAGCCACCAATCTTGCTATCCTCGGAGCAGGGAGGGGTTTGACTAATCCCAGTTACGAGATCTGGTGTGAGCAGTAAGGTGGGGGGTCTGTTAAAAAGTAGCTTGAGACAGTTGTTCAAGATGCAAAAGCAAGTAAGCTTGATAGGGGCAGTTACAAACTTAGATAGAAAGCCTGTGTGCCTGAACATTCTGTCTTCATAGCATAGATGGGCGGGCGGGGGGTGGGGAGAGAAAGAAGCCACATGGCTAATAGAGTCTACAACACAGCAGAGAGCACGAAGCAGCCTAGGAGAAAGGTGGAGCAATAGGCCCTGATATCAGTCTACCAATCAGAGAACACCAGATCAGAGAAAGAAAGACAAGGAGAGGGAGGGAAAAGGGGAAAGCTCTTAATCATTGATGCGACTCCTAACGCCCCCTAGTGGTCACTAGGATAAAAAGTGCTAAGAGTCAAGGCTGATGGAGTTTCATCTCCAATAGGGAAGTGCTTAGTAATCAGACGATTGGTTGTCTCCTTTTCGTGGCCAGAACTCTGTTCTTGCATTTTACCTCCCTGCAGAGACGGGTCTTAGCCGAGAGCAGCAACGTGCGAAGCAGCAGCTGTGCCATTTGCGGGGGCCACGTCCATCTCGTGCAGCGCCTCCTGATGGACGGGAAGCTCTATCACCGGAACTGCTTCAGGTACCATTTCGTGGAGGACAACTTGACCGAGGGGAGGAGAGCGGGTCTTGTGGCAGCAAGCCTGAGTTGTCCCCTTGGCTAAGCAGGGTTCACCCTGGTTTGCATTTGAATGGGAGACTCCATGTGTGAGCACTGCAAGATATTCCCCTTCGGGGATGAGGCCGTCCTGAGAAGGGCACCTGCCTGCTTGCATGCAGAAGGTTCCAAGTTCCCTCTCTGTCATCCAAGATGGGGCTGAGAGAGACTCCTGCCTACAACCTTGGAGAAGCCGCTGCCGGTCTGGGTAGACCAGACTGAGCTGGATGGACCACTGATCTGACTGGAAGAGGACATAGGAACATAGGAAGTTGCCTTCTACCAAGTCAGACCTTTGGTCCATTTAGCTCAGTCTTGTCTACCCAGACTGGCAGCGGCTTCTCCAAGGTTGTAGGCTGGAGTCTCTCTCAGCCCTCTCTTGGAGATGCTGCCAGGGAGGGGACTTGGAATCATTTTCATGCAGGTGCTGTTCCCAGAGCGGACCCCTCCCCAAAGGGGAATATCTTACATTGCTCACACATCTAGTCTCCCATTCAAAAGCAAACCAGGGTAGACCCTGCTGAGCAAAGGGGACAATTCATGCTTGCTGCCACAAGACAGCTGGACAGCTCCTGGGAGAGGACAGAGTTATAGCTTGGTATAGCTGCTAGGTGGGACTACAACTACAAATATTTATATACCGCTTTTCAGCAAATATTTCCAAAGTGGTTTACATAGAGAAATAATAAATAAATGAAATGGCTCCCTGTCCCCAAAGGGCTCACAGTCTAAGAAGAAACACAAGATAGACACCAGCAATAGGCACTGGAGGGATGCTGTGCTTGGGATGGACAGGACCAGTCGCTCTCCTCCTGCTAAATACAGGAGAATCACCACTTTAAAAAGATGCCTCTTTGCCCAGTTAGCAGGGGACAGAGCCCTCCTACCTGGTGGAGCCTTGCACACCATCACTTCCCCCATCTCCTACCTTTGCTTTTACTCACACACAATCACAAAATGAGATTCCGCACGCACGCACACCCCAGACTTGGGTCGGATGCTTCTCTGACTCTATTGCTGATTGTGAGAACCAGCCGGGTACATTACACAGTATTTTAATGAAAACATAGACTTGAGGATCAGGGAGCAGGTCCCACATCCTGTCACAGATTTCCATCCTTTGCCTGCATGCTTCTCTTAGATGCAAGCAGTGCTCCAGTACCCTCCATTCTGGAAACTACAAACCTGGGAGCAAGCCGGGCACTTTCATCTGCAACAGACACGAACCGCCGAGTCGCCTCCCGAATTCCTCGCCCGTCAGCGCAAGGGCTGTCACCGGACAGAATCTACCTACCAGTACCACGTCCACTTGGGGGAGCCCCGTGAAGAGACCGGAACTCAAGACACCGCTGCAGGAGTCTGTGAACCCAGACCAGGTGCTCAAAAGCGGTGGCGCCATCCAGGTGGCGACTCGGGGCCCTTCCCGCCCTGGCAATCATAAATCCAGCTCCGATACGGGAACCCCGAGTTCACGGTGGTTGGACTCCAGTGGGAACAAGCCCGATCCCCGTGCGGGTGCTGCCTTACCTTCCCCTTCCAATTGGACACCCTCGTCGGCCAAAACGCAGCAGGCCCGGGAAAAGTTTTTCCAGTCCAACGCAGAGACTTCGGGCCTCCCCACGGACAAGGCAGACCCAGTTAAAAACCAAGCATCTCCTTTCAGTGCTCCTCACGCGACGGGGAAGGGATCCACCTCTGTCACAAATGCATCGGGGATCATTTCTGGCGTCAGTGAGAAGGACAGAGCACGGACCTTTCTCATGCATGCCTTACCTGGGCCTCAGTCTTCTACCAGCCAGCAGGGAAATTTCAGTGGTGCCTCTCCCAGGTCACTGGTGGCTAACATGTAAGTGCTTTGCGTTCTTCCTCCCATGTCTCTGAACAGACAGAAAGTGTCCATTCCTGTGGTTAAAGAAACAAACTGTGAATTCTGCTGCCCGGTTTTCCTTTGAACTGCTCTTGGACATGGAAGTTCTGTTTGCCTGTCCACTAATTTGTCTACTCTCTTTATGAGGTGCATAAAATCCGGCAGCTGGGAACTTTTATAGCTATGGCAGAGAGGTTTTGCACTGGATTTGTGGAAACCTTTTAACTTGCAGAACTTTAAGAGTTCTGTGCCTGTCCTTTCAAGTTTCAATCCGCGTCATGTATTTAACTCCAGTATTAAAGTTAATTCTAAGCATTCAATTCCAGAATTTAAACATTCCGTTAAAAATGGCAGAACCACAATGTTTTCAAGTCTTGGCAGCTCAAAGTACGACCTTGCAACGGACCCAATTAGCTGGGATTGTGAATCCATAACAAAAAAGCTATATACCACAATAGTGTCTACACTGACTGGCAGCAGCTTCTCAGGGTTTGAAACAGAGTTTTTTCCCAGGCTTACCTGGAGATGCTGCCATGAATTGAACCTGGATGTGCAGCAAATCAATTCAAATTTGAATCAATTCAACTCGATTCTGGGTGATTTGAGTGATTTGAATTCAAATCGAATCACCCCTTAAAAGGGCGATTCAATTTGAATTTGATTCAAAAGCCATTGGGTACCTTTTTAAAGTCATTCAGACTCCCTGATCAGTTAAAAAAGCAGGGTCGAGTTGATTCAAATTTGATTCAAATTCTAATCATGTTTTTGAACCAACCAACCAATCAATCTTTATTACAGTCACAGACCAGCATAAAGTATCAGGATGATTACATGTAAAAGTGAGATTAGATAAAAGATAAATGCATATAAAATAGTACATATTGTTGCTAAAAGGACTAAGAATACTAAAAATACTAAGCCGATGTTAAAGTATAAGGGTGATTCCCATGTTAAAAGTGAAATTAGATAAAAAATTATTACCTATATAAAAGGACTAAAAATACTAAAAATAGTAAATCGCTTCCTGGCCTTTTGGCTACGATCAAGTGTAGTTTTTGAACCGGATTCAAATTCGATTCAAATTTGAAACAAATTTTTGGAATTCTATTTGAATTTGAAACGAATTGAAAAATTCATTTCCTGCACATCTCTACCTGGGACCTTATGCAGTCCAGACTGAAGATCAATTATTGCACTTCAGTGGTAGAACTTTGATCCGATCCAGTAGGATCCCTTCTGTGTTCTTATATGCTCAAGGACTAGAAACTTTGTTTTATTTTCAAAGTGAAAACCTTGAGGTCATAGAGTAAATGCCAGATTTGGTATAACGTATCATAGTCACAGATATCCTAGAAGACACAGCAACACACCTTCCGCTCTGTCCCTGAAAAAAATGCTCCCAAGAGTCTGGTGAACCTTTCAAAATGGGTTTTGACACAGCTTGGAGAGCGGAGGTTAGAAGTAGAACCCAGATGAGCCTCAGGCATGGTGGGGCTCTGATTTCGGCCAAGGGATTAGTCTCTTCCTCTTTGCAGGGGGACATCATCTCCTCCCAGCTCTAGCCAGCAGCATCTCCCGACAAAGAAAATCACAAGCCCTGCCAGTGTGCTGAGTGCCATGGAAAAACCAGAGAAAGGACCACTGAAAACAGTGCCTACAGCCCACCACTCTCCTCAGGAAGCGGGCAAGAAAGTGGGTTTTGGAACAACCACCCCAAACATAGTCAAAGATCACGCCGTCATCAGCAGACCCCCCGAATCTGAACGCAAACGGGATGTTAAGGTCTCTAAAGGTAAGAAACAGACATACCTTGATTACTTACTGAAGGGTTCAAAGCATGACAGCCAATAAGTTCCAGCTGGGGTGGTGATTTTTGAATTGGGTGGGGGGCGGAATTGAAATTTTGCAACTAGAATTCCTGCATTCTGCAATTGGCTTAAATTATGCATCTTGAGCCCAAATTTATTCTGTTATGATTATTATTCAGTACATAACCTGCTTTTCTACAAAAGCACTCAAGAGAGCTTACATTAATAAATTGAGAAGGAGGCAGAGCTGATCTTGCGGTAGCAAGCATGACTTGTCCCCTTTGCTAAGCAGGATCTGCCCCAGTTTGCATTTGAATGGGACACTACGTGTGAGCACTGAAAGATATTCCCCTGAGGGGATGGGGGTTGCTGTGGGAAGAGCACCTCCATGCTTGCAGTAATGGGCTATGCAGAGCTTGTGTTCATGTGTTAATATTCACCGATGTGTTTTCTCATGCAGTGGGAGGCGGCAGTGCTGAAGAAGAGAAAGCTGAGAGCCCTGCGGACTGGAGGTCAAGACTGAAACCCGTGGCCAATAAGTGAGTATTGCTTGCAGGCTTCCCATAATGCACCTCTTTGGCCACTGCATGAAGCAGGGTGCCAGGCTACATGGGCCGTTGGGCTCTTATCTGTGTGTTAGGGGAAGGAGAGCTGTTCATGTGGCCGTGTGCATGAGTAGTCCCCTTTGCTAAGCAGGGTCCACCTTGGTTTGCATTTGGATGGGTGACTCCGTGTGTGAGCACTGTAAGATATTCCTCTTAGGGGATGAGGCTGCTCTGGGAAGAGCACCTGCATGTAGAAGCAGGTAGCATCTCCAGATAGCGCTGAGCTGCTGCAGCCTTGGAGAAGCCGCTGCCAGTCTGGGTAGACAATACTGAGCTAGATGGACTGATGGCCTGACTCAGTATAGGGCAGCTTCCTATGTTCCTATCATGACGGAAGATTGTTCTGAGGAGCATTCTCAGGAAAATAGACTGGCCCAGTCCTGCTGCCTTCACTTTTACTAATGTGCATAGCTCTTTGCCCCATCTCTACAATATCCTGAGCTGGACTCACTGATGCCTGTTAAGCCAATAACACAACATAGGAAGCTGCCATATACTGAGTCAGACCCTTGGTCCATCTAACCCAGTATTGTCAACACAGACTGGCAGCAGCTTCTCCAAGGTTGCAGGCATAGGAACATAGGAACATAGGAAACTGCCATATAGACCTGTCGTCTGTGAATTTGTCTCACTTAAAAACGTGTAAGTTGGTGGGCATTACCACATCCTATGGAAGAGAGTTCCACAGATTAACTGCACACGGTGTGAAAAAAATACTCCCTTCCCCCCAGCCCTTTAATTCCTGCTAATTAATTTTATCCCATCCTCACCCCTATAACTGCATTTTCTGTTTCTTTGTAGAGTCTCCAAGCAGGGTGACATCAAAACCTCTCAAAAACCTGCAGAGGTGGTTGTGAACATAATTCCAAGCACAGAAGAGAAGGGGAGAAAGCCAGTTTCCCCTGTTACCTCCCCAGCCACTCAGGACACTGGTATGATAACGTGATTGCAACAAGGGCAGTGAGAGCAGGGTTGCTTGCTTTGATCCGTGTATAGAATCTTTAGCTTTCATTTTCAAAACTTTCCAGCATGTTCCTGGTCCTCATGGATACAACCCAAAGTTTTAAAATGAGTATGGTTTCTGCTTGAAAGGTGTTTCAGCAGAAGAGAAACCCTCTTAAGCAGAGGTTCCAAGTTGGTACATGGACTGAAAAGATGTTAGCATTTAGGGATGTGCACAAAACTGGTTTTGCCGGTTCGGACTGAATCCGAACCAGATTAGAACGAACCCGGCCTGCTTCGATTTTGGCACATCATGATGGAGGATGTGTTCACACAAATGGCCTCTACGCATGCGCGGACGTTACTAAAACGGCCTCCACGCATGCGCAGGCCAGAACTAGGCTGGAGAAGGCCCAAACCGGGCCGGCAGCAGCTCTGGCTACTCTGGGGGAGGCCAGCAGGGGTGGGGTTGGGGGGAGAGCCACCCCCTCCGCACCCCCCCAGGTGCTGCCACCACCGCAACAAATAGTACTTGTAAATAGTTACTAACTGCCTTCCCACCCCTTCTAGACTTAGGGAAGCCACCCTGCCCCTCACCGGGTTCCCCTTTGCCAGTAGAGCACAAGCTGGTTCACTTCGAACCGGGCCTGGTTCGGTTCGAACTCGTACCGGGTGAGGTCGGTCCGGTTCATCCCCGAACCCGTCAAGCTGAGCTGGTTTGACGTCGAGCCCGGTTCGAACCGAGCCAGCTCTCACACTCCTACCAGCATTACACTCGTTTAACAAACAGAATGTGATGTTCTTAAACTTAACTGATGCTGTGCTTGTTAAAATGAACTAGAACGGAGAGCAGAGCAACTGCATATCCAGTGGAGGAGCTGAGGAGACCACATTCAGATCTGATGCCCTGGCGTCCACCTATGGGGAGGGGCTAGCGTAGATTGGAGCCAGGCTGTGCCATGAGAAGGATGGGGTCAGTGGCTAGCTGGGGGTGTCTGAGGCATCGTGTTTGTAGCATCAGGGCTTGGAAGGTACGTTTGGACAAGATCAGGACGACGGTAGAGTTGAGTCCAGACTGAAATAAATCTGGGAAGGGGAGAGGAGGGGCTTAGCTTGGTGGTGGAGCACGTTTTGCTTGCAGACGGGCTCAGATCCAATCCCCAGGGCTGGGAAAGATCTCTCTCCGCCCCAAATCCCTCAGAACTGCTGCCGGTCAGAGTAGGCAGTACTGGTCTGGATGGATTAACAGTCTGACTCAGTTGAAGGCAGCTCCATAGGTTCACCAGATGTCTCTATAGCTCATTGGTAGATCATCTGCTCTGCTTGCAGAAGGTCCCAGGAGGCATCCCTGGTTGCCTCTCCTGGTAGGGCCGGGAAAGACTCTTCTCCATCTGAAAACCTGGACAGCTGCTGCCGGTCAGTGTAGACAGAATGGAACTAGAAGGACCAATGGCCGGACTCAGCAGAAGGCAGCACAGGATGCAGATGGTTCATAGATCCCCTTGTGCTTTTCTGTCCTAGCTCTGTCAGCTGATCAGTCACAAAAGAAAAAACGGCTAATGCCGAACTTGGATCTTCTTGGTGACTGGCAGAAGCCCAGACAGCAGTGGGAAGATGTCCCAGCAGCCCCAGAAGTGGCAGATCCGGGCCAGCCCAAGAGAGCCGTTGCTCCTGGTGAGCCTCCAGGGCCCTTGTTCAGTGGGAGAGCACCTGCTCTGCATGCAGAAAGCGCCTGGTTGAACCCCTGGCATCTCCAGGGAGGAATGGGAAGGACCTTGGAGAGCTGCTGCCAATCAGTGTAGGCAATCCTGACTTAGCTGGACCAAGAGTCTGACTCAGTAGGTGGCAGCTTCATATGTTCATATAGTCCGCTTTTTGTAAGGAGGACGGACTTAACAAGGAATTGCATAGATCTGAGGATGAGGCCATAGCTCAGTGGCAGAGCATCTGCTTTGCATGCAGAAGGTCCCAGGTTCAATTCCTGGCAGCATCTCCAGTTAGGCCTGGGAAGGACTCCCTGCCTGAAGCCCTGGAGAGTAGCTACTGGTCAGTGTAGACGATACGGAGCTAGATGGACCAAGAGTCTGACTCAGTAGAATGCAGCTGCCTATATTCCTGTGACATAAGACAAGTGAGTTACTGGGTAAAGAGGCACCTTTGTAAAGGGGGGAAATCTCTTTGTAAATCTCTAATGTTTAGCAGAAGGAGAGCAATTATTCCTGTTCATCTCAGCATAAGGTCTCCTTTTCCCTTCTCTTTCTCTCTAGTCAAACCATCCCCTCCGAGAACCTTCCAGAATCTTCCAAATAGCCAGTTGGTGTCTCCATCTAAGGTATGGCTGGAAGTGAAGGCATGTGCAGCGAAGCAGATAATTGTTGAGGGGTGTGAGGAAATACATTAAAGTCCTCACACTGCAGAGTATTCTGTGGTGGTCAAGAAGTTCCACCACAAGAGAGATTGACTGAAGACAGTACGTTGAGTCAAAAACCCCAAAGATTTATTAAGAAACTAAGATATCACATACTGAGAGAGAGAGAGAGAGAGAGAGAGAGAGATTGAACAACATATCCAAGCAGGCACTAGCCTTCAACAACTGATCAATTCAAATTGTCTCTAACTGACCAAGAGAGACTTATTAATTTAACTCCTCATGCCTCTAGTGGCCAAAAGAGGTTACTGCGGTGCTAAGAGCAATGCTTTAGAATTCTTGCTTCCAACAATAATCCCATTAGCTGTTGTCAGTTGCTCTATCTATCTATCTATCTATCTATCTATCTATCTATCTAATTTATGTTCAGTGTATTAGCATATTTTTAAATACACCTACACCCCAGGATCTTACCTCCCTGCTTCCCTGGCAGCCAGAAGGTGCAGGGATTTTCTGCTCAGTTTAAGGAAGGCAGAGGGCATCATTGTGTTGCTTTTAACTTGGGCTGTTTTATTCCCTTTAGCTCCGCCCCGATTATGTCCCCGAGGAGGAAATCCAGAAGGAAGTCCAGCAGATCGAGAGAGATTTGGATGAGCTGGAACACAAAGGGGTGGAGATGGAGAAACAGCTGCGAGGCTGTGAGGGAGGTAAGGAAACCGGCGTGTCAATGGGATGGAGGTGCCAGTGCTGAGGAGGATGCTTCTGGCATAGAATTCATTGCTTAAACAAACTCTTGTTTTGGAAAGTTCAGAGCAGCTTACTTGAAGCTGCAGGGAGCCTCCTGTCCTGCCATTGGCGAAACTGTTTCATTGTAATTTCATGTTCCCTCATATCCTTGTTTCTGACATTTCTGGTCAATTTTCCTCCAAATTAAATTAGACACATTTCACATATATATCACTAGAATAAACCCAGCTTACAAGGACCAAACTCTGCACTGAAGATGATGTGCGATTTATCCCAAATGGTGAGAATTACCTAGCCTACCACCCATGTTTCTGCATGAGTCACAGATCTGGATGTGCAGAGCAGCATTCAGAGTCACAAAGGACAGCCTCTTCGGAGGGTGGGGTGCTTCTGTTGTGCCTCTGCATGGAGACAGATGGATTGGTGCCATCGCACTCAGTGCAAAGTCGGGGTGTGCATGGAACCAGCTGGCCTGGTTCGGTTCGAGTCCAGACCAGACTCGAACCTGACCGGCCAAGTCCGGTACGGTCCCCATCGAACCAACCCCCCCACCCGGTCTGGTCTGGACAAGTTCACGATTTTTTTTTTAAATTCCAAGCTGGTCCGAGAACGAGCCAGCCTGACCATACAGGGGTGCACTGGGGAAATTTTCACATTCACAGGAACTTTCTATTATTTAATGAATGGATGTATGGTGGGACTCCTGCAGTTCTCTGGTATCATGCCAGTGTGCCCCAAGTACAGTTTGAAAATTACTACCGCACACCATTCATCATTGTGCCAAACGTACATTAAAAACTCATACACCTTAAAGCCAGTTCCTAGCCCTTGCCCCCTGACGCCACCCTTGCGGTGTCTGGCTGGTGCTGTTGGGTGTTTTTGTGGCTCTTTAGAGTTTCCTTGCTCTTCTGCACAGACGAGACTGAGGACACACTGATGGTGGAATGGTTCAAGCTGATTCACGAGAAGCAGTTGCTGCTGAGAAGGGAGTCAGAGCTGATGCACAAGTGAGTGAAGCCGGACGTTTTCCTGTGAGTTCATTCCTCTGTGGCTGGGAAGGTGGCGGAAAAGGTCAAATTGAATCCATGCCTGTATGGGAGTCCCCAACTTACAAATGGGTTGCATTCCAAAAGTTCGTTTAGAAGTTGGATGTTCATCACTCAGAACCCATGTCGTTCCTGTGAGGGATGGCTTGTTTGTATGCGCGGGCTGGCATTTGTAAGTTGGGGGCTTCATTAATTGAATACATTACGGAGCCTTGTTTGTAAGGATGGGTGTTCATAGGTTGAGGAGGGCTCTATCATGCTGATGGGAACATAGGAAGCTGCCATATACTGAGTCAGTCCCTTGGTCCATCTAGCTCAGGATTGTCTTCACAGACTGGCAGCGGCTTCTCCAAGGTTGCAGGCAGGAATCTCTCCCTCAGCCCTGTCTGGAGATGTCAGGGAGGGAACCTAGAACTTCAGATGCTGTTCCCAGAGTGGCCTCATCCCCTAAGGGGAATATTTTACAGTGCTCACAGATGCCGTCTCCCGCTCAGAGGTGGACCCTGCTTAGCAAAGGGGACAATTCATGCTTGCTTCCTCCAGCTCTCCCTTGGGTCAAGGGAGAGCTCCCTAACTAGTCCAGGATCCTGCTTCACATAGTAGTCTACTAGATGCCTCTGAGAAGCCCACAGGTAAGAGGTGAGGGCATGTCCTCTCTCCTGCTGTGGCTCCCCTGCAACTGGTCTCCAGAGGTATCTCGCCTCTGAGGCTAGAGGTGGCCTCTAGCCGCCAGACTAGTAGCCATCGATAGACCTGTCCTCCATGAATTTGAACAAGCCCCTCTTCAAGCCATCCAAGCTGGTGGCCATCACCACATCCTGTGGCAGAGAGTTCCATAGATTAATGATGCGTTGTCTGGAAAAGTGTGTCCTTTCCTTGGTCCGAAGTTTCCTGGCCGTCAGTTTCATGGGATGACCCCCGGTTTGAGCGTTGTGAATGTTGATGTTGCAGCTTATACTCTCTAAACTTCCTCTCTCTGCTTCTCGGAAATGGACAGGGCGAATCAGCAGAAGCTGGAGGAGAAGCAATGGGACATTGAGAGTGAACTCCGGCACCTCATGGACAAATCTGGTGGGTCCTCCACCTTGCCGCCTAACAAGACCTAGGGATGGAGCACCTTCCCTACAAGGAAAGGCTAAGAAGGCAGGGCTTCTCAGCCTTGGGTTCCCAGATGATGTTGGACTACAATTTCCATCATTCCCCGCTATGATTTCCCCTCCTCCTTCTGCCCTTTGAATTGCGGAACTGGGGGCAAAATCTCTCATGCTACCCCTTCAAGATCTTTAAGAACAGCCCTGCTGGATCAGGCCCAAGGCCTGATCTGGTCCAGCATCCTGCTTCACGCAGTGGCCCACCAGATGCCCCCGAGAAGCCCACAGGCAAGAGGTGAGGGCATGTCCTCTCTCCTGCTGTTGTTGCCCTGCATCTAGTATTTAAACTTGGCCAAGAGGCACCTTTTAATGTGGTGATTCTCTTTATTTAGCAGGGGGAGAGTAACTGGCCCCATCCACCCCCAGCACAGCATCCCTCCAGTGACTGTTGCTGGTGTCTAACTTATGTTTCTTTTTAGATTGTAAGCCCTTTGGGGACAGGGATCCATCTTATTTATTGATTATTTCTCTGTGTAAACTGCTCTGAGCCATTTTTTGAAGGGCGGTATAGAAATCGAATTAATAATAATAGTAATAATAATAATGGCATCTTTTCTCAGAGGCTGAAGGTGGTCTATAGCCATCAGACTAGTATCTAGCCATTGACAGACCTGTCCTCCCTGAATGTGTCTAAGCCCCTTTTAAAGCCATCCAAGCTAGCGGCCATCCCCACATCCCGTGGCAGGGAGTTCCATTGGCTGACTATGCACTGTGTTATGCCACCCAGCCTCCTTTCCCCGTGGTGCCCTTGTGGACAGTTTCAGAGCCTTTCCTCGGAAACTGATCACTGTGGTTCCCTTCTGTACCGCACAGACTTCCTGAAGAGTTCAGCGGAGAAGGCGCGCGAGAAAGAGCTCCTGGACTTGTACGTCGCCACGGTGAACGATCGGAATCAGATTGTGGAGAATCTGGATGAGGACAGACTCAGGTGGGTGGCCGGGGGCCTTCAAGGGAGGGGGACGCTGTGGGAGAATACCGTTTGTCTCTAGCCAGTGGGGTACAAAGCTGGTGCTCTGTCTGTGATGCTAGGGAGTTCTCCTGTAGCACCCATTTTCCCCACCCACAGAATGCCAGGAACATAGGAAGCTGCCATATATTGAGTCAGACCCTTGGTCCATCTAGCTCAGTATTGTCTTCACAGACTGGCAGCAGCTTCTCCAAGGTTGCAGGCAGGAATCTCTCTCAGCCCTATTTTGGAGCTGCTGCCAGGGAGGGAACTTGGAACCTTCTGCTCTTCCCAGAGCGGCTCCATCCCCTGTGGGGAATATCTTTCAGTGCTCACACTTCTAGTCTCCCATGCATATGCAACCAGGGCAGGCCCTACCTAGCTAAGGGGACAAGTCATGCTTGCGACCACAAGACAAGTTGGAGAAATCAGCTGTCTGAGCTTCCTATCTTCCTAAGACCAGCTCTCCTCCTCAGGAGACCTGTCCCCATCCGAGCTCGGCTCTGGTTTAGCAGACGTGGGCGAAGGATCCCTCCCGACCTTTCCATGCCAAGAAACCCAGTGGATGTTCTCCAGGGCATGACTTCCCAGCTTGTTGAGAGTCGAACTACAACTCCCATCGTCCCCAGCCTCAAGGGATGATGGGAGCTGTAGTCCCACAACATCTGGGGACTCAAGTTGGCAGCAATAGGATTCTGAGTCCCCATCTGCAGGGCACAGTAACCCTCTCTCATTGGTCTCTCCTTCCTTCCTTTAGGGAGCAAGAAGAGGATGAAGTGCTGGCTGCTATGATCCAGAGGTGCAACGTACCTCGTGGTAAGTCTGTCTGGAACATATCCAGCGTTGGACCTTCACGTGCAGACATGTTGGGCATTCCATAGCTCTGGGAAGGCTCTCCTCCTAGAGGAGAGTTGGACTTACAGGAGGAGAGCTGGTCTTGTGGCAGCAAGCATGAATTGTCCCCTTTGCTAAGCAGGGTCTGACCCAGCAGAAGGCAGCTTCCTTTTGCTCTCAGCCATTACGGCTGGAGATAAGGGGGTTGTAATCCAACATAGTGGGAGAACTGAGCTTGGGAGCCCTTCTGAGAAAGCATGACAACGCGTGCTTTTAAAATCTTTTGTTTTCCCCCTCCACAGATGGGCCCCGTATCAACCCGGAAGGTGAAAAGAAAGCCAAGGGGGGCTTCTTTAAAATGCTGAAACTCAAGCACTGAACGCAAGAGTGATCCCTTTCCCTTTCGCAATCAGATCCTTGGAGGCTAATAATCCAGATTTCATCCGGTTCGGCTGGATCCGATTTTTCTTGGAGGCAGCCATCCAACCAGAGGAAAACTCTCCTGCCTAGGGTTAGGCACCCTTTCAGGTGGCAGCCCTTCAGGCTCTTCCTTGGATTTCTGGGGGGGGGGGGCGAGGGGGAACACCTTTTGGGTTAAATTCTCAGGGTTCAGAGAAACTCCCGCCTCTCTGTGCTGGATACTCGTGATGGGAAGGCTACCCAACGCCAGCATCTTCTTTCCACCAGGTGGCAGTGTAGTTCTTGTTTGCCCATCAAAGGCGCCCACTGACATTTTTTCCCATTGTACCTCAGGAAGTTCAGTAAAATTAGGGAACCAAAAAAAATAAAAAATAAAGGGGGAAACGTAAACAAAAAAATCAGCGTTGGGACATAAGCCCGTATCATCAGCCTGTGGATATTGGGGTCGGCTTTATTTTTGCACTTATCTGCATTAAATCAAAAATGATTTATTTTAGATGGATGTCGGTCTTGCAAAAATGGTTTGAATGTGGTGGGTGGGGGCAAAGTACAATATCTTTCATCATTCGGCATGCTGCCTATAGGTACACAGGAAGCTGCCTTCTACTGAGTCAGAGCATTGGTCTGTCGAACTCAGTGTCGTCAACACTGACTAGCAGCATTCTCCAGTGTTTCAGACAAGAGTTTCCCAGCCCTACTTAAAGATGCTGGGACCTTCTGCTTGCAAAGTAGACACTCTGCCACTGAGCTATGGCCCCATCCCCCTAGAATGAGAAGCTGCCTTATATTGAGTCAGACCCTTGGTCCATCTAACTCAATATTGTCTGCATGGACTGGCAGCGTCTCTCCAAGGTTTCAGGCAGGAGTCTTTCCCAGCTCAGTCTGGAGATGCAGGGAGGGAACTTTCAAGTATGAAACATTCCACATTTCTCTGCCCTGGTTTAGCCTTCTGTGTATTGCTTCTCTCCCACAGCCTCAGTTTTCCTCATCTTTAAAATGGGTGCATTAGTTACCTTTCACCCGGTCTTTGCAGACCTGCTGGCCAGTTTTACAGTTTTGTGTTGGTATCTCTGATCTGTAGTCACTCTGATGTAGACCTCGACTTGCATATACTGGTTATTTATTTAAATATATTTATTTAAAACGATCCGAGTGCTGGTAAACAACATACTCACGAGGTGGCTAGACATGACGATTAAGAAGTGCAGCAATACAACAGTAATAGCAGACCGTGATAAAAACTGACAACTGCCAGGGGAAAAAAGGCTAAATAAATTCAACGAAAAACCTTTTGAAACGGAAGGGATGTATGGTTTGATGGGAGAGAATCTCATCCAAAACTGTTCAGGGGCAGCCCTGTGTAATACACATTGCAGTAATCAAGCCAAGGGATTACTCACGCAAACCAAGTCCTTAGCTTCCAAATAGTCCCAGCCAAAGCTGCAAAAACATGGTTGGCCTTGCCTGGTATCTGGGTGTCATAGGAACACAGGAGACTGCCTTCTGTCGAGTCAGACCATTGGTCCATCTAGTTCAGTATTGTCAATACTGACCGGCAGCAGCGACCCAAGGTTTCAGACTCGGGGTCTTTGCCAGCCATACCTGGAGGTGCCAGGGATTTAACCCGGGGCCTTCTACATACAAAGCAGATGCTCATCACTGGCTCCATCCCCTAAGGGGAATATCTTACAGTGCTCACATGGAGTCTCCCATCCAGATGCAAACCAGGATAGGCCCTGCTTAGCAAAGGGGACAATTCATGCTCAAGTCCACAAGGCCAGCAATTCTCCCCAGTACTTCAACCGGGCAGGGCCAGTATTGGGCTGGCATTGGTGGACAGGGCCCCTCCATGGTTAAAAACATAAGAACAGCCCTGCTGGATCAGGCCCAAGAATGCCCATCTAGTCCAGCATCCTGTTTCCCACAGTGGCCCAATCAGTGTTGATTACTGAAGATATTCTGTGCCTATAGCTTTTGTGTGGTGGGAGCAGTAAATGGCCCCTGTAGGTGTCCTGGTGTCAGGGCCCACCTGGATTCTGGCCATGAGGAGACCCACTGAGAGGAGGAGGAGGAAAGAGAAGAAGAAGCAGCCGCTGTGACAAAGATCCATTGATTGATTGATTGGTTTTCCGAGGCTTTGGAATGTGCTCCCTGCTGACATAAGAGCCTCCCCAGCTCTTACAACTTTTAAAAAGGTAGTCAAGACGCATTTGTTCACCCGGGCTTTTAATTAGATCCTGTTTTAATAGTGTTGATGTTTTACATTTTAAATGGTTGTGATGTTTTAACCTTTTTATTTGGTTTTTATGGTTTTGTTGTAAACCGCCCAGAAACCTGCGTTTTGGGCGGGATAGATAGATAGATCCAGTGGACTCTGAGTGGCCAAACCTTCTCACCCCCGTTGGAGGAGCCCTGGACCTCTGGGGATCCAGTGCCCCCACCAGGACTCCTGTTCCCACCCCGGGTCCCCAGGAACGAGGGCCAAGCTCCAGCACCAGAGGAAAAGTGCTTGCCTCCCTCTCACATCTTAGAACGCTCACATGTCTCCCATCCAAATGCAAACCAGGGCAGACCCTGCTTAGCAAAGGGGACACTCCATGCTTGCTACCACAAGACCCGCTCTCCATTCAAAGGCTCACCTTGCGGCTGCAGCAGGTCCTCCTACTCTTGGCTTCCGTTTCTGCCTTGTGGCCTCTCCTTCCACGGGCTGGATTTGGGGCACAGGCAGCCTGGATCCAGGAGGTCTTACTCAATTTGGAGGGTGCTTCTTAAGTGGGAGGATGGCTCCTCTTCTCCAAAGAGCCCAGCACTACATACTTAGGTTCCTCCTCACAACAACCCTGTGAAGTAGGTTAGGCTGAGGGAGAAGTGACTGGCCCAGAGGCACCCAGCAAGTCTCATGGCTAAATGGGGATTTGAACCCGGGTCTCCCTGGTCCTGGTTGTTCCTCTTCAGGCTTGCCTTGCTTTGGAAGGTAGGCTCAGCTTGAGCATCCCTGTTGTCTTTCTTTCACTATGGTTGGACTACAACTCCCAAGGGCATCCCCAGTTGTAGAACTACAACTCCCAAGGGCCTTTGTGGCTGGGGATGATGTGGACCGCCGTCCAAAATCTGGAGGCCCAAGGTTGGCTCCTTTACTCCTCCCCACACATGCCCTTTTTGGAGGTTAAATCCAGTGCCTGCTAGATTGGGGCAGACTCATGTTTAAAGCAGAGGCGTATCTAGGGAAAATAGCGCCTAGGGCAAGCACTGAAATTGCACCCCCTGTCCAAACATCTGACACCCATCTTTCAGATAACTTTACCATAATATCAGCTCAAAAATACAAGTCAAGCTTGTTAATCTTTTAATATTTCAAAAACTATTTAGCAGTGGATATAGCCAGACCAAAAAATGCTGGAAAACTACAAATTTCAGTATGCTGGGGCTCATGAAATACCTAAATACTATGTGGAGGTGTACTTGGAAAACTAATGTCTAATTCTCTACTATGCATTGTAGCATCACTATTACATAAGTTTTAAAAATAAATGGAGAATTTGACTTTTCCCAGATACTCTGAAAATAATTAAACGATATGCAGAGTAAACTGTGTCACTGCTTGGAATATATTCTAGTATTTCAGAAAGACAGTTAAAATGAGAGAAAGAGAGGAAGAAACTCCCAGTGGGCCTTAATACTAAGGATTTCACACTGATTCAAAGACAAACTCTCCATTAAATAGCCATCACATTTAACTCACTTATCACAAGAAGCAAAGTAAGAGCAAATGGATACAATCCTAGCTGATAAGCTTCAGCTCATTATTCACAAGCCCTGATTCTCTGTACATGGTGCTAAACTGAATATGTGTACAGTGACTTATGGCCTAGGGCCTCACAGAGGCCATTTGAGCATGCACAGTGGCCATTTTGTTTTCAGTGGCCATTTTTATTTTATTTTTTTAATTTTAAAAAATGGCGCCCCCCTTCAAGTGGTGCCCGGGGCATGTGCCCTGCCTGCCCTACCATAGATACGCCCCTGGCTTAAAGACACAGGTGTGATGCTGTTGCATATCATTTAGTATCAAGGCAAGACGGAGCTGAACAGGCATTGCCAACTACGTCTGGTTTGTGCTGTATGACCTGTGCGCCACAGTGAAAGCACTGTGGAAGTTGGTCTTTGGACAAACCCCAACTTGAGAGGGCAGATTGATGCTGGGAATTCATTTTGCTTAGGGAAATTGCACTAGGATTTGTGCTTGTCTGCTCGGCAATATTTCTGGGCACTTTGGGCAGACCCTCCAAACAGCAGTCCTGCTGGCCTAAATGAAACTGGCGAGGCTTAACTGGAAATCTCATCTAGAAACTCCCATTTATTCTGGGTTGGGGGAAGCTTCCAGGATGCATATCAAAGCGTTTGCACAAATTGTAGAGGCGTGATGGAGGTCTAGAGCAAAAATGATAAGGCCCATATCAAGGGAATAACTTAATTAACCGGTCTTGATCAAAGAACTGCATGATTTCAATAGCCCAGTTTCAAGAGCTAAATGAGGACGTTTAAAGAAACTGCACTTGACTGAATTATCAATTTTCCTGTCCAAAGAGCTTTGAAGTAGAATTAAGCAGGGACAGAAAAATTGTCCTCTCTCCCTGGGCTGCTCCGTGGTTATATTTTTCTGTTGCAAAGAGATACTTGAGATCACCAGAGACCCAATTCACTCCGAAGAGCCGACAGACGCACAGAGCCTCTTGTCCAGCCTTCCGGAGGCTACAGAAGTTCGGCCTCAGAATCTCCAGCATTATTGCTGCAGCCTAGGGTTCCTCGCCCCAAAGATCCAAGCTCCATTCCACTTCTCCACGTGGTCACCTGCAGGTCAACACAGGGACAAAGGAACCAGTGGTCCAACTACAACTCCCATAATGCCCAGCCACAATAGCCAGGGATTATGGGAGTTGTAGGCCAACATCTGCAGAAGTGCTGAAGCTGAGCAGGCCTGAAAGACATCTTTCTTCTCTACACAGAGTGGCAGCGGCTTCTCCGAGGCTGCAGGCAGGAGTCTCTCCCAGCCCTATCTGGAGATGCTGCCAGGGAGGGAACCTCAGATCTTCTGCTTGCAAGCAGGCAGATTCTCTTCCACTGAGCTCTGGCCCAATCCCCTACAGGGGAACATCTTACAGTGTTTGCACATGTAGTCTCCCATTCAAAAGCAAACCAGGGCAGATCCTGCTTAGCACAGGAGGACAATTCATACTTGCTACTACAAGACCAATCCACCTTAAATGGCTCAGCGGGGAAAGGCCTGACTAACAAGCAGAAGGTTGCTGGTTCGAATCCCCGCTGGTACTATACCGGGCAGCAGCAATATAGGAAGTTGCTGAAAGGCATCATCATCTCACACTGCATGGGAGATGGCAACGGTCAACCCCTCCTGTATTTTACCAAAAGAAAACTACAGGGCTCTGTGGGTGCCAGGAGTTGAAATCGACTTGACGGCACACTTTACCTTTACTACAAGACCAGCTCTCCTCCCATAACCAGAGGCGTTGCAAGTGGGCTCTGGGAGGGACAAAAAGTGAAGATGGTTCTCTGCCCACGTCTTCAAAGATGACCCCTAGCAGCCTCCTCCGAGGCCCAGGGACATTTGTCTCCCCTTGTTCAATTATCGTTAGGCGGTGCCTAACCCCTCTTCCCTTTTTCTATAAGATAGGGATCCCCTAGGCACTTGTGCTTGACTGTGTCTCCTTGGACCCTGCTTGGTTTTTTCCTGGAAGTTAGCTTGGCTGTTCTGGACCACACCCTTGTCTCTGCCTGACCACACCTGTCTCTGCCTCCTGGGATGTCTGCTCTGATCATGTGAGGGGCAGACCCTTGCTGAGGCCCAGGTGCTTTGAAGCAAGTGTGCTGAAATAATCACCTCCAGGTAACACAATCCACTCTGGAAATTTGGCAAAGCAGAATGGATGCATTTCGTTGCCACCCAAACTTTGGAAAGAGGTAACATTCTATCCCCTACATTCTCTCTCTCTCTCTCTCTCTCCTCTGATGAAATGAAATCCTTTCCCCACAGTGACATCTTTCTTTCTCTAGGCTTTGTGCAAATTTGCTTAAAAGTCCGACAGCAGTTGGAATGCTCATGAACATTCCGTAACTGCTCAGCAGCAGCTGAGCCTGTGGCGAGGGAGGGCTCATCGCAAGCCATTCGAGCCAGCTTCTAGCTGGGTGTGTGTATGTGTCCAGAACTGTGGCTTGCTTTCAGCAGCAACCCTATTTCTTTTCTTGAATTGGTCAGAGTTGTGGAGCAACCTAGTGTAACCACGATTTCTCCAGAAATCCACGGGCCCCGCCCTTCATTCTGGTACTTCGTGTATCTCAGTTCTGCCGTGGTAATTTGCTCCTCTAACAGAGTAGCCAGACCTTGGTGTTGACTTCAGACATAAGGCTACCCTGGCGGGTTCTTCTGCAACAGGGCCATTTCCGGAGACGCTTTGGAGAGCAGAGGGGGCAGGAAGCATCTCTCCCCCACCCACCCCCGCCACTCCCCAAGTTGTGTTTTCCTGCTGCCATTCTGGAGGTGATAATATAATTCACGTCAGAAGAGTTAGTGGGCTGAAAATGAATTGGTGGAATCAATCCAGAGGGTATAAATGAATTAGCATGTAAATGAGGACACTTGCTCTACATAGTTTCCTATTGCCTGCAGCTGTAAATAATTCCAGGGATGGAACCAGACGCTGCAAACAACTTCATTTTGACGATCCGTTCCCACCCACCCTCTCTCAGGAGCACCTGCTTCCAAAGCCAAGAGATCCATCCTTCACAGGAGCAGAGCACTGGCAGAGGTGCTGGTCCTGGGTGGATTCCAAGAGGATCTGCTCTCCCCTTCCTTCTCTCTAGTTGCAGGTTGTTTATTCAGCTTCCTGCTCATTCTTTTCTGCATCCCTGTTTAGCAATGTGCACGGAGTCACTTAGGAGGAGAGGGGATTGTCTGGCGAGCACAGGGCCGTGAGTGCATTTGCACCCGAAAGTCAAGGAGGACAAGATGATGATGACGAAGAAGAATCTCTTTGGGAAAGGACAGGCGAGTGTGAGAGATCAGCCATTTGCAATGGCGCTCAAGATTACCTGCACTGACTGGCAGCAGCTCTCCAAGGTTTCAGCCAGGAGTCCTTCCCAGCCCTACCTGGAGAGGCTGCCTGGGATTGAGCCTGGGAGGACCCTCTGCAGGCCAAGCAGGGTCCACAGAAAGCCTGGATGGCTTTAAGAGGGGCTGAGATAAATCCACGGAGGACAGCTCCATCAATGGCTACTATTCTGAGGGCTATCGCCCACCAGCCTAAGCATGACCTTACCTCTTGCCTGTGTGCAACTCAGAGGCATCTGATGGGCCACGGTGTGAAAAGGGTTCCTATACTAGATCGGCCTTGAGCCTGATCCAGCAGGGTTGTTCTTATGTTCTCGACCATTGAGCTATTGCCCCTTCCCCTACCCTAAGGGGATTATTTTGCAGCAGGGAGTATTCACATGTAGTCACCCATCCAAATGCAAACCAAGCCAAACTCTGCTTAGCACAGGGATCATTCGTACTCGCTCCCTCAAGACCGGCTCTGCACTGAGCTACAGTCCCATTACTTGGCAACTCAACTTCCTTTTCTAACCCCCTCTGGAGCCCGGTCCAGCATTCCCGAGTGCACCAACTTCTTTCTTCTTCTTCTTCATCAGCAGCTCTCTCGGCCTTGACACTGATGGATGGTTGTCTTGTCTGTTTCATCAGGTTGTAGTTTCAGGTTCCACACAAACTGGATCTCCCCAGCGGACTGGGAGCACTGATTAAGACAGATTGAGTCGAAGCGAGTCCATTAAATTGTTAATAAAGAATATTACACCCTTACCTTAATCGGCAGCTACACGGACACCCTTATAAAAGTACATTAGGGTGTAATCCAATTGCAGGCCCAGCATCCGTGTCACGACCCCCCCCCAAATTGAAATTATATCATATTCCTCATTTCGTAAATTAAAGAGCTAAACTCTCTTAGTTTGCTCTCCTGTGCGGGTGTAAAACTTAATCAGCGGCTTTGACAGCATTATTATTATTATTTCCCCTTTCCCTTCCAATATGGACCTTTTTGGCTCTCATTTATTTACAAGGGAGAACTTCCTGGTAGGCGAAGTGATTCAATTTGCAGGCGGATACATCAAGCACTTAAGGATTTCGCTCAGGATTGATTGATTATTTATCGCGTTATCTTGCCTGAAGACGCCTGATATGGGTTTGCTCTCACTATCTCTCTTTCCACCTAATGCTTCCCCTTTTAGTATCTTTCGCTCTGTCGAGAGCTCTAAGGCCTTCTTGTGTGTGGATGACAGAAGGAAGAGGGTGTTGGGAAATCTGACGTTTGGCTGCAGCCCAGGACGGGGTGAATACGCCTGGGAAAGTGCTAAGCACTTCCAAGTTCCCTCCCAGGCAGCATCTCCAAGGGAGGGCTGAGAGAGATTCCTGCCTGCAACCTTGGAGAAGCTGCTGCCAGTCTGTGAAGACAATACTGATCTAGATGGACCAATGGTCTGACTCAGTATATGGCAGCTTCCTATGTTCCTAAGAATACGGTGGAGAGCTGGTCTTGTGGTAGCAAGCACGGATTGTCCCCTTTACTAAGCAGGTTCTGTCCTGGTTTACATTTGAATGGGAGACATGTGTGAGCACTGTAAGATATTCCCCTTAGGGGATACAGCTGCTCTGGGAAGAGCAGAAGGTTCCGAGTTCCTTCCCTGGCTGCATCCAAGATTCCTGCCTGCAGCCTCTCTCTCATCTGTATCTTGGAGATGCCTCCAGGGAGGGAACTTGGAACCTAGATGCTCTTCCAAGAGTGGCTCTATCCCCTAAGGGGAATATCTTACAGTGCTCACATGTGTTTTCCCATTCAAATGCAAACCAGGGTGGATCCTGCTTAGCAAAGATGACAACTCATACTTTCTACCACAAGACCAGCTCTCCGAGGAGGAGGAGGCTGAGGAGGTTAAGCTCATTTTATTATTAATTATAAGGCTCATGCTAAGTTGAAGTTATTGCTGTTCTAGGAAGGAGCAACAGAAAACTGTTGAATGTTTAAATTTCCTTTCTGCGAAACAAGATACAAACGAAGCCACATCATCAATATTTATTCATTTGCTGTTAGATAGGAATGTGAGAAAAAGACAAACGATTCCTGAGTTTCTGATTTGTTTGCTGCTACCATTTTAATCGCGAAAAACACGCGCAGTGTAAAAATACCTCCACAAAAGAGTGGATTACTAAGGTTTAGCCCGCTACTCAAATGTCAGAACTGACAGCGTTTGGGAGGCGAAGAGACAGAAGACAAAAGACAAAAATAAAGTTCTTAATATGCAGCACCCATTTGTCAACTTTCGGAAGCAACAGCGATTTAAATATTCAACAGTGACATAAATATTTATAATTGTTTTCCAATTATTTTAATACAAACCCAAGTTTGTTCTGATTTTTGTCTCGTAATTGTGATGAAAAACTCTGGGTTGGATCCAGAGGACGTGGAGCCAGAGAGAAAGAGTTGCTAGCACTTTTCTGCATGTTTGTACAGCCACTGTGGCTGGGGATGATGGGAGTTGTAGTCCAACAGCATTTGGGACCCAAGGTTGCATACCCTTGATCTAGTTAACTGTAGGCTTTTCTTTCCTTCTGTCATTGCTGGCAAGCTATTCTTTTTCATGCATTGTGTTCATTCACAAAGGTGAGGCTGGATTGTCAAGAATGGAGGTTAACATTTCTGGAGAATATTAAGAAAGCATTAATGCTGAGTATGTTTGATATGATTATCAAAGTTCAACATAACCTCAGCAAAAGCAGTGTCCAAAGTGGCAAATTGCACAACAGACAGAGCCTTAGTGCGCATGCCTGCACTAAGTGTTTATGCATGCAACATAAACCGCCCAGAGACATAAGTTTTGGGCAGTATAAAAATGTTTTAATATATATATATATTTTTTAATTGCATACTAGAGAGAAGTTGCATCCCTGCCTCTAGAGGTTTAATTGCGACTAGATCTAGTGTTCATGCACGTATGTTACCATGGTTGCGCACTAGAGGCAAGATGCACCCCTGTCTCCAGAGGTTTAATTGTGACTAGATCTAGTGTTCATGTGTGTTTGTTACTATGGATGCACACTAGAAGCAAGATGCACCCCTGCCTCCAGAGGTTTAATTGCGACTAGATCTAGTGTTCATGTGTGTATGTTACCATGGATGCGCACTAGAGAAAAGATGCATCCCTGCCTCCAGAGGTTTAATTGCAACTAGATCTAGTGTTCATGCGCGTATGTTACCATGGATGCGCACTAGAGAAAAGATGCATCCCTGCCTCCAGAGGTTTAATTGCAACTAGATCTAGTGTTCATGCGCGTATGTTACCATGGATGCTCACTAGAGAAAAGATGCATCCCTGCCTCCAGAGGTTTAATTGCAACTAGATCTAGTGTTCATGCGCGTATGTTACCATGGATGCTCACTAGAGACAAGATGCTTCTCTGCCTCCAGAGGTTTAATTGCTAGATTTTAGTGTTCATGCACATGCATTGAGATGGATATGCAAAAGATAAGCTGAATCCTAGTTTCCAGAGATTTAACTGCTTGAGGCCGGAGTAAGGAGCTGGATGTTGAAGAATATCAACTTCAGTAACTCATGTTCTCAACATTTTAACGAGGCACCCCCAAAGGGAGCCCTAGGGACAAAACTGGGACAGTGATTCACCAGGGACAGGGACCCGAAGATAGGGACAGGTGGAGTGTACACTTTTGGAAGAGGGAAACCATATGCTGGGACAGCCAAGCCTTGCAACAAGGGTGGTGTGTGAGTGAGGAGGCTGCTGTCATAACCGACGCCAACTGGAGAGATGCTCGGCAAAGTACGCCAGTTGGTATTTTGATTTCTTCAAAAGCAATATTGTGACGGTTCTCCTCACACTTTCCTTCGGAGACAGTTGGAGGGTTAATGACACAATGGAAGATGTACATTTGGAGAAGGAAATTCTGGGGCTGCCGGAAGCAGGCGGGGGGTTGGAAGGAAGACGTGGAGGAAAAGTCAAGAGTGAGCAGCAGTCCTGTGGAAGGAGGACCGTGGCGAACTGGGGCAGATATGGCAGCAGATAAGGGGGGTTCTCTCCTGTACTGTGCTACCCAGGCTTTTAATTAAATATCGTTGTAATCGTTTTAACACTGGTTTAAAATGTTGTTTTAGATTTTAAATTGTTGTAATGTTTTAACTTTTTCTGTATCACTTTTTGGGTTTTAACTCATGTTTTAATTTTTCTGTTGTTTGTTTTAACTCATGTTTTAACTTCTTCGTTTTTGTTTGTTTGCTTTGTTGTAAACTGACCAGAGATGTGAGTTTTGGGCGGTATGAAGATATGTCTAGTTAATTAATTAATTAATTAATTAATTAATTAATAACTATTTAACATATTTGTGTACCACCCAAAAGTCTCTGGGTGGTTTACAATAAAAGAATACTAGGCTTGATGGCTATAGGCCACCTCCAGCCTCAGAGGCACGATGCCTCTCGATCCCAGTTGTAGGAGAGCAACAGCAGGAGAGAGGGCATGGCATCACCTCTTGCCTGTGGGCTTCCCAGAGGCATCTGGTGGTCCTCTATGGGAACCAGGATACTAGACTGGATGGGCCTTGGGCCTGATCTTATAGGGCTGTTCTTTTATTCTTATGCAAGAGTAGAAAAGGCACACAGTAGCCTGCATATGCGCAACACTAGTGATTAATTTTAGATGCCACACCAGGTAAAGCATTCTTAGAAGTCAGGCTGAGTTGTATGATCTTGTGGTTGGAGGACACGTGAAGCCACAAAGCAAAATCTTACAATGTCTCCCCTCTTTTGGATGAGCAACTCTGGCGCATAGGCAGCCAAGCTGATATCTCACGTATCGGTTTCTTTGGAGCGTGTGCAGCCTCGTATCTGCATCCCAGGCTTGTTTTCACCTTCAGTATCTCTTGTAATTATGTCTTTATCTGTGTTCGGTACGAAATTGGTTCATGTCCAATTATAAGCCAAAAAGCACATGTGCGCATGTGTGACATAGAAGCGAAAGGAATGGGGAGAGAGGAGGTTTAAGTCCAGGCTGGTTTTGACAACTCTTAGCTGGTCAAAGCGGCTACCTGTTCCTGACTACCGGCTGCATTGACCGCTGCTGTCCTGCAAGTAGGATGTCTTACGAGTTTCGAGCTCGAAACGAGCCGTTTCGAGTGTTCTGAGCTCAAAACAAAAGGGCCTGTTTCAAGCTCAAAACAAAGTGATCCCATTTCAAATTGAAACTTTTTGAATGTTTTTGCATGCTGCTTTGGAGGGCTGTTTTACCTGGGAGAGCTAGTCTACCGATTCGGGTCGGTGGGTAGACCAGAACTCTGCTCCAGATTCAGCGCGTCGTCGGCCCACCTCGGACAACTGCTCTACCTGCCACGTGAGTTTGTTTTGTCGCATTTCGAGATTGTTTTGTCGAAAGAGCCTGCTTGGCCACTGTTTCAAAGAAACGTTTCGAGCATTTTGCATTTTGTTTCGAGCTCGAAACGAAACACAAAATCCACTTTATGCACACCCCTACTTGCACGTCCCCTTAACTGAGCTGCTCTCATTAAACCAGGGCAGCACAACCTTGGCCCTCCAGCTGCTGCGGGACTGTAGATCCCATCATTCCCAGCCACAAGGGACAATAGTTGGGGATGATGGGTGTTGTAGTCCAACAACAGCTGGAGGGCCAAAGTTTTGCAGCCTTGTGTTAAAGATTTGCCTTGCACTGCCAGTTCCCATGTCAGGTCAGGACAAGCGTGGGCCATCCAGACCCCACTGTGTCCGATGCATAGGAAGCATGTTGACCCCCAAAGCTTTTGGTCTGTCTGTTGCATGTTTAGGCTACCTTTCATCTTTTGACTCCAGAGTGGTGTGCACAGAATTAAAACATACGCAGCATTAAAGAAGCACCTTCTAACGTGGTGATTCTCTTTATTTAGCAGGGGGAGAGTAACTGGCCCCATCCACCCCCAGCACAGGACCTCCAGTGACTGTTGCTGGTGTCTGTCTTATGTTTCTTTTTCGATTGTGAGCCCTTTGGGGACAGGGAGCCATCTTATTTGTTTGTTATTTCTCTGTGTAAACTGCCCTGAGCCATTTTTGGAAGGGCGGTATAGAAATCGAATAGATAGATAGATAGATATTATAATAACAACATTATAACAGGTTTTTAAAAATAAAGCCCATAAAAAACTAAAACATTACTTGAAAAAGAGATACAGGAGCAACTTAAACCCTATCCACAATAGGGGCTTAAAAAGCATCTCAAGGATCCTCTCATGGTTCGAAGGCCTGGGGGAAGGATGCAGTTCACATAAGCACAGCCCTACTGGATCAGGTCCAAGGCCTTTCCGCCTCCTGATTCCTGTCATATGCAGCCGTCAGCCAGGACATGAGGGAAGTCTGCAAGCGGGGAGAAGAATGGGGGGAGATGCCCCCCCTCTTGTTGGTTTCCCTAGTACCTTGTCTTCAGGGACATGGCCCCCAATGATCTTGATGGAAATGCATATCAGTCCAGGCTAGAAGCCATTGATAGCTCTATCCATCATGAATGTAATCCCTTGATACAACTGTCTAGATTGGTGGCCAACATCACATTCGGCGGCGGCAAGTTCCATAGTTTAACAACATGTTGTGAAAACCCTGGGTAGAAGTGATTCCGTGGAAGCGAGGTAGGAGGAAAGCCTGGGTAGAAGTGATTCCGTGGAAGCAAAGTAGAAGGAAAACCTGGGTAGCTTTTTCTCCTACCTTGCTTCTACTCAATCAAAAATTTGGAGCACACAGAACTCCCAAACCCAAGTAGTTTTTGATTGTGTGAATGACCTCCATATGTAGTAAGATGTGCATGGATGAGCTTCAAATGTCCAGGCTAAGGGACACCTGCTGATGCCTTTGCAACTCACACAAAAAAGCAAAACTGGCTTCTTCTGTGTGTGTCAGGGGATGCTAAATTGCCAGACATCCTTCCTTCTTGATCTCCTCTGGTGGATGCGAAAGAGCATGTGCCATGCGCTCTCTCTCTCTCTCTCTCTCTCTCTCTCTCTCTCTCACACACACACACACACACACACACACACACACACACACACTGGCAGCGTTTCAGTGGAGCGCTGGAAAAATCCACCTCCATGTGCTGCCTCGACGGGGGGAAATCCTGAGGCCGGCCCCGTGAATATTCATACGCCATCTGTACACAAATGTGCCGAGAGGCTGGCTCAGCTGTTAATGTACGGCTGAGGCGTTGCACTCCAGCCTGGCTGCCTTCCAGAGTGGAGGCAGGTAGACCCTCGGCTTCCGTTCAGGGCCTAGAGAGAGGCTGGCAATGCGCACCCTGGGCCCTCTGTGAGGAGGCGCCGTGGTCATGTGACAGGCCCGTCAGCTGACAAAAGAGGATGACTCAGCCGGCAGCTGTCGGGCCGCCTCGAATAATGACAAAAACAATTAGCAGTCCAAGCAGTAGCCTCTCCTTAATTATCTCCTCCGAGTTTAATTAACTAGCTAAATTATCAGCAGTAATGTAGGCATTAATTATGTCAAATTACAGTGTAAAAATCACTAAGTGTGGAAAATGTCAATTCAGCTATGCTCACCTGCCGGGTTGAGCTGAGCGGGTATGACAGGGGTGCTGGGGAGAGGCGAGGAAGGGGCTCCCACCCTCTTTTGCAGGTGGAGAGCACGCTGTTCTCGCAGAAGGGCAAGGGTCACGGAGGGGCGGGAGGTTCCACGGCCTCCCGCCGGGGCCGGGGCCGTATCGTTTTGATTCGGAGCCGTGGGGGAAACATTCCGGTCGGGAGCAGAGAAACAGAGGCAAGTGTGGCGGAATATTTTTGGCGAAAGCCGAGGGAGGAAGCAACGTGGCTCCCCAGACCAGATGGCGTGGCTGCCGAATTATTAAATTATGAATATTAATACAAATCAGACACGGAAGAGGTAATAATTTTGCTGCCCTACAGAAATAATTAACATAATTTTGATAAATTACACGATAAGAGAATCTAAAAATTGAGGTAGATTTATCTTAATTAACATCTTGGACCTGCTCCGAAAGGTAAATTGTTCTACTGGGGATTAAGGACGGACGCAGAATGGGGTCCCCTTGCCTTGGAGAGCCAGACCTGGTTGTGAGGGGATTTTCCCCCTCCATCTTGAAGCCGTTGACAGCCCAATGTACAGATATTTCTGGCATAACTGAGATGCAGGCCCAGTTCATATAGCGATGTGTGTCAGGGATGGGTGGACCTGGATATATTGGTAGATTTCTGGGTGACTTGCTGTAAATTGGCAAGGGTTTCCAGTTTCTAATCTTTTAACAACTACACCGGCATTAAAAATAATAATGATCCCTGCCATCTTTGACCTTGTGCAAATTACATTGCTTTCTTCACCTGTTAAAAAGGAGTTTTAATTTCGTTGTCATTATTTATTTATTTATTTATTTATTATTTCAGTTTCTATAAGGCCCTTCCAAAATTGGCTCAGGGTGGTTTACACAGAGAAATAATAAATAAATAAGAGGGAACCCTGTCCCCAAAGGACTCACAATCTAAAGAGATCTCCTTCCTGCCATGTCCATAGCCACCTCAGAAGAATTCTATTTTCAACTGCTGTCAAAAACAAACCAAGATGGGCCATGACAGCCAGACTGAGCACTCTGGATTTATTCTAGCCAGCTCCCCCAAAATCAACCAAGATCTGAAACCTACTGCAAACCTTGGGTTGAGGAAGGATTGCTTTGGAAGGTCCTAGGTTCAATGCTTGATATGTCCAGTTAAAGAACCAGCAGAGGAGGTTACAAAGGAAGCTACTTTACACTGAGTCAGACCTTTGGTCTATCTAGCTCAGTACTGTCTTCACAGACTGGTAGCGACTTCTCCAAGGTTGCAGGCAGGAGTCTCTCTCAGCCTTGTCTGGAGATGCCAAGGAGGAAATCTGGAACCTTCTGCATGCAGGCATGGAGGTGCTCTTCCCAGAGTGGCCCCATCTCCTAAGGGGAATATCTTGTGGTGCTCACACATTTCGTCTCCCATTCAAATGCAAACCAGGGTGAACCCTGCTTAGCAAAGGAGACAATTCATGCGTGCTACCAAAAGACCAGCTCGCTTCTAGTTCTTGGGTGGCAGAGTGTGCTACTTCAATCTCTCCTGCAACAAGGGCTAGCAGTGTACCCGGTGTTGGACAGCTCCAAGGGTAGGGAGCTACTCGAGGTCAGGACCATGGACAGAGCAACCAGGATATGTCAGAGCCGGTTACTGCAACAAAAGAAGAAGTTGCTCCAGCAGTAATAGCATTGTTGTTGTGTTGTTTATGTTATGGATATTTCTATACCCAATCAATCAAATCAAATAACTTTATTACAGTCATCCACCAGATTAATACAGAATGACATCTTTAAAACAAGATTATGTTACATCAACTAATATTCATAAGATAAAACTACTAAACTCTTATCACCTACAAGCTATAATTATTGATCAGAAGCATCCATCACTAATCCCTTTTCGTAATTCATATGCAGCAGCACAAAACCTAGTGCTTGTCAACAAAAAATGTTCTCAAAGCGGTTAGGAACATAGAAACATAGGAAGCTGCCATTTATCGAGTCAGACCATTGAACACAAGAACATAGGAACATAGGAAGCTGCCATATACTGAGTCAGACCCTTGGTCTATCTAACTCAGTATTATCTTCACAGACTGGCAGCGGCTTCTCCAAGGTTGCAGGCAGGAATGTCTCTCAGCCCTATCTTGGAGATGCCACCAAGGAGGGAACTTGGAACCTAGATGCTCTTCCCAGAGTGGCTCCATCCCCTGAGGGGAATATCTTCCAGTGCTCACACACTTCTAGTCTCCCATTCATATGCAACCAGGGCAGACCCTGCTTAGCTAAGAGGACAAGTCATGCTTGCTACAACAAGACCAACTCTCCTTTGCTAAGCAGGGTCTTCCTTGGTTTGCATTTGAATGGGAGACTACACGTGAGTGCTCTCTGAAGTAATAGTCCCCTTAGGGGATGGGGCTATAGCTCAGGGAAAGAGCATCTGCATCTGTGCATGCAGAAGGTCCCAAATTGCTCCCCGGCATCTCCAAGATAGGGCAGAGAGAGCTTCCTGCCTGCAACCTTGGAGAAGCCGCTGCCAGTCAGTGCAGACAATGCTGAGCTAGATGGACCAAGGGTCTGACTCAGTATATGGCAGCTTCCTGTGTTTCAGTGTTCCTATGTACCTCCTGCATTTCTGAACCTAGAGAGAGAGGGTGGGAGCAGGTGAATGGGAGAACTGGCGCCGGTCTCCAGCGGCTGTGGCTTTGTGGCCTTGGGCCCCCTTCCTCATCTGGAAGCCCCCCCACAAAAGACTCGCCCGGATGGTGCTGGAGATCTGCTGAACAGTCTGCAAACAGTCTCTGTTGGGTGGCAAAGATCAGGTGGAGTCGTAGCAGGACTTGAAACTACATGTCTGGGCGGTGCTGGGAGAAATGTTAAAACAAGGGGAACCCCACTGAGGAATAATTAATGTGGCTCCGTTCCACCAGCTTCCCCCAGCTGGGCTCTGCCAGGGCTTGTCCCGGTTCGTGCACCTCCACCGTGACCTGTGACAGCAAGCTGTGCAACGCCATTGCAGGCGCATACTGTTAGGGGCCGTGCGGCGGGAGGTGTGGCCGGGGGGAGCTGAATCCTGTCTACCCCTCGTAGAGATTGATTTCTTTGGGACCAGCATTATGCATAAAGGTGGTGAGGATGTGGTTCCAGCACAATCATCCACACACCCCTCCCACCCACCAGAATAGCCGGTTACACATTTCCTAAAGTGGATCTTTGAATCTTGACAACTTTCTCAGAGTGCTATTAAGATGGAGGGTGCACAAAACGTCCCATGAGGAATTTTGTCAGGAAATCCATTTTCCTTGCTCCAGACAGACAGAGTTTTTGTTTGCTTGGGTTTTGTATTTTTTTTGCAGAAAATCTGTCCAATCTTAAATTTTGGCCATGAACGACTATTCATAGGACAATAGGAAGCTGCCATAGACTGAGTCAGACCCTTGGTCCATCTAGCTCAGTATTGTCTACACAATTTGACAGCGGCTTCTCCAAGGTTGCAGAAAGGGGTCTCTCTCAGCCCTATCTTGGAATCTATATGCTCTTCCCACAGCAGCTCCCATCCCCTGAGGGGAATATCTTCCAGTGCTCGCACATCAAGCCCAAGGGTCTGACTCAGTAGAAGGCAGTATTGTGTGTTCAGGTCAAGATGGAAAGTATTCCCTACACATAGACGCCGAATTCAGATGAAATAGGAAACTGGGGGTCCCTTCACTTCCTGTTTCTCAAGCCGCACGTCCGAATTCAGCAAACTGGAGTTAAGGGGGGGAAAGGGACCTGCAGTTTCCTTCACCAAACTCCACTATGAACTTTTGGTCAGAATGGAGTTTCTCTGCCCTTAACTCTGGTTTTGTGGTGCTGGCGTTAATCCGAATGCTGGCACCACAGTTTGGACCCCCCGGAGCCAGAGTTGTGGGAGGAAGCTTCTCCCTCACTCTAGTCCGACTGGTTGTGTGGGCTGTCCTGTCAAGAGAGAAGCCTGCACCCCAGCTCCCCGCCTCTCTGCAGTCTCACTGACTGCAGAGAGGATGCTCTCCCAAACGTCCAAATGTGGCCAGGAGAGCGGGTGGGGGGAGGGGGGCATGGAACCCCGGGTCCATTGTACCTGTGGTTCCACATTATGTCTGAATGGGGCCAGAAAGTTTCAAGACCATTTTAAAGTTCCCAGAATCCTCTGCAGCACACAGAGGTTTGGTTGTAGAACAGGAGTTAGGAACAAAGGAACATAGGAAGCTGCCTTCTACTGAGTCACACTATTGGTCCATCTAGCTCAGTATTGTCTACCCAGACTGGTAGCGGTTTTTCCAAGATTACAGCCAGGAGTCTCTCTCTGCCCTATCTGGAAATGCCAGAAAGGGAACCAGGAACCTTCTGCAGGCAAGCAGAATGATGGTGGACCCTAGATGTGTTGCTGGACTACAATGTTGATCATCCCCAACCACATGGCCTTCAGGATGATGGGAGTTGTAGTGTAACAACACCTGGGCACCCACGCTTGAGTATCTTGGCTGAAGATGTTCAGGAGTTCCTCAGTGGACCCAGGGGTGTGGAATGGGTTCTTTGAGGACCCTGCCTTGGGTCAACAAGCATGCCAGCTCTTTAATCCCGACCCGCCATTTCTTTCTTTGTGCAGGTTTTTCTCAACTTTCCATCTTCTGCTTTCTCTTCTGTTGGGATTCTGGACCCTCTCGTCCTCCAGTTATGATATAATTACTTCACAACATGCTACAGGAATAGTTATGGAGATGGCTAAGGCTGGTATAACAATACTGACAAGGAAAACATTAATTTCTGGAGTTCTTTTAATTAATTCATCAGGAATCACGCTGTGTGGGATGATTACGTTAAAGTGTTTAATTACAAATTTATATGTAATGATGCACTTTAATTACTTTGGACTGGTACATTATTATTGGGCTGTTTTCCCAAGATTCCCTGGCACCAGATCCGTGCTGCACACGCGAAGCAACACCATCGACGCCTGCATTTTTAAATTATTTACATGGCGTTGGGAGGAATCCAGTGGTGACTGATGAGAGGAAATGCTCCCTCCGAAGCTGTGGGGGTTGCCTTGTTCCTCAGGAATGACGGTGGAGGATAAGCTGTTAGAGAGCTTGGAGGGAAAATTTCTTTATTTACCCCAGATGCAGGAGAAGTGCACAGGTAAGGAGAGCATTGCGAATTAATAGTGTCTGGAGACATGGAGTGAAAGTTCTAAATAAAGTCGTTTATTTAGGAAATCCATCAGGGCGATAGAGAAGGCCTACATGCTAGAGACGTGCACGAAATGAATTTTTTGATTTGTTTGAATTCTAATCAAATTCTGAAAATTCGTTCAAATTCAAATCGAATTAGAATCTGGTTCAAAAATTCAATTTGAATTCAATTTGAATCGATTTGACCCTGTTTGGCACCTATGCACAGGAATTTACATATAGGAAGAGGGGAGGGAGAAGAAGGAGGTCTCTCTCTCCAGGTGAGAGAATGAATTCTGAGACTATCACTCTAACAAAGGGGAAGTAGAGTAGAGAAATCATAGTCAGAGAGGAGATTCCCTTGCTCACTGTCTCTACCCTAATGCCCCTAGTGGTCATCGGGGTTCCTGGTGCTAAGAGTCAATGCCATCAGGAGCTGCATCTCGAACATCATTGAGTGAATGGATTCAGTCATTTTGTTGAGGAATATTCCCAGGTGAGGGACCCTGAAAGCATCTGAGAAACCGAGTTCAGAATCCCAATAAATCAGGAGAGCAGAGTTCAGAAAGAACTCCACCCAAACGTAACAGACGGTAGAAGGCTCTTTCCATGCGTTTATGCACACTTCTATTTGTTGGTAACCAGCCCTGTCCTAGTTCTAGCAAATGACATTTTAAATGCATTAATTTATCACCTGCTTCAGGCACAGTGAGGGCAGCAACAGTACATTTAAGATAATCAAAATATCACATGGCAATCAGCTCTGTATCGTATCAAATGTGGAGTGAGAGGAGAGCAGTGACCACATGTGAGCACTGGAAGATATTCCCCTCAGGGGATGGATCCGCTCTGGGAAGAGCAGAAGGTTCCACGTTCCCTCCCTGGCAGCATCTCCAAGATAGGGCTGAGAGAGACTCCTGCCTGCAACCTTGGAGAAGCCGCTGCCAGTCTGTGTAGACAATACTGAGCTAGATAGACCAATGGTCTGACTCAGTATACGGCAGCTTCCCGTGTTCTGAACTGAACACAAAAAGCTGCTTTCTGCTGCATCAGAACCTTGATCCATCTAGCTCAGTATTATCTACTCTGACGGGCAGCATCCCAAGCAGAGGTCTTTCCCACCACCTGCTACTTGGTCCTTTGAGCTGGCAAAAGAACCTTTTTGTCTACAAAATATGAACCTATGTAATACTGCCAGCTCTGACTGGCAGAGGCTCTCTGAAGTCTTAGGCAGGAAAACTTCCCAGCAATGCTACCAGAGACCCATTTAACTGGAGATTGAACTCCACAATTATTACCTGGGACTGGACATTTTGATCCCATTACACCAGGGCTTCATCAGCTGCATTGGCTCCCAGGCTGATTCTGGGACTCCCGCCTCGGACCTTAAGATCTTCATGGGATTGATTGATTGATTGATTGAATGACTGAACTGGGGACTTCCTCTATACAAAGTAGGTGATCAGCTAATGAGCTAGGATACTTCTAGTTAGGTAGTGTCTACTTGAACTTGCAATGGCTCTCCAAGCTTTTATGTTGGTTGTTAATAATAATAATAATAATAAATTGATAAAATCTATTCTGCATTTGAACAAAAATGTACTCATTTTTGGAAAAGATAGAGAGAAGGAAGGAAGGAAGGAAAAGATAGAGAGACAGAAGGGAGGGAGGCAGGGAGGGGTCCGCCAAAATGGCTTGCTATCTTATGATAATTACAAAGGAGACACCAGCAACAGCCACTGGAGTGAATAGGGACTATTCACTGTGTTGGTACATAGGAACATAGGAAGCTGCCATATACTGAGTCAGACCATTGGTCTATCTAGCTCAGTTTTGTCTTCACAGACTGGCAGCAGCTTCTCCAAGGCTGCAGGCAGGAATCTCTCTCTTTTCTTCTGATTCTTTGCCCAGTTAGTTGGTGAAATGCTGGGGACAGAGCTCATGCTCTTCTGCACGCAACACGGGTGTGATCTCAGTGAGCCCAGTTATCTGCAGAGCGACCCTGTGAGGTCAGCTAGGCTGAAAAATAGCGATTGGTCCAATATTGGTTCAACAGGGATGCGAACCCAGTTCTCTCCCATCCAAACCCATGACACCGCAAAGTCTCTCATCCGGCAGCAACCCTTTCCCCTACTCTAAACTGCCTTTTGGTGACGTTGTCCTGCCCTCTGATCAGAAAAGCCGCCATGAAACTGGGAAGAGGAACCAGGTGGACGCTGCCTGTACGTAGCAACAGAGACAGACATCTGCCTGCCTGACCAACCGAACTGGGTAACAGTGGAACCGGCGCCATCCCTGCCAATGCCAGATGGTTGGTTTTGAGCGTTGCCAGGTCCCAGTCGAACGCTGCCCTGAGAGACCCTTCAAAGAAGTTGCCTCTGCTAGAAGCCCTGGCAATCGCAACGGCATATGTTGCATCCTGCTTTCCCACCTGTTGGTGGGCAGAATTCACACACGTTCCTGGTGGCTGCACATAGGAGGATGGAAACCTCTACCCTGCCTGGCAAGAACCGGAGGGTGAAAGAAGGAGCCGAGAAGAAAGTTGTGGAGGTGCCAACACCTTGCAGGAGAAAAAGGACTAAGCAGAAGAGAGCATTGGAGAGGATGGCAATGTTGAGCAACAGAGAGGTTGGATTCTAGAACTTTCTAGTGGCTCTCTCCATCGTGCTCCCCCTGACACACGGAGATGTGCATGGGGGGACATATGGGACAAGACTCCCTCTGAGGGAACCTGGTCCCAAGCCATTTAGGGCTCTAAAGGTTAAAACCAGCACTTTGAAATGGGCCCGGAAAAGAACCGGGAGAACAAGGAAAGACATACAGAGACTATTATTAGACTTTGGAATTGATGAACCAAAGCCCACTAAGATGTTTGAAGACAGCCGAGGATGCATTTTAAAATCAGATTTTAAAAGCAACAATACGATAAATATTTGTAGTTTCCATATATAAATATTTGCCGTATTTGTATTCATATTCAACTCTCGCAGATGTGCTGGGCCCATAACCCCATACTGGTTTTGTGGTAGCAAGCATGACTTGTCCCCTTTGCTAAGCAGGGTCTACCCTGGTTGCATTTGAATGGGAGACTAGAAGTGTGAGTACTATAAGATATTCCCTTTAGGGGATGGGGTCGCTCTGGAAAGAGCATCTGAAGGTTCCAAGTTCCCTCCCTGGCAGCATCTCCAAGATAGGGCTGAGAGAGATTCTTGCCTGCAACCTCGGGGAAGCTGCTGCCAGTCTATGTAGACAATCTTGAGCCAGATGGACCAATGGTCTGACTCGGTATATGGCAGCTTCCTATGTTCCTATTTGCAGGGGGTCTATCTTCAAGCCCTTAGCTAACCCTCCCCGCCCAGGAAAGCCTGGGTAGAAGTCTTGCATGGAAGCGAGGTAGGAGGAAAGCCTGAGTAGAAGTGATTCTTTGAAGCAAGGTAGGAGGAAAGCATGGGTAGAAGTGTTGTGTGGAAGTGAGGTAGGAGTGAGTTATGTGGAAGCATGGTAGGAGGAAAGTCTGTGTAGAAGTGTTGCATAGACGAACCCTGGGTAGAAGTGTTGTGTGGAAGCAAGGTAGGTGGAAACCCTGGGTTGGAGGAAAATCTACCCAGGTTTTCCTCCTATGTTGCTTCCACACAACCAAAAATTGGGAGCACACACAGCTCCCAAACCCAGATAGAACACAGTTTTTGATTGTGTGAATTACCTCCATGTATGTCTGTATAACTTCATAATAATGCTTATTAATTATCCTCACAATATCCTCAGGCCTATCCATTGTGATCCATCTATCATCCTCTAGAAAGAGGTGGGCTTCCTAGCCTGTAAGGGGGTGTACCGTTGGAGGGTCTTCCTGACTCCGGCTTTCCACAGCCCTCTTTGCTTCCAGCCACAGAGAGCTAAATTTAGCTCGTGCCTCCCCTCCTCCGCCCCCATCCCCCTCCTCTGCCCCCATCCCCCTTTCTTTCTGTAGCATTCAATTAATTTTAATTCACCGAGTGCAACTACTCTAGGGGGTAATTGCTTCTATCCTCAGAAATGGCGTAAACTTCATAAGCGCGCACCGCCCTCCTGTTAACGCGCCTTAAAGAAGGAGTCCTTCGTTTGAACTCTCGCCCTGCCTCATTTCATTTCTTTTTTGGTTGTTAATAATAATATTTAGCGACTAAAGGAGCACTTTACATCTTCAAAGTGCATTTGTGTTGTGGGTAGGGAAGCCTCAGCCAGCCTCTCTCGTTCAGGTGGGGAAACGGCACATCTCTGGGCAGGCACACAGACGACATCTCTCTCCCTTTCTGTACAGGAGTCGGAAATGAGTACTGGAATAGGATTTTAATTTCCAAATTCCTGACTGAGGGCAGGCCATGCTGTTCTAGGCAACTGCCGCCTCCCGACCCAGCCAGAATCCGTATTTAAGATGCCAATTCTATTTCTCTCTCCAAAGAACACAGGGGACCGGAGGCGCTCTTACCCCCGGACCTTGGGGCGCTGATCCGTGGCCTCCCAGGGGACCTCCCCCAAGCGGCCTGCTGCCACCCTACCCCCACCCACCCTGCCAATCATTGCCACTTTGGCCGCCATTTTGGCCGCTGGCTGCTGGGGGTTAGGGGTGAGCCGAGCAGGCTGTGGTGGGGGTGGTGGCAGGCACAGTGGCTGGTGATGAGCCTGTCCATCCGGGCCTCCAGCAAGCCTGCTCAGTGCAAATATTGGATGTCACAAGCCCGCTCTCACCGGTGCTCAAGTCCTGGACAGATGGGACAGGCCCACCAGCAGGGGTGTGGTGGGGCAGTGGCAGGGCAGCAGCAGGCTTCTGGGGAGCCCCCCCCCCGATGCAGGTTTCTTTTCTTTAAAAAAATATTTTAAGGGGGTCCTCGCAGTGGCGGAGGGTGGGGGGAAAGGAACTTAGGACCATAGGAAGCTGCCATATACTGAGTAAGACCCTTGGTCCATCTAACATAGGAAACATAGGAAACTGCCATATACAGAGTCAGACCACTGGTCTATCTAGCTCAGTATTGTCTTCACAGACTGGCAGCGGCTTCTCCAAGGTTGCAGGCAGGAATCTCTCTGAGCCCTGTCTTGGAGAAGCCAGGGAGGGAACTTGGAACCTAGATGCTCTTCCCAGAGTGGTCCCATCCGCTAAGGAGAATATCTTCCAGTGCTCACACATCAAGTCTCCCATTCATATGCAACCAGGGTGGACCCTGCTTAGCTAAGGGGGCAAGTCATGCTTGCTACAAGACCAGATAACATAGACAGGTCTAGAAAACTTATCATAATATGTAGGGTTAGGCAGAAATCTGTCAAACAGTGACACAGTGAGGGCAATCATTTTGCCCCTCCCAGATCGTGACCCAGATTTTGAAGTTCCACTATACTCCATATGTTTATGAAGTTTACCAGAGTTCCAATCTTGGATTCAAACCCTGACCATGGCTATAAAGCTTCCTGGGTGTCTTTGGGCTAATCATCACCACGTAGCCCAACCTATCCCACAGGGCTGTTGTGAGAAGAAAATGGAGAAGGGGAAGAATGTTGCCCTGAGCTTTTGGGGGGATAGGCAGGATTTAATAATTTTAAAACTGCCCTGAGCCATTTTTGGAAGGGCAGTATATAAATCAAATCAAATCTAATCAAATCAATAGGTAAGAACTTACTTGTGCTCCTCTTGTGTGTTTAACCTGTACAACTTGGTTCGATAACCTGAACCTAAGTCTGCAATTTTGTAGGGCAATTTTGCTCCAAACATACTTATGCATGTATGCATGTATGTAAACAAAGCGAAATTTGATGAGCAACTCCTAGACACACTGACCTCTTGTCTTTGCAACAGGTGAACTTTATTTGTGACTCTTTCCAGTTCATGCCCCTGCTCCAAACGCTTTGTCCTCGATAGGGGATGCACTGTACCCCCAGCAAAGCAAGACATTTCCCCCCATCAGAAATATTAATACATAATCACAAACCAGTGCATTTCCCCCCTCAGGGTGCCATCTAAATCTCACTTCCTAATGCTTCCAGAATTTCACTATTTGCAAGAAAATGGTTGAGCTTTGTTTACCTGATCAAGAAATCAGGAATTCCGACATCTAAATTTGGGGGATTTGCTGTCCCAGGCTTAAGTATGCAAGGAAAGAATCAGTGTCATTGGAGAAAGAATCAGTGCCATTGGCAAGGCTGTCCTTAGGCCATGGCAGGTAGGTCAACCACCCCAGGCCCCTTTTAACCCCCATTAGAATTAACTGGAAGGGGCCCTACACTGGCTGATTTGCCCCGGGCACCGCACCCTGTGAGGGCTCTCTAAGAACAGCCCTGGCCATTGGATAAGACTAGAATCGGTGCTGTGGGAGAAAGAATCAGTGCCATTGGGTGAGCAGGAGTTGAAATTGCAGCGAAACTTCAGTTTGCTTAAGAAAGATTTCTCCGGGGAGGAAACTCTTCTTTTCTTCACCTAGGAAAGAGTACGCCAATAGATGGTGCTCTTCTGTTTCTTAAGGAAAGCAGAAGCCACCGTGGGTTGGATGTGCCCTTCCCGGTACCCCGTTGCAGGATTCGAAAACCGACTGCTCTCTTCTGAAGACTTGGGCGATTTTACGACACAGTATCTTTTGGAGGCTTAAATCTCTGTTTGAACAGCAGTACAGTCCTCCTTGTAGGCTCCCCAATGCAAAGCTGTGGCATGGGTGTGGAGGACGGGTTCTTGTGACGGTAAAGCGGCCCGTTAGCGGAGAGTTTCCAGCCGCTGGTTGCCAGGCCAACCAGCCAGTATTTTACTGGTCTGACCAGTAACGTGGTGAGGGAACCCCTATCCGTTGCAAAGGTGCCCGGTTCGACTTTGGCGCCACCCATAATCCACATTGCCCCTGCCCCCTGACATGCCGGTCTGCTTCAGTAGACCGGATGGGGTTGTGGCTCAGTGTTAGAGCATCTGCTTGGCAGGTAGAAGGTCCCAGGTTCAATCCCTGGCAGCATCTCCAAGTAGGGCTGGGAAAGACTCCCACCTGAAATCTTGGAGAGCTGCTGCCAGTCTGTGTAGACAAGACTGAGCTAGATGGACCAGCAGTCTGACTCAGAGTAAGGCAGCTTCCTTTGTTTCTGGATTTGTCCTCCTGGGCTTTGGGGAACCATTAAAGGACAGCATATTGCCAGTTGTTCAGCATATCGTTTTGGATTTCCAGCCTCAGGCACCAAAATGCCTTGGACTGTCTCAGACGCAGCTTGGCCTGCTTCCTTCACTAAGCCTCCCAGCAAGCTATTTTATCCAGGTTCTCTTCTGCCACAAATGTGGCAGATTCACTTGAATCAACCAGATTCAAATCACTCAAATCAATCAGATTCGAGTCTAATCAAATCAAATTCGAATCGATATGCTTCTTTCTTCCAAACTGAAGAAAGGAAACACAACATAATTCCACATGATGTGAATAACTAGTGTTTGTAGTGCATGAGCTCCCTCCTTAAGTCCTTACAGTGGCTTCTTACCTGCTGGAGAGGAAAGCTGGTCTTGTGTCAGTGTGTATGAATTGTCCACTTTGCTAAGCAGGGTCAGCCCTGGTTTGCATTTGAATGGGATACTCCATGTGTGAGCACTGTAAGATATTCCCCTTAGGGGATTTGGCCTCTCTGGGAAGACCATCTGCACACACATCCACGTTCCCTCCCTGGCATCTCCAAATAAGACTAAGACTCCTGCCTGCAACCTTGGAGAAGTTGCTGCCAGTCTGTGTAGACAATACTGAACTAGATGGACCAATGGTATGACTCAGTATATGGCAGCTTCCTATGTCCCCTTCTCTCCCAGACATGATATTCCCATGTCTCTCCCAGATTCGATTCAAATCCAAATTGAATATCTCTTTTAAGGAGTGATTTGATTCAAATTCAAATAACTCGAATCAACCAGTTTCGAGTCGAATCAATTCAAATTCGAATCGATTTGCACATGCCTATAATCTGGTCCTTGATATCTCCAAGAGCACTGGCACCATAGGAATAATCTCTATGTAGCTGAAGATCACCTGGGAAGGAAGCCCTGCTGAAGAAGCCAGGCTGACCTTCACTAGAGGCTTGGTCTTCTCCATTGCTGTTGAAAATCTGTGGCATGCTACACCAGCCATTATGGAACTGTTCATTTCTGACACCTCACAAACAGGTTAAGGCAGTAGGATTCCAATGTGCTTCTGGCAACTCATGGTGGTTCAGTTTCTCCTGCTGTTTTCTTGCTGTTTTGCTGCTGTTTGCCCTCATTTCATTTTTGCTCGACTTGGATTTTCTTTAACTGTCTTAACAACAGCCGCTGATAAATGTTTCCATAAAGCTGCTTGAACCCTTGAGCAAAGGGAGGAATGCACCTTGCATAGACTGAAGGAGGGAAGCAATATTTGCCTTGAATCCACCTTTGCTATGGAGGGGAAAAAATTAATCGAAGCTTCAGCAGAATGCCTGGTGCTGTTTGGTTTGGTTTTGAAATAGGCTGCAATCAATCACTTGTAATTGATCCAGTTTGGCAGAAATTGCTTGCCAGTTCTTCTCAGAAGATCTGCACACAGTTGCCATCTCATGGATGCTCTTGAGGGGTGCTATGCAGATTATGAGTGATAAGTCCCTGTTTGTTGAGGGTGTATTCATTGAGACCAGGTCAAGCAACTGGTGAGAAAAAGGGCTATGTTGAATCTAGGAAGCTGCCTTCTGCCGAGTCAAACCCTTGGTCCGTCCAGCTCAGGATTGTCTACACTGACTGGCAGCATCTCTTCAGGGTTTCAAACAGGGGTCTTTCCCAGGCCTACCTGATGATGTCGAGGATTTAAACTGGGACTAGAGCAACCCAAGTGTTCTACCATTGAGTTATGGCCCCTGAATCTTCATGTTCTGAACAATCTCAGGTTTCATGTTTCAAGAGCTCAGGTGTGTATCCCTTATGGTTGAGGGTCCAATCCTTTATATCATACCCAAACTTTTTCCATCATGGAACTCATGATGAATAAAGGGTGTGGAATTTCCAGGTGGCCACTTCTCCAGACACCGATCTAGATTGCTTTGCTTCAGCAAAGGCCCTGGGACTTTGAGGCATTCGGGCCCAGAGATTTTTGTTCACTGGTCAGTGACACATCTAAATGTGTCCCCCCAATAATGGCCAGAAGGTACATGCTTAATGGTCATTCTGCAAGCAACATGGGAAAGTGTGTGATCAATGCCCCATGAAATCTCAGAAGCCAACAAGGTGGCTGATACAGATTCCCAGTAGCTCACGGTGCGGGTGAGTTTCTGTGCCCTGCTTAGCTCCAGACTTTGGGCACTTTCTGCACCCTGATTGGAACAATTTAGGAGCTTCTAAAGTTTCCTTATACTGTTCCATTCACTGTTTTACTGTGTGTGTTACAACTCATTTGAGCTTGTTTTTCTGCTGACTTTCTGAGCCACTTTGAGACCTTTGGGCAAGAAGGCGGGTTACAAGTTGTACAATATATTGATGGGGCCCCACTGATGGTCTTTTGCTAAGGCACCCCTCAAAGTCTGAAGCTGTCCCTGGTTAGCTGCCAGATTTGACCTCTCCGCCCAATCAATGCACACACAGGGAGGAGGACTGGAGTGGCAAATGGTGGCTCAGCAAAGATTCATGCAGGGAGTCTGTGCCGGAACAAACAGTTGAAAGACCCTGAAGAGCTAAACTGGAGTTTGCAGCTTTATAGAGCCAACTGTGATCTTATCGGCTCTGTCGGTCGCCTGACCCATGCTAGGCTAAACGGTGCAGGACCACCCTCCAGCCACCTGAGGGAGCTGCAGTGCAGCAAAGGTCATGCCCGTGGTTCTCAGGGCTGGTTCTGGATGGTGCAAGGAATTAAGGTACACAGACTGAATCCTCTGTTGGCTGGCTTACACGGGGCCTCCACTGGCCATTCGTTGTACATCCCTAAGAAGGCGGAGGCTCCTTTTTTTTCTTGAAAATTGCTTATTCACACCAGCCAAAAGCAGGGACCTCTCCCTATCCATGGAAGTCACCCAGTGACTTCACGCTTGCTCATGTCATGGGAGGAGAGCTGCTCTTGTGGTAGCAAGCATGCGTTGTTGCCTTTGCTAAGCAGGGTCTACCCTGGTTTGCATTTGAATGGGAGACTGCGTGTTCACGCTGGAAGATATTCCCTTTAGGTGATGGGGACGCTGTAGGAAGAGCACCTGCATGCTTGCATGCAGAAGGTCCCAGGTTCCCTCCCTGGCATCTTCAAGATAGGGCTGGGAGAGACTCCCGCCTATAACCTTGGAGAGCTGCTGCCAGTCTGTGTAGACAATACTGAACTAGATGGACCAAGGGTCTGACTCTGTATAAAGCAACTTCTTATGTTCCTCTGAACAGCCCATCGTCCTTTGGATGGTTTTATTTTTTCTCTTATCAGCATTTATATTTTGTCTGGCTTACTGAGACCTCGGAAAGTGCAATAAAGAAATTAAGGGAGACCACCCAATTAAAACTCATCAGCTGATGACAAAGTGGCACATCCCCAGAGTGTATTTTCCAAAGAACATGGCCCCCATGAAGTATCTGCATGTGTGGAATTTACCCGCATAACTTCTCTCCTGCAGGTCAATACCTCATATTGTCAGCTCTGCGAAATTGTTCAAACATATATAATGTGCTTTCAAAACATTGCTTAATTAAATTCTGGAGAACACTGACACACACACACGATATTAATATCAAGGATTCCTGCATCTCTCGCCGTTTACGAAGATCAGAGATTTTGTGTTTTTGTGTGTGTGTGTGCAAAGAGGTTATGAGAGCAACAGGTTTGTTAAGCTACAAGTGGAGGAGGTAATGCAAGTGACATGACAAGAGATGGCAACAGGGGATTGAGCATGAAAAGGAAAGGATGAGATACAGAAGGTCAGGGGTGTCTCTGTGTGTGTGTGTGTATGTGTTTGCGGAACAAGGAAATAACATTATTAGCAGGAAGGGAAAGAAAACAAAGCTTGCAGCTGGGAAGACCATGTTGATGAGAGAGCTCGAAGAAAGCTGGTCTTGTGGTAGAAAGCATGAATTGTCCCCTTTGCTAAGCAGGGTCCACCCAGGTTTTCATTTGAATGGGAGACTACATGTGGGCCTTGGGCCTGATCCAGCAGGGCTGTTCTTATGTTCTTATGTACTGTAAGATATTCCCCTCAGGGAAAGGGGCCACTCTAGGAAGAGCACCTGCATGCTTGCATGCAGAAGGTCCCAAGTTCCCTCCCTGTCATCTCCAGATAGGGCTGGGAGAGACTCCTGTAACATTGGACAAGCTCCCACCAGTCAGTGTAGACGATACTGAGGTCGATGGACCAATGATCTGACTCATAGAAGGTTCCTTTCTCCAGGTAGGGCTGAGAGAGACCCCGTGGCTGTTGCTGGTGTCTGCCTTGTGTTTCTTTTAGATTATGAGCCTGTTTGGGACAGGAGACCATGTTGTTTATGTACAGACTGAGAGAGACTCCTGCCTGCAACCTTGGAGAAGCTGCGGCCAGTCTGTGTAGACATCTTAAACTATAGAGTCTACCCCAGGGAAGGAACAGGCCCAATACCTGAGCAGCAGCCATATAAACCAGCACCCAGCTGCAGGTATCTGCTGGAGCAACATCCCTCTTACCTTGTTGCGTCCAGTTTTCTTGTTCTTCTTCATGGAGCTATCTGAGGTCCTGAACCACTTTACTGCTGTATTTGCTTAAGAGCTTTTAAGGCCTGTATCTCTCCCGGAACCCCTACCAACATCTGAATCCCTGCCTTGACCGTCGTCCTACTTGGCCAACCAATTGGGCAACATGCAATGATGACATGATCTGGTGAGGTAATGATGTTACTGAGGTCAAGTGAAGATCCTTGAGAATGAGGGCATGAAAATGAACATTTTTGTAGGGAATGCTGAAAAGGGGCCCAAAAGGAGGGAGTTGTTTTCTGACACTATGCAGAATGTTCATAAATACTTAAGAACTGATAATCTAGACCCATTTCAAACTGGCTTTTGGGCGGGCTATGGGGTGGAGACTGCCTTGGTTGGCCTGATGGATGATCTCCAATTGGGAATTGACAGAGGGAGTGTGACTCTGTTGGTCCTTTTGGATCTCTTGGCAGCTTTCAATATTATTGACCATAGTATCCTTCTGGAACATCTGAGGGGATTGGGGGTGGGAGGCACTGCTTTGCAGTGGTTCCGCTCCTAACTCACGGGCATACTCCAGATGGTGTCTCTTGGAGACTGTTGTTCGTCAAAATCTGAACTTCCGTATGGCATACCTCAGGGCTCCGTATTGTCTCCAAAGTTGTTTAACATCTACATTAAACCGCTGGGTTTGATCATCAGGGGATTTGGTGCAGGGTGTTATCAATATGCTGATGACACCCAAATCTATTTCTCCATGTCAATGTCATTAGGAGAAGGTATAACCTCCCTAAATCCCTGCCTGGAGGCAGTAATGGGCTGGATGAGGGATAACAAACTGAGGCTGAATCCAGATCAGACGGAGGTACTTATTGTGTGGAGTCGAAACTCGGGAGACGATTTTGATCTGCTGGTTCTGGATGGGGTCATGCTCCCCCAGAAGGAACAGGTATGCAATCTGGGGGTGCTTCTGGATCTGAACCTCTCCCTGGTGTCCCAGGTGGAGGAGGTGACCAGAGGTGCTTTTTGTTGGCTTTGGCTGATGCACCAGCTGCAACCATTTCCTGAGATGAACGACTTCAAAACAGAGGTACACCTGCTGGTAACTTGTAGGCTAGATTACTGCAATGCACTCTATGTGGGGCTGCCTCTGTACGTAGTCCGGAAATTGCAGTTGGTTCAGAATGCGGCAGCCAGGTTGGTCTCTGGGTCATCTAGGAGAGACCATATTACTTCTGTGTTGAAGGAATTGCACTGGCTGCCGATAAGTTTCCAGGCAAAATACAAAACCGGGTCTCACGGATCGTGAGATCTGGTCCATAGTGTCCCACCAGATGCCGCTGGAAACCACAGACAGGAGTTGAGGGCATGCCCTCTCTCCTGCTGTTACTCCCCTGCAACTGGTACTCAGAGGCATCCTGCTTCTGAGGTTGGAGGTGGAAGTAAATTTGAATCTTAGGACGGTCTTTTCAGAAGGGCTTTCCCCCATATTTGATGCCCATATTTGCAGTACTGGATAGGAACAGTAAATAAAGGAGTTGATCACATGGCATCAGCAATCACACTTGTGGGCCAAGTTTTGTTATTGTGGCTGTCGCAAGGTCTAAAGATTTATATGCATACTCCTTGGGAGCTGTAATGGGAACAGTGTTTGTGAATCCCTACATCTCAGGCATGAAGGTGCAGCCTCCCAAAAAGGCTTGTTTCGACACAATTATCCTCTTGTATTACCAGAATGTATTAGCCCCTGTTTCAGAAAGTGCTTTGTCTGTATTACACAGTATATCATAGAGGCCTGCCAAAGCACTGTAAATAATTCACATATATGCAGACAAATGAAAGGCCATTGTTTGAAAAGGTGGCTAATTTGTGGCATTATTTCAGCGGGGCCGTTCTCCTCACCATCACCCCTCCCAACTAAGTGTACGCTGTTCCATTAGCAATGGACTTTAGAAACTTGAGCTGTATTGGATACTGGCTGATTTGGGATGGATAGAAATATTTCTCTGAAGCCACTTTAGTTGTTCCTCCCAGCTGCTGCTACTTTGGCACTGTTCTCCCTCTTAATTTACTTGTTCTTGGATTAGTCACATGGCATTATGTCGTGGATGGGATGATCTCATGCAGAGATCATGCAGCTAATCAGTGTTGGCTACTTCACTTTGGTGCTGAAAGCAAAGTCTATTGAGAGTGAGGGCAATCCTTCCTATATGAATCACATGAGTAATCACAGCCAAAGATAATACAGCAAACTGGATGGAATCAAGTGAATGGAATGGCCTCTCTATACGACACTATTTATACAAAAAGCATGCTATACTCTAGAGTACAGTATACTTCCGAGTATATATACTATACTGTGTGATGATATTGCTGAAGCCAGTTGTGAGAGAGGGGCCAAGAAGAAGCTAATGCAAATACATTTTTGTATATTCTCACAGTCAATGTCAAAAAATTGAGTTCTAGACATTGCCAACAATGTTTTCAAAAAAATATCAAGTACTTCTGACTTAGTCCTAGGGAAAATTCTACCAGAGATAAGTATCTGGTACAATGATCCACTCCACACTAGTGATCTAAAGTTATCTTTCGATAAAACTGAAATTGGATGCAGTCCAGCTGAATCGAGAACTTGAGTCTGATGTTCGAAAGCTTCTAATGATGTAGATATTGTCAGACATTGCCCCATATATTTTCAAGTATATCAAAATTTTCAGGGCTAGACAGACACTTGCTTTTCCTTATAACTTGATGGTGCTGACTCTGCACCCAACACCAGATTTCAAGCTTGTCCTACCTTAGGGGAAGGGCCATAGCTAAATGGAAATGCACCTGGTGAGCATGCAAGGTCCCAGATCCAATTCCTGGCTTCTCCAGGTATGGCTGGGAAATACCTTCCTAAAAACTTGGAGAGTCAGAGTAAGACAGTACTGCTTCAGATGCTCCACTTGGTACAGTATAAGGCAGCTTCCTCTGTTCCTGATTGCAGAACCAGGATGTCTTGTGCACCGAGCAAGATGCATGGTGTGGAGAAAGTGGATAGAGAGAAATTCTTCTCCCTCTCACATAACACTAGAACCAGGGGTCATCCCATGAAACTGATGGCCAGGAAATCTAGGACCAACAAACGAAAGTACTTTTTCACACAATGCATAATCAACTTGTGGAATTCTCTGCCACAAGATGTGGTGACAGCCAACAACCTGGATGGCTTTAAGTGGGGTTTGGATAACTTCATGGAGGAGAGGTCTATCATCGGCTACTAGTTGGAGGGCTAAAGGCCACTCCAGCCTCAAAGGCAGGATGCCTCTGAGTACCAGTTGCAGGGGAGTAACTGCAGGAGAGAGGACATGCACATACCTCTTGCCTGTGGCTTCCAGCAGCACCTGGTGGGCCACTGTGTGAAACAGGATGCTGGACTAGATGGGCCTTCTTGGGCCTGATCCCGCAGGGCTGTTTTTATGTTCTTATATTCTTATTTTAGGTGTGACTACAGTAACATGACTACCTAATGGCTCAGCACGGAAGTAACTTGCCTAGGGAGCAAGAGATTGCTAGTTCGAATTCCCACTGGTGTTTCCCAGCCTATGGGAAACACCTATATTGGGCAGCAGCAATATAGGAAGCAGCAGCAGCGATAACAGGAAGATGCTGAAAGGCATCATCTCCTACTGCGTGGGAGATGGCCATGGTCAACCCCTCCTGTAGTTTACCAAAGACAACCACAGGGCTCTGTGGGTGCCAGGAGTTGATACCAACTCAACAGCACAACTTCTTCAACAGTAACATGAGAAATACTTTTCTCTTTTTTTTTTTTTTTTGGTGGGAGACAGGAGAGACATCTGCTTTGGCTCTCCAAAACAATGACAGAAAATTTATTTTTGAAATGGGAAATATTTTCCCTTTCCTATAAGCCCATACATATATTTTATACCCTGATAGATGCTCTAATATAGAGATCTCTCAAGCTCAGTTTGCAAACATTAGAAGAGATTTAGCCTTGCCTTCATCCTGCATGAACCAGGCATTAATCCCAGTTTAACAGATGAAGGAACAGTAGCTAGAAAGGTTAATTTTGTCCAAGGTCACACAGTGAGTCTGGGAAGGTATTCTGACTCTGCAAACAGGTTCCTTATTTCTCACACCTTCAAATCCAAGCTCTTTTCCCTCTTCTGGACCTTTCCCAGTTCTGATTCACACCATTAAAAAATAAATAAATCCATTCTTACACTTGGGTATTACTGCACTTTAGCAAGTAAGCCAGCCTTGGGTAGTCATTTAAAGGGTTGCCTATGGAACAGGGGAAATGGTTTGGCATGGTCTTCTGCCTTCAACATCAGCACAATTGGCAGAAATCGAGAGATGAAACTTGTCATGGGGTGGAGGTAAGCATCACTTTCTGCAGTCTCGCAGAAAGGTAAGCGCATGGACGGTGGGGGGAAAGCGGAACCTGTAACTCTGGTTTCATGCAATGTCTGAACGCAGCCATGGTGCAGAGTCTTGGTAGTTCTGAGGTTGTTACTTTGTCTCAGAAACCATTACCAACCAATTTCATTGGGTGGTCCCAAGTTCTAATATACGGATAGCAAGGGGAAAAATGTCTCTCTGGCTCCACACAGTTGGGGGATGCTTTAGGACAGCGGTGGGCAATCTTGGCCTCCAGATGTTGTTGAACTACAACTCCCATCTTCCCCAGCCACAAAACATGGTGCTGGGGATTATTAGAGCTGTTGCTCAACAACAGGCTGGAGGGCTGAGATTGCCCACCCCTGGTTTAGGAACTTCAATGGATGATGGGGAGATTGGGATGATGCAGAGATGGATAACTATGATTCTCATGGCATCGAGATTGCTCCAAGATCTTAAAGGGCATAAGAATAAAGAGGTCCATGTATCCATCAAACTTGATGAAGATGAAAGAAAGAAGAAGATGAAAACATTGGATGGGGAACCCATAAAGACCCTACTGGGGATTGCAGAGAAAAGAGGGGAAATAATCTCTGAAAGATGGAATATGGAACCTTCTAACACATCTTGGAGAAACAACCTGATTGGACCCAGATTCCATTGTTTAGCAGTGAATGAAACGGAATTAAGGATCTTTTTCATTCATTCCTAAACAATGGAGTTTGGGTCCTCTCATAAGTATCTTGTTTCTCCAAGATGTGTTAGAAGGTTCCATATTTCAGCGTTCAGAGGTTATTTTCCTCCTTTCCTCTGAAATCCCCAGTAGGGTCTTTATGGGCTCCCCATCCAATGTTTTCATCTTCACTTTATGGGTCCCGGCAGTGACAGTTGCCAAGGGAGGACCTCGGTGTTACTGCATAAGATGCATGGATCAATTAACTCAGTTGCCGGGTTTTGCTTCTGAATCAATTAACTGGAACTGAAATTAACTAAAAATATCCTTTGCTTATTAACAGACTGAGCTAATTGCTATAAAAAGGTGGAGGGGGGAAATGAGCGGAATGGGGAGACTCTGTTTATCAGAGTCGATCTTCTCCTTCTCTTGGAGATGCCTCACTTGCTAAACAAACTAATAACTACATGCATCAATTCATTGATGGTTGTCCTTTGATGGGCGTGTGCATGTGTGTTTCAATCAATCAAGATGGCAACACTCTGGTCCAGATAAGCAAAGACATTACTAAGTAGGCAGCAATATTTGAGTCGTTGCTTCTTTTCTGGGAGATAATCTGATGACCGAGGTGTGAGACCAGTGTATGGATTATGCGGGTGCGGAGTGGAGAACCCCATAAGGTCTTCCACCGGTTTTTCCTCCTCCGCCTTTAGTTATGATTTGATGTGTTGTGTGTTTTTATTTCATGTTATAATGTTGTGTTGTAAGCCGTCCAGAGAACAATTTGTTATGGGGCCGCTAACAAAATAAAACAAAATAAATAAATAAATAAATAATAAAATTAAGTTCTTGTTGATTATGATGATAATGATAATAATAATGATTACAACAACAACTAGTTGGGCTGGGTGCAGAGCATCTTCACCTCTAGATTCCCCCACCCACCTGCCACCGCTGCCTTCGCTGCTGATTTCTTTCCCAGCTCACCCATCCTCCTGCTCGCTGCCGCTGTTTTCTTGCCCTGCCCACCGCCACTGTTGCCGTCTTCTCCCCCCGCCCACCCCGCTGTCATTTTCTCTTGCTTGATGCCTGCCCTGCGACCGTTTTGTTCCCCCCACCACTGTTTTGTTCCCCACCTTGCCTCCAACACTGCCGCTTTCCTCTTCCCCTGCCAGCAGCTTACTCGCAAACTCTCACTAGAGCAGCCACACATGGGATTAGCGACGGGTACACCTAAGAGAGAGAGAGAGAGAGAGAGAGAGAGATAATGATGATAAAAACTAGCTGGCCCGGACACAGAGCATCTGCATCTCCCTCATTCTCGGGACCTTGTTCTCAGCCCTTCCCCCTCCTTTTCCCTCTTCCCCACTCCAATGTTTTTTCTCTCTGGCCGGCCACCAGGCCAGCCACTTTTTCCAGCTGCCTGCCACTCTCTTCCCCCCCCCATCACTATTGTTTTCTCTCCCCCCCCCCACCGCCTTCTTCCCCCCGACCACTGCTGCTTTCGTTTTCTCTCCCCGCCTGCCTGCCCATTCGCTGGCCTGTCCATTGGCCTTATGTTCGCCACCGCCGTAGCTTTCCTCTCTCCATCCCCTTGCTCACAAACCCTCGCGAGAGCTGCCACACATGGGATTAGTGACATGTACGTCTAAGAGAATTATATATATATATATAGATACGATCTGACTAAAAACAGAAGCCACGGAGGCCAGATGGACAAATGGCCTGACTCAGTTGGCAGCACCTGCTTGTGTTCATATATGACTAGGAACCTTTTTCGGTTTGAGGGGTGGGAAGTCTTCACATAGTTTGCCATGTTGTTAGCTGGAGGAAGAATGGAGCTTGTAACCCATCGATGGAATGGACTGGAGAATAGCCTACAGGTACCTTTCTGAAGCTCCCTTCGATCCTCTGCATTTGCCCCAATTGAGCTGCCTCCTCTTCCACTCTGTTTTGGGGAGGAAGCGCCACCCCCCCTGGCCCGTGAGGCCAAAGAGAGAAGTAGGTGGCGGTATTTGTTTCAGGGAGTCTTCCATCTCGGCTGTGCTCCCACTGCCCGTCCCTCCTGCTGCTGGATCTTACGAGCTGTGTGTGTGTGTTTTGTAATTAAGCAGTTAATTGCACTGGAGTTCTTGATTAGCTTTGGGGGATGGTAATGTTCTAGCAGGATGAGATGTTGTGTACAGTTCAGAATCATTTACAGAAATTGGAGCTAATTTTGCTGTCTGTGCTTATTACTGCATTAATTTAATTTGGGTTGCTTTTAGCTCATTAACACATCTAATTAATTCGTTGACATCACTATTAAGATGTCTCTTTGAAATTGGCGTCTCCAGATAATCAGGATGGAAGAGGCTGACAGATCAGGCGCGAAGCTGACTGGGAAAATGGGGGAAGGAAGAAAAAAAGGAAGAAAGGAAGACACCAGCTAATGAATTTTCTATCAGAATTGCACGGTTTGTCAGAGCTGGGACTAGGAAGGGAGAGAGGGAGTTTGCAAAGCAGAAGAGGCGAGGCGGCTGAGCTGCAGAGGGGTCTTTACTTATTTAAAATATACATTTGTTTTGAAAGGAGGTGGCCTTGTTAGAGGCTGATAAATATTCTTCAATGAACGGGCATCAGGACAGCACATTCCAGAGCTGATTTCCTCCTTCTCCTCTTTCCTAATTTTGTCTTTTGCCATCCTGGTTCTTGCCATCATGTTGCTATCAGCCATTCTCCAACAGGAATGCAGGCTGGCTTCTGGAGAAACCCCAACTTCACAGATATGCTGATGGGCTCTGAGCGGCCGGTGACTGACCAGGAGAGGGATCTAGGGGTTGTGGTGGACAGCTCATTGCAAGTGAGGATGCGGCAGCAGCGAAAAAGGCCAATTTCATGCCAGGGATCATTAGGAAGAGGATTGGAAATAAAACTGCTACTGTCATGATGCCTTTATGCAAATCTGCGGTGCAGCCAGATTTGGAGTTCTGTGTACAGTTCTGATCGCCACATCTCAAAGAAGACATTATAGAACTGGGAAAGGTGCAGAAGAGGGCAACCGAGATGATCAGGAGCCTGGAGCACCTTCCTTATTTATTTTATTTTATTTTATTTTTAATTAATCAATTAATTAATTAATTTAACACACTTATATACCACCCAACACTTTATGAGACAAGGCAACAACATCTGGGACTTTACAGTTTAGAAAAAGGTGACTATGGGGAGACATGATAGAGGCATATAAGAACATAAGAACAGCCCTGCTGGATCAGGCCCAAAGCCTATCTTGTGCAGTATCCTGTTTCACACAGTGGCCCACCAGATGCCTCTGGTGAGCCCATAGGCAAGGGTGTGTGCATGCCCTCTCTCCTGCTGTTGCTGCCCTGCAACTGATATTGAGAGGCATCGTGCCTCTGAGGCTGGAGGTGGCCTATAGACCTGTCCACCATGAATTTGTCTAAGCCCCTTTTAAAGCCATTCAAGCTGGTGTCCATCACCACATCCCATGGCAAAGAATTGTGCATGGTGTGGAAAGAGTGAACATAGATTTTTCTCCCTCATTTCACTGCACAAGAACCAGGGATCATCCCATGAAACTGAAGGCCTGGAAATTTAGGACCGACATGAGGAAGTACATTTTCGCAGAGCACCTCATTAAACTGTGGAACTCTCTGCCACGGGATGTGGTGATGCCCACCAGCATGGCCTTGGACAAATTCATGGAGGACAAGTTTATCAGTGGCTACTTCTCTGAGGGCTATAGGCCACCTCCAGCCTCAGAGGCAAGATGCCTCTGAGTACCAGTTGCAGGGGAGTAACAGCAGGAGGGAGGGCAGGCCCTCACCCCTTGCCCATGGGCTTCTCAGAGGCGTCTTGTGGACCACTGTGTGAAAATGGCTGCTGGACTAGATGGACCTTGGACCTGATCCAGCTGAGGCTCTTCCTATGTTCTTATGAGATGGGTGGCAAGCAGAACAGCGATGTTGTGCTTTCTTTCCTACAGTGAAGCCTGGTGAGAAGATTAAGCCCCAGAACCGTTGTTTGAGTACCAGAGTGGAGTTGCCAAGTGAGCACACTAAGAATGACGAGGAAAGCACTGAGCTCATGTGTGGAGAGGGTGTGACCATGCCGTTACCCAAAAAAGCTTCCAAACATCTGAAATGAGAGAGCAAGTTAAACATCTTCCCAAAGAGTGGCTCCTTCGTTATCATGCAGTTTATTAGCAACTGGACAACTTCATATGCTGAACTGCCTCCTTGCAAAGTACTTTACATGCACTATTCATACTTGCTCCCACAAAACCAGCTCTCCTCTCCAAATCCTTGTAATGCTCTCTTACAAAATAAAGTAATTGGTCTCTTACAAATGCTTGTAAATACAATACAACAAATATTTATATACCACTTTTCAACAAAAGTTACCAAAGCGGTTTACATAGCTATAAATAAATAAAGATGGCTCCCTGTCCCCAAAGGGCTCACAATCTAAAAAAGAAACATAAGATAGACACCAGCAACAGCCACTGGAGGGATGCTGTGCTGGGGTTGGATAGGGCCAGTTGCTCCCCCCCCATTAAATAAAGAGAATCACCACTTTTAAAAAGGTGCCTCTTTGCTCAGTTAGCAATGGTAAGCCACTTCAATTTATTTGGTAAGAGAGGTGGGATATACATGTCAAAAATACACCACCCTATCTACGTGTCCATAAGGGCTAGAAACTTGATCTGCATTGCTAGAAATGGAAACTGAATGCCGAACCACACTAAAGTCTGCTCTTTCTTGCTTGCAAAAAATCTCTGTAGAAATCCAGGCAGAACATTTTGAGAGAATGGACGTGACTCACCTGATCCTTCTTTGTTGGGGATGGAAAGGAAGCTGTCCAAGAGAAACCTATGCTCATCTTCCACCCACCCATGTTGCCTTTGGGAAACTCATTGGGAATCCAGTGCCTAAGTTCACTCTGAAATGTCTGTTGCGGAAGGAGAAGTTTCTACCTTTTTTATTTAATTTCCTTCGATATTAGGAACTCTGCTCCTTAGTGCTTCATTAAACACTTTAGTTTAATAACGGGTCCCTCTGGAGATGCTGATCCAGGATCACGTGAGCCGTGAGTAAACAGCTGCATCAATTAACCCCATAATCTCTAGGGTGTGATTAGAAGATGAGATACCCTCAGAAAGTGCATATGGCTGCAATTAGGCTTAAAATACTTACGTGTCAATAGTTTCCAGTTATTTGTGTTCTCTTCTATCGATCTTGCTTATGTTTTCCACATTAAACGGTGCCTCTTACTTCATCAATAACTTAAATGCTGCTTGGATTTATTAACTTTTTTTTTATGATGCTGTGTAAAAAAACACTCTGCGCTTTTCTCTCACACCCAAGCTACCTTGCTTGCTTAATTTGAACAGGGGTTCAGGAGTACTGAAATCTGGATTAACGAAGGTCCACTCAGAACAATATCCTGTTTCCAGCCATGGCAAACCAGGAAGCCACAGCCAGGTCATGAAGGTCTCTCCTGTTCTTTGTCAGCAGTGGTCTGAAGCTTTCCAGGGCCTCGGAGAGACTGTGGCAGCACTCTGAGCAGGGCACCCGTCACGATTTCGCAGATGCAAACAGGGATGTGCTTGTAACGGCCACGTCTCATGCCCAGGATTACATCCCAGGACCCCCACCCACTAGTACACACATTACTGAAGCCAGGATTCCACCCACCCGTGCCCTGCAAGGTGCCTCGGTGTTGCACACCCATTGACATGCAGATGTATTAGAGACACAACTCATCCACCCACCCACTTGGAGATTTAATATTTAGAGTCTCTGGGGAGGGACCTGAATCCTGAAGGCAGCTCTAGAAACCTGTGTGGCAAAAAATAAAAATAAAAATGAAGAAGGTGTTCCTGAGAAGCAAAATTGGGAACAGAGTTATCGGAGACAGATTCTAGAAAATAGGGACTGTCCCTACCAGTGTTCCCTCTAACAGGGACTCCCAGATGTTGTTGACTACAACTCCCAGAATCCCCAGTTGCAGTGGCTTTTGCTTGGGGATTCTGGGAGTTGTAGTCAACAACATTTGGGAATCCCTGTTAGTGGGAACACTAGTCCCTACTAAATCAACAGTTGAAGGCAGTTGAAAGGGAGGAGAGCTGGTCTTGTGGTAAAGTAGAGTGTGCCGTCAAGTTGATTTCGACTCCTGGCACCCACACAGCCACGTGGTTGTCTTTGGTAGAATACAGGAGGGGTTGACCATTGCCTCCTCCCACGCAGTATGAGATGATGCCTTTCAGCATCTTCCTAGATCGCTGCTGCCTGATATAGTACCAGCAGGGATTCGAACCGGCAACCTTCTGCTTTTTAGTCAAGCATTTCCTTGCTGCGCCAATTAAGGTGACTTGTGGTAGCAAACATGAATTACCCTCTTTGCTAAGCAGGGTACACATTGGTTTGCATTTGATTGGGAGATGACATGTAAGCATTGTAATATAGTCCCCCAAGGGAACAGGGCCATTGTTCAGAAGATCACAGGTTCACTCCCTGACATCCCCAGCTAGGGCTGGGAGAGACATCTGCCTCCAGCCTTGGAAAGCGGATGTCAGACAATATTGAGTTAGATGGCCTCATTTCTCAGGGCTGTTTCCTATGTTTCTAGATGGAGCCATAGCTCAGTGGTAGAGTAACTGCTTTGCATGCAGATGGTCCCAGGTTCCCTCCCTGGCAGCATCTCCAGGTAGGGCTGGGAAAGACTCCAACCTGAAACCTTGGAGAGCCACTGCCAGTTAGTGCAGACAATACTGAGCTAGACGGACCAATGGTCTGACTCAGTAGACAGCAGCTGCCTATGATTTCAAGCAAGTTGGGAATTGATGTGCACTGGAGACCTGGTTGGAAATTCTGCTGTGCAGGCCTCTGCACCATCAGTCACCCTCTTTGCCAGGCCTAGAAGTCTCAAATCTCCGACCAAATTGAATTTACAAGTTGCTTATGGGCAATGTGTAAATTGGCACTTCACTGACTATTAATGAAGTGCTAATTGCTCTTTGCAACCAATTTTTATGCAAATGCTCTGAGTGCTATTTGCACAATCTTGCCATTTGCAGTTTTTTAACATTTGGGAGGCAGGAGAGTAAAGTTGCAAAATAAGAAAGCAAGCTTGGGGGGGGGGCGCCCCCCTCCGGAAATCTCTCAGTGTTAAGCAATTGGTGGCAGAGCCGCAAAACTCTCTTTCTAACGACAGTTTCAGATTCCACTTTGGCCTGTTCAGCTGGAAACTAACAGGATCCCCAAACAAAAGTAAAACAGGGCAGCGTTTTCACTGGTGAGGTGAGCATATCCATTTCCCCAGGAAAAAAAAGTTCCACATTTTGTCCTTCAAAATGTCTCCATCAGGTTTCATTACCAACTGAAGAAGATGAGGGTTGTTTCCCCAGCAACAAAGAGTGTGGCTTCGGTTTGTGAATCTCACACTTGGAGTACCCATGTTCTACATATCTCTGCAGTTGTGCCCTATTAGGAACACGGGAAGCTGCCTCACTGAGTCAGAGCATTGGTCCATCAAGCTCAGTACTGTCTACACCGACTGGCAGCGGCTTCTCCAAGGTTGCAGGCAGGAGTCTCTCTCATCCCCCTATCTGGAGATGCCTGGGAGAGAACCTGGAACCTTCTGCATGCAAGCATGCAGGTGTTCTTCCTAGAGTGGTCCCATCCCCTAAGGAGAATATCATACAGTTCTAACACCTAGTCTCCCATTCAAATGCAAACCAGGATGGATCCTGCTTAGCAACAGGGACAACTCATGCTTGCTACCACAAGACCAGCTCTCCTCCATCTTCTACCCCACAAAATCCCTAAACAACTCCGCCAACTTCACTGAAACTGGGGTAGGAAAATGCGGGGAGCATTTCAGTACTATTTCTTAGCCACAATACAGGTTAACTCCTTAAAACTCATGTGATTAATTGACAAAGATCCCTTCACCAGGCGAACAGCCCAATGTTTGAGTAATGTTGCAGAATAAATAGAAGCCATTCTCTTAAGTTACATGAGGGTGAGTTGACATGGAGCACGGCTCTAGAAAGATATCAAACAAAATCATTTACGGTAGCATGTATAAAGAACAGAAACATGAAAAGGTCACGAGGCAGCTGGTTTTGTTATGACCAGTCAACTTGTACTGAATGTTTGGGTCAGTGTTGATGACTGCACACACAACTCTCGAGTAAGCTCTCTCCTCTGGAGTCAACTGGAGGAGATGGAATGTAAACAGAATATTGTGTTCTTGATATAGACGCCGAGCCATTTCCCCTGAGGGAGATCACATATGTTCCTTGAAAGGCATCAGGAAATTTGGAAATCAGTGGGATAATAAATCTTTCTCCCCCCCCCCCCCCCGATTTGTGTCAGGGCCATGCGGCTGTGCCAGAATCTGTAACCTGTAGCGTTCCTGTGTGGGGTCATTTGGGTCAGCAGCAGGAACTGGAGTAGTTCAGAGACAGAAATGCAGTAAATGCACAATTCCATTGACCGTGCAGAGGCAAAAGGAGATCAGGTTGATTGTTGATCAGGCCCGGCCAATCCGGAGGCTTTATATTGCCGACCAATCCGTGCCCTGAGCAGTGTTCCCTGTAACAGAGAATTCCCAGATGTTGTTGTCTACAACTCCCATCAAAGCAAAACAAAAGATCAGGGAAAACTGCAATCTGGTCCTAGGTTAATAATATATAACTACACAAATTAAGAATATAAATGGGTTAATAAAACTGCATTGGTTGATGTTGGATTAAGTGCCGTCAAGTTGGTGTCGACTCTTAGTGACCACATAGACAGATTCTCTCCAGGATGATCTGTCTTCAACTTGGCCTTTAAGCTCTCTCAGTGGTGCATTCATTGCTGTCGTCATCAAGTCCATCCGCCTTGCTGCTGGCCGTCCTCTTCTTCTCTTGCCTTCCACTTTCCCCAGCATTATAGACTGCATTGGGTTTTAAGCAATTTTATGTAGTATTGTGCAGACATAATACCGCATAAAATTGCTTAAAACCTAATAAGTATTGTTTTCCTACATATGCTGGTTAAGTAATTAATTCAAGTATCGTAAACGTCTTCAGACATATGTTGAATAGATCACGTAGTCTTGTGATTCCAAGTGCTTTTGAGTCCTTATAGATCTTTTTAAAGTCAGACGCGTTTCGACTCATAGTCTTCCTCAGTGACTTTCCAAGTATTGTTCTCATGAGGACATAGCTCATAGCACCTCCAGACTCCTTTTGATCCAAATAAAATTTCATAGTATTTCAAAGGTCCCTGTCTTACACAGTGGCACATGTTTCTTCTACAGGGCTGTGCCCTTATAATAAAAACACCACCACCACCAACAACAACAACAACAATAATAAATCAACCTTAAGGTTCAGACATCTTATATAGAGTTCACAGGGCAATGAGGTTAACCACACTCATCCTCACCCTGGTTCTGAGACCCCCCTGGTTCTGAGTCACCCACCAGGTGACTCCCTCCATACCAGGTGACCCCACACCACCACACCAGCAGAAACAGGGGAAGTCTTGACCCGAGGACTCAGATCTCAGACTGGTCCCTTCCAAATGGTCATAGGAATGCAATTTGGAATTCCATGCATTTTGAAATTCCATGCATTCCATGGCCATTTGGAAGGGACCAGTCCATTTCAGTGGGCACTTCCTGTCATTCGTTTCAGGATCTCCTGACACTAGTCTACCATAGGACTTGCGTGCTGTAACAGTCGTCTGCTGTTACTCCCCTGCAACTGATATTTAGCGGCATCTTGCCTCTGAGGCTGGTGGTGGCCTGCAACCACAAGACTAGTAGCCATCGATAGACCCGTCCTCCATGAATTGGTCTAAGCCCCCCTTTAAAGCCATCCAAGCTGGTGGTCATCATCACCACATCCCATGGCAGAGAATTCCATAACTTAATTATGGACAGTGTGAAGAAGTACTTCCTTTTGTTGGTCCTAAATTTCCCAACCTTCAGTTTCATGGGATGACCCATGAAATCCACACGGTTGAATCGGATGGATTTTATAAACCTCTACCGTGTCTCCCCAGAGGCACCTCTTTTCCAGACTCAAGAGCCCCCAATGCTGAAGCCCTGATCATCTCGTTTGCCCTCTTCTGCACCTTTCCCAGTTCTGCAATGTCCTTCTTAAGATATGGTAGCCAATGCTGAACACAGTACTCCAAATGTGGCCGTACCATTCAATACCACAGTCCAACGGTCATGTAAACCAGGCTGCAAATCAGGATTATTTTGAGAGTATGGGGCATATTACTGCAGAGGAGAAAGTTTGATTACAAGAGTGGGGAGGGGGGTGGGGAACAAAGCCAAGCTGGTGATGAGTTGCCGTCTAAAGTGGATGTTATTAGTTGGTGTAATCAGATCCCCGGCATGGGACAAGGAGGATGGATCAGTTTTCACCCAGAACCACCCCATCCGCCTTCTTCCCGCCTGCTTCCCTCCACCTTTGCCGAGAGATTGAATTTACAGTGGACTCGAACACATTTAAATCCATTTATGGCAAAATTACTTTTCGATAATTACATCACTTGTGCCGACTATGTTGCATAATGAAATTAGCAGGAGAGATATTAGAAGGAATATAAAATTATACGAAATATTGAAATACCTCTTTTCCCCGGCTCTCTTTAGCACAGCCCATAGCTTAACTGGAAAACGAACCGTGCTCTCCTGGCTGGGATCAGAATGCATTGGGTGTAATTTCATAATGCCTTTTGTATAAATTAATTATAATGGTTATTGCTGCTTTACATTATTAGATTGGAATTTCCCTCCACTTCAAGCACATTAAAAGAAAAGTTGCAAGCCGTTCGGCTGGGCATATGCTGTGGTGAAAGTTCCCAGGGCGGGCGTTGCCAGCAGCCTTGTGCTAAACACGCAGTGTATTTTAACTTCAAGCAAGGAGTCCCATAGCGTGCACTAAGAAAGAACTGCTCGTGCGTCATGAGGAAGAAATAGAGAAGCTAAATAATTCAAGTATTTTGGGAGCCCAAAGTAGCCACCCGGAAAAGCACCTGCCAACATTTCACAGAGAAAGACAGGGAGATGCTTGTACAATTCTTAGACTCAATGACAAAGTTCTGAGCCGTCTGATAAACTGGATTGTAGATTTAAAAAATTCTTTTAAGTACTTGTAAAAACTGTGGATGGGAAGCCCCACTTAGGAACAGAGGAAGCTGCCTACTGAGTCAGACCCTTGGTCTATCTAGCTCAATATTGCCTACACTGACTGGCAGCAGCTTCTCCAAGGTTGCAGGCAGGAGTCTTTCCCAACCCCACCTGGAGATGCCACCAGGGAGTGAACCTGGGTGCTTTACCACTGGGCTATGATCTCCCCCCCCCAATGTATTATAATATACTACAGTAGGCTTATTATAATATATTATTCTGTAATAGAATATATCACATGCAGCTGCCCATCCAAATGCAAACCAAGGTGAACCCTGCTTAGCTAAGAGGCTGCTTAGCTCACTCCTTCAAAACCATCAGCTCTTCTCCCCAGAAGAAGAGGCATTCTCCCTTCTTTTGCAACCAGGAGGGAATACCTCTCGCAAGGTGATGCCTGCTGTGAGGAACTGCAGGAAACGTACAGAAACAAAATAGGGACCTTGCTTTGGTCAGGTTGTTTTTACCCATACGCAGATTTATGCACATTTAAATGGAAAGATTAACTGACTGCAGCTCATACGACTGATCAACTCAGATTTCTTTAATTGGGTGACAGCCCTCAGGATTAAGTATGTTGGATTTCGGTGGGAGGATTTGGCAGGAAAGCTTATCGACAGAGTCTACAAACACCCCCTCCTCACTTTGGGCCAGCCTACTCACAGGGAGCAAAAATGGGGGCCATATCCCATGTCAATGTGGGGCAGCTGTTTCCCCCCAGAACCCCTTGCAAATCAACGTATTGGATTTGGGATCAATACAAAGGAGAGCTGGTCTTGTGGTAGCAAGCATGACTTGTCCCCTTTGAATGGGAGACCACATACATGAGCATCCCCTGAGGGGATGGAGCCGCCCTGGGAAGAGCCCCTCCCTGCTTGCATGCAGAAGGTTCCGAGTTCCCTCCCTGGCAGCATCTCCGAGATAGAGCCGAGAGAGAGAGACTCCTGCAGCCTGCAACCTTGGAGGAGCCGCTGCCAGTCTGGGTAGACAATACTGAGCTAGATGGACCAAGGGTCTGACTCGGTCTTGCTGCTAGTCTGTGTAGACTGAGCGAGATGGACTCGGGCTATGGCAGCTTCCTATGTTCCTATGATGCAGCATCATTCAGGAGCAGGAATGATCTTCCATCATTGGGAGAAAACAGCGCCCGCTAGTGGTGCCGGGGAGTAGCACCACTACCATTTCTGCAAAACAGCTGGTGAAATACTGTAAGGTGGGTGGGTGGTTTGGGCGAATCCATTCCTTCCTCTCAAATTTTGAGCCAAGAGTTCTCATCTTTGTCCTTGCTAATCCCCTGCTAACCGAGCAAAGATCACCACTTTTAAAAGTGGTGATTCTCTTTATTGAGCAGGGGGAGAGCAACTGGCCCTATCCATCCCCAGCACATCACCCCTCCAGTGGCTGTTGCTGGTGTCTATCTTATATTTCTATTTTAGATTGTGAGCCCTCTGGGGGACAGGGAGCTACTTTATATATTTATTTATATCTAAGTGGCACAGCGGGGAAATGCCTGACTAACAAGCAGAAAGTTGTCGGTTCAAATCCCCGCTGGTATGTTTCTCAGACTATGGGAAACACCTATATTGGGCAGCAGCGATATAGGAAGATGCTGAAAGGCATCATCTCACACTGTGTGGGAGGAGGCAATAGTCAACCCCTCCTGGATTCTACCAAAGAAAACCACAGGGCTCTGTGGGCGCCAGGAGTCGAAATTGACTTGACAGCTCACTTTACTTTTGCTTTAAACTGCTTTGGAAACTTTTGTTGAAAAGCGGTGTATGGATATCCATCGTATTCGTATCCCTTTTCATAGCACATTCTAAGTGGCAACTTCAGCTTGTTGTAACATTTTTAATCGGGAGGAGACTGACTTCCCTGTGGATTTTTTGGTGTGCGTGTGTGTGTAGGAATTAGCAAACCCAGATGTCCCCACTGTTTAAGCCATGGAAAGGCCTAGAAGGAATCCTGTGTAACCCACTGTGGTGGCGTCCATGCTCCCTGCTGGCTTTCACCCAGGAGATCTCTTTGATAATCAGCACGTGCCCTCGTCACTGAGCAGTTTCCTTATTAGCATCACCATGGATGCCGATTGCTGTGGAAATCTGTTCTAGTGGGACATCGGCTCCCGGGGTTTGCCATTCAGTTGGCAGGACTGGTGAGGTTAGCGGCTTGTTGCTTGTCTCCCTTGCAGGTTTTTGGCTTCCCCAGCTGGACAGATTTCCATCTCTTTCATGCCACCGTCTTTGAAACTTGCCTGTCTTTGAAACGGCCTTCCTATAAGGGAAGACCTTCCCAAACTGAACAGGACTGTTCCAAATTTTGTTTTGGAACTTGGTTTAGGTGGTGTGTTGTTGGAACACGTGCAGGGACGATACAGGAAAGAGTCCTGGTAGGAACATAGGAAGCCGCCTCCTACCGAGTCAGACAGTTGGTCCATCTAGCTCAGTATTGTCTACCCAGACTGGCAGCGGCTTCTCCAAGGTTGCAGGCAGGAGTCTCTCTCAGCCCTGTCTTGGAGATGCTGCCAGGGAGGGAACTGGGAACCTTCTGCTCTTCCCAGAGCAGCTCCATCCCCTGAGGGGAATATCTTACAGTGCTCACACTTCTAGTCTCTCTTTCATATGCAACCAGGGAAGACCCTGCTTAACTAAGGGGACAAGTCATGCTTGCTGCCACCAGACCAGCTCTCCACTTCCCAGTTCCCTCCCACTCCCAAGCACCCCTGCCCCTGATTCTGGGCGCACTGGCTCCCAACAGGAGAAGACGTATGTTCTAAATCCTTTAAAAAATGAGAACTTTTTACACGGAATGCTGTAAAAATGCAATGAATGTTTCATCTTATTTTTTATTAAATACCAAATTGATGACGGCCGACACTTTATTAAAGTGTCAAAGCGAGTGTTCCTACATTCTAATTACTTATTCTAACAAGGAGGACAGCTCTTTGGGAGACGCGGGCGGCGGCAGTGGCGGGCGCGGGAAAGGTGTGCTGCTGTTAAGTAACACCTCTTAAACTATCATTTGCACCTAAAGGCATCTCATTAATATCTCGACTGGCACGCCAGCACTGCCTCCGAAACCCTGACCCAGGGCACTGACTGAAGAAATGGCTCCCGGAGCCTATTTTTTTGGCTCCAGCTTCTCCTAATGCCTATAAAATTAATAACGACTATGCAACTTAATTGAATTCCTGATTAATGAAGATTCCTCGTGGCCTTGCTTTGGCAGCTGAGCTTTGCAAAGGACTTTTAGAGCAATGGGATCTATTTCTTGCCCCCTCCCCCCACTCACCGCAATGGATGAGACCAGGCTCCGTTTGTTTGCTATACATAGTCGGGAAGTTCCCATGACCATAAGCTGGGTAGGAAACCAGTCTGACTCGGTTTCAGGAGCTGGGCACGCTCCGATTTCGCAATCATGTGTTCGATAAAAAGGGAACAGATTGTCCCACCTGGCTGGAGCTTGACATTCAAGCTCCTTGCTTCCTAGAGAAGAGGAGAGCTGGTCTTGTGGTAGCAGGCATGACTTGCCTGCTTAGCTCAGCAGGGTCCACCCTGGTTGCATATGAATGGGAGACTTGATGTGTGTGAACACTATAAGATATTGCCCTTAGGAGGGAATGGAGCCGCTCTGGGAAGAGCAACTAGGCTCCAAGTTCCCTCCCTGGCAGCATCTCCAAGATAGGGCTGAGAGAGATTCCTGCCTGCAACCTTGGAGAAGCCACTGCCAGTCTGTGTAGACAATACTGAGCAAGATGGACCAATGGTCTGACTCAGTATATGACAGCTTCCTATGTTCCTGTGTCTTTATCCAACACAGTTCAGTGGAAGAGCAGCTGCTTTGCATGCAGAAGGTCCCAGGTTCAACCCATGGCAGCATCTCCTGGTAGGGCTGGGAAAGACTCCAGCCTGAAACCTTGGAGAGCTGCTGCCAGTCAGTGTAGACAGTAGTGAGCTAGATGGACCAAGGGCTTGACTCAGTATAAGGCAGCATCCTATGTAATAAGGAGAGAGCGTCTTCTTCTGCGTGATCCCCACCACACGTTCAGGTCATCTGAGGAGGTCTGTCTCCAGCTACCACCGGTGCGTCTGGTGGCGACTCAGAGGCGGGCCTTTTCTGTAGCTGCTCCTGGATTGTGGAATGCACTCCCAGCAGAAATCTGCAATTTGAATTCTTCATTGGCCTTCAGGGGAGTCCTTAAAACCTATCTGTTTGGCCTGGCCTTTCAGGGTTTTTAAATAGTTGTAACTGGTTTTAACGTTGTAACCTAGTTTTCAGGGTTTTTTAATTGTTCTGATTGCTCAATTGCTGTTTTATGATGTTTTAATTGTTAATTGTTGTTGTTTTATGCTGTTTTATAATTTCTGTTTTAATTGTTAACTGGTTTTAATGGTTTTGTTTTTAATGTAAACCACCCTGAGCCATTTTGGAAAGGCGATATAAAAATTTTAATAAATAAAATAAAATAAAATAAAATAAAATAAGCTAGTTGTTGTCCTCAGATTGTGGCCATGAATTCTATAAGTTAATTATTTGTTGTTAAATTAATACCTGGAGTGATGAACAATGCGAAGTCAATATTCTATTCAAAGCACCCACTTTTTTGGGAGGGGAATTTAATTTGGGGGGTTCGGAGACTTGAATGCCACAACGTTTTTCCAAAGGCATTGGGCAAGATCTTCAAGGGAAATTCTGGCACCCAAGCTGTTTTGCTGAGTTGCAGTTAGAATAATATTTGGCATTCACATTATGTTTATTCCTTATTTATTTGGTTTGATCTGCCACTTACCTTTGTAATTAAAAAACCTGGGGATTTTGCTTCCTCTCATCAAATACCTGTACCAAACTCTTATTAAAAACTTTGCATTTTTCATTCTGCATAAGGAAAAAAACAAACGGTGCTTAATATTTAAAACAAACTCCCAATTCCATACCAGCGACTTAAAAATAAACACATGTATAATGAGAAAACAATAACTGAATCGCAAATGATGAGATGTTAATGTTCTTGCTAGTGGAAGTTTTTCCTCTCCCTTCTTTTTAGGACGAAAGGTGAATCCCAAACAGTCTAAAAAGGATCATTCAATGAGCAGGCATTTATTTCGTGCTTTGTCCTGGAGGAAAATGAGAGTGTGAGGCAAGATTAACGATCATGCTTAAAATGATGCCGCTTAAGATCTGAGCCTCATGGATGTCATGGTATCTTTCTAGTCCTACGAGCCTGCTAAATACAAACGCTGGGGGAAGATTCAATGTGTAGGAAGTCATGTAGAGAGGAAGTCTAAGTTTTCCTTCCAATCACTGGCAATTTGGTGCCTTGGAGATCTGAGTTTAAGAGCACCAACTTGGATGGCTTTAAAAGGCGTTTAGACAAATTCATGGAGGAGACCTTGTTTTGTGGTAGCAAGCATGAATCACTAAGCAGTTTCTACCCTGGTTTGCATTTGAATGGGAGACTACATGTGAGCACTGCAAGACATTCCCCTTTAGGGATGGGGTTGCTCTGGGAAGAGCACCTGCTTACTTGCATGGAGAAGGTTCCAAGTTCCCTCCCTGGCATCTCCAAGATAGGGCTGAGAGAGACTCCTGCCTGCGACCTTGGAGAAGCCACTGCCAGTCTGTGTAGGCATAACTAAGCTAGATGGACCAAGGGTCTGACTCGGTATATGGCAGCTTCCTATGTTCTGTAATTATTTGCCAGTCAATGGTTACTAGTCTTGATGGCTATAGACGACCTCCATGTTCAGAAGCAGGATGCCTCTGAATACCAGTTGCAGGGGAGCAACAGCAGGAGAGAGAGAGCATGCCTTCATCTCCTGCTTGTGGGCATCTTAGAGGCATCTGGCGGGCCACTGTGAAAAACAGGATGCTGGACTAGATAAGCCTTGGGCTCAATCTTATAGGGCTGTTCTTTTATTCTTAGCCTGCAGCAGTGTTCCCTGTAACAAGGATTCCCATATGTTGTTGACTACAACTCCCATAATTCCCTGCCAAAGACCATTGCAGCTGGGGATGCTGGGAGTGGTAATCAACAACATCTGGGAATCCCTGCTGCAGGGAACACTGGTCTCCAGGTATCAAGACATACTAGCCAGATGATGCTATATGCTAGATGATGCCTCCTCCCATGCAGTATGAGATTATGCCTTTCAGCATCTTCTTATATCACTGCTTCCCAATATAGGTGTTTCCCGTAGTCTGGGAAACATATCAGCTGGGATTTGAACCAGCAACCTCTGGCTTGCAAGTCAAGCAATTTCTCCGCTGTGCCATTAGGTGGCTCCTGTAGGGGTCGCAAATTCCCAGAACCCCCCTCTGGGACCTTCACTACCTTATTACCAGGATTGCACTTTTGCCACTGAACTATTTCTCTCAATGGTGCCATTTCAGCTGCAATTCCAGTTCCCAAAACACTGTACCTCACAGGACGACTGTGAAGTACTCCATGTATATCTGGCCTAGGTGACCTAAGCATTAGAGATGTGCAGGAAACAGATTTTTCGATTTGTTTCAAATTCAAATCAAATTTTGAAAATGATTCAAATTCGATTCAACCCTATCTTGGCACCTTTTTAACCAATCAGGGGGCCTGGATGGTTTTTAAAAGGTGCCAAATGGCTCTCAAATCGAACTTGAATCGAATTTTGAAAATTTGTTTCAAATTCAACCCGAATTTCCCTTTTACGGGTTGATTCGATTCAGATTCAGATCACTCGAATCACCCAGATTTGAGCTGAATTGCTTCACATTTGAACAGATGTGTACATCCCTATTAAGCAAGCTGGGGCAGAGCTCTGCTCTTCATATGATCTATGCCAATTACCAGGATCAAAGCATCAGCTTGTTGCTTTGGCCATTGCTTTGTTTCAATGAGGAGTGCTCTAGCAAGGAATGCATCCTGAAGAAGTGAAAACCTGTGCATCTCCTTTTCTACAGGTGGGCAGAAACCCCACCACCACCACCACCCATGGCCATCTGATATGATTTATTAATGATTTGTCTACTTAAACTGCTTTGGAAACTTTGTCAGAAAGCGGTATATAAATATTCATCATCGTAGTAGTAGTAGTACTAGTAGTACTAGTAGTTGTTGTTGTTGTTTAAGCCTCCCCCTGATAGGGGCCATTTGGGGGGCAGGGGTGGATATTTCAGGAGTGGGGGGCTTGCAACCTATGGGTAGCTCAGCTAGTCACTTCTACAGGCTCAGCTGTGAGTTCCACCCTGAAATGCATTCACATGGTAACAGGAGAGTTACCAATCTTGGGTCCTCAGATGTTGTTGAACTACAACTCCCATCATCCCCAGCTGCAATGGCCCAAGGAAGATGGGAGTTGTTGTCCATTAACATCTGAGGACCCAAGGTTGAGAAACTCTTGGATTGTAGAATTATTGGTAGCAAAGAAAAGAGTGAGTGAGGGATATTTTTAAGAACCCTTGGGAATTCTGTCTAAACCTTCTGATTTGGTTAGAAAGGAGACTTTTCTCAGCACTGCCCTCTTTCACTGGTTCAACTGAGTCTAAAAGGATTGGGTTCAGGATTCAGGAACTGCTTACACAAATAGGGAACAATGCTTGCATAAATAGGCCTGAGCAAACTCTTTGAATCGTTGCAATGGTACATTTTTAAAAAATGTCATTTCCCCCCTTTCCTAAGAACCACGAGGAAGCTGAAAGAGGAGGGATAGCGGAGGAAACTGGAGATGGAATGAGTATTTACACTCTTTTTATTCTTGCCAACTTTTGAGAGATGCCAAGAAAGGCTTTTAAAAAAAATCTCTTTATGTTATGTTCAGGCTTTTGGAACAAGCCCAAAGGGATGCCCTTTGTCCTCAAACATCTCCACATATTAAATTTACAGGGAAAAGGGTCTTTTTCTTCTTTTGTATTTACCGGGCCAAGAATGCTGCCGTGCAAACTCATTATTATTAGCCGCCCAATTGTCCATGTTTTCTCTCAGGACATTAGCATGCAGACAAAAACAAAACAAAACTGGGTTTTAAACATACCACTGGCTGTTGGCATGAAATGAAGATAGCAATTTTGTGTTCCCTAATGATCTGGTTCTTTTTTTAGGTCTGAGCTTAAAGGGGGCGTGGTTTTTGTGAAGATTTTTATCGCCCGCTACTGGTGATTTCTCAGAACTAGCTGTGAAAGATAATTAGTCCGCCTTCGGACATAACGTGGAACCATGGGTCCAACTGACCAATGGTTCCACATCCCCTACTTTCCCATCCACATTCAAACAAAACAGAGAGCTGCCTCTTCGCAGTCTCACTGACTGCAGAGAGGAAGGGGGATTGGCTGTCAGGGCTTCCTTCTTTAATGAAGGACAGCCCCAGTAGCCAATAGCAGCCGGAGCAAGGGAGGAGTTTCCTCCCTCCACTCCGGTTGCTTAAGGGGTAAACTGTGGCGCCCGTGTTCGGATGTAACGCTGGGGCCATGCAACTGGAGTTAACAGCAGCAAAACTTAGAGATAACTGAAGGTATGAATTGGAGTCCAGAGATGGAAACTGGGTGTCCATTTTTTGGCCAAACTCTGTTTGCCTGCATTTGGATGTATAGTTAACGAAACTGGAAGTGAAGGGATGGTTTTGTGTTACATGCAAATATGGCCTAAGAGTTGTTGTTGTTGTTACATTTATATCACACTTTTCCTCCAAGGAGCCCAGAGCGGTGTACTACATACTTGCATTTTCTCCTCACAACAACCCTGTGAAGTAGGTTAGGCTGAGAGAGACATGACTGGCCCAGAGTCACCCAGCTAGTTTCATGGCTGAATGGGGATTTGAACTCGGGTCACCCCGGTCCTAGTCCAGCACTCTAACCACTATACCACATTGGCTCAAAGTCAAAGAGTTGACTTTGCATGCCCTCTGTTACCTCATCAGTTCACTACATGATCCCTGAATGGCTAGGATGGTCATAGGAACATAGGAAGCTGCTGTATACTGAGTCAGACCATTGGTCCATCTAGCTTGGTATTGTCTACACAGACTGGCAGTGGCTTCTCCAAGGTTGCAGGTAGGAATCTCTCTCAGCCCTATCTTGGAGAAGCCAGAGAGGGAACTTGAAACCTTCTGCTTTTTCCAGAGCGGTGGCTCCATCTCCTGAGGGGAGTATCTCCATCTCCTGAGGGGAATATCTTAGAGTGCTCACATGTGGTCCCCCATTCAAATGCAACCAGGGCAGACCCTGCTTAGCTGGGGGGAAGTCATGCTTGCTACCACAAGACCACAAGCCCATTCTAACTTGCCTTTATTTGCCTTCAGAGATACCTGAACACAGTTGAATCTAATTGACTATGTAACCTTGTGCCACCATCGCATTAATTACATGGTCCCTGATACGCTAGGATCACGTTGAGAAGGAGAAGGAAATCCAAACTAGAGCTCCGAATGAAAGCTGGTGTGCATTTCTGGGACACAATTCAATGTTTCAAGTTAGAACATCAGCTTGATCCCTTCTCATTTGCTTTTGGCAAGGCCCGGAAAGAAAGCTGTAACGTGATCCTCTCCCTTAAGACTGAGAAATCACAGTGGAACTTGTTTGGCAAAACAAAGCCTGTGGAACACTGTGATCTGAGAGCTATGATTATTCTAGGTAGTTAGCTAATTATTTAATGAACTAAAATGATTTTTTAAACAATACAACTGGACTTAAAACATAATAGGCTAGTTCACATGAATCTCACCTGGTTAGGAAAAGTGGCCAGCCAGGGCAGGAGAGCCAAACACAATCCTGATCCATGGTCGTGTGACCTCAAAAAACAAGGTAAGAGAAGGGTAGAGTGATTGTGTGGGAGACAGGAGCTGGGTCAGACAGGCACACCCTACTCAGATTCTCTCCCGAGGAATATAGGAACATAGGACGCTCTCCTATACTGAGTCAGACCCTTGGTCCATCTAGCTCAGTATTGCCATAGTGGCAGCGGCTTCTCCAAGGTTGCAGGCAGGAGTCTTTCTCAGTCCTCTCTTGGAGATGCTGCCAGGGAGGGAACTTGGAACCTAGATGCTCTTCCCAGAGTGGTTCCATCTCTCAGCCCTAATCTCTTGCAGCCCTATCTCGGAGAAGCCAAGGAGGGAACTTGGAACCTAGATGCTCTTCCCAGAGCAGCTCCATCCACTACGGAGAATATCTTACAGTGCTCACCCTTCTCGTCTCCCATTCATATGCAACCAGGGTGGACCCTGCTTAGCTAAGGGGACAAGTCATGCTTGCTTCCACAAGACTAGCTCTCTTCCTCTAGATCTGTGGTTTTTCCTTCACAAAGGGATCAGGAGTCCCCAGCACAGCATCCCTCCAGTGGCTGTTGCTGGTGACTATCTTATATTTCTGTTTTAGATTGTGAGCCCTTCGGGAACAGGGAGCCATTTTCTATCCATCCATCCATCCACCTACCTACCTACCTACCTACCTACCTACCTACCTACCTACCTACCTACCTATCTCTCTCTCTCTCTCTCTCTCTCCCTCCCCCTATCCATCCATCCATCCATCCGTCCGTCTGTCTTTCTATCTATCTATCTATCTGTCCCACTTTGGGAACTCTTTTTGAAAAGCGGTATATACATATTTGTCATATTCATCTATCCAACCATGTAAGTCCCCTTTTACAGATGGGGAACTCTGAGCTTCAGAGATATAAAAGGCTTGCACACATGACCCTTAACTGGGTCGGACAAGCATCCTGCCCCCACAATTTTCATTTGTGTGTGAGTAAAAATCGAGGGAGGGGCAGGGAGAAAGATCATCTGCTGAGCCTCAGCTGGGTAAGGCGGTTCCCCCTTCCACCTCGTTCAGAAGCTGGGGACGGAATCTGGGTAGGATGTGATTGGACTTCCCAGTGGAGGCGTCGCCGACCATCATGCTCCCCATCTCCTACCTTGATTTTTACTCACACGTGGCTGAAAATTGGGAGCATGCAGAGCTCCCAAAGGTGGATAGGCCGCTTGTCCCACCAACTTAACTGTCACGTGAACAAACCGTGCACGTGTTGATGGGTCAGGCAAGTAGGTGTACATTGGATTGCAGCTTTTTGGTACATGATTGCTATTGTTAAACCATTGCATGTCAGAAATCCTTGTGGCGCTATTGCAGATCACCCAACATCTCCTGCTAAATGCCAATGAGAACTGCAAGGGTTTCTCCTCTCTCTTCTGTGTCTGGGTACACTTCTAATTGCGCAGCTAAATCAGCCCTTCAGCAAATGGGCTAGAGAAAACTGTTCTTCTCTGACTACAAGAAAAGAATCGCCACCCTCCTGCTTGATTTCTAGCTCTCCAGAGCGCCTGGTGCCCACACGACGTCCCTCCTGCTGGTGACCCCAGGATCCCTCTCTATGCATCACAGTCTCTGTGGAGGCGACGGATGCCGTCCCCCTCTTGGCCAGGAGGTGGAGCACTTCTGCTGCTGTGGCTTCCCCTGCTCCCGGTGTCCCTAACGAGCCAGTCTGCCTGAACTCAGAATGAATTTTGTTCCCTTTTCATCACTCTCTGAAGTCCAGCTGCTCTTGTCAACACCTTCTTATAGCATGTAATTCATCGCTCAGAGTGACAGCTGGGGCTGTGGGCTCGGGACCAGCTTCTTCTGCCATCGGCGACACCCGGAGATGGTGACCAGCCCAAATAAAGGGCTTCCCCCTTCCTCGCTGCTTCCCCCTCCCACCGCCTCTTGCACCTGCGGCTGAAAGAGTCTCTCCAAAGGATTCTCCGGGAACAAAGCCGTTATCTCTCTCCCTCTCCCTCTGGGTAAACTTTATTAGTAGACCTGAAACTCCTTTTCTGGGCTCGTGGACTCTTTTGTTTTTGTTTGTTTCCGCCACGAAAGCATTCCTTGGAGTGGAGGCGAGAACCGTTTAGGCTAGGCGAGGGAAAGAACAGTCTTGCAGGCGTTTTGGAAGACGCTGGGCATGTGGGGTCGTGTTCGGAACCAACGGAACTGGTTGCAAGGGAGGCCCCACAGGGGTGACTCCAAAGGGTAGCAAGGGGCAGCAACCCCCTCCCCATATTTCACACTCCCCGCTCCACCAGACCAGAATCTGGCAGCAAAGGAAGAAATGACACAGTCCTGGGCAGCAGGGAAATGACTTGACTAGCAAGCCAGAGGTTGCTGGTTCGAATCTCCACTGGTATGTTTCCCAGACTACGGGAAACACCTATATCAGGCAGCAGTGATATAGGAAGATGCTGAAAGGCATCATCTCATACTGCACAGGAGTTGGCAATGGTCAACCCCTCCTGTATTCTACCAAAGACAACCACAGTCACGAGTCGACACCGAATCGACGGCACACTTTACTTTTAGCATATCGGACAGCAGTGATATAGGAACATGCTGAAAGGCATCATCTCATACTGCGTGGCAGATGGCAATGGTCAACCCTTCCTGTATTCTACCAAAGACAAGCACAGGGATCTATGGTTTCCAGGAGTCAACACCAACTCAACGGCATGCTTTACCTTTACCATATTATGGTCCCATAGCTTGATCTAGTTATTTTCAAAGGTCTCCATTGTTGTTGGTGTGTGTGTGTGTGTGTTTTTAAAAAACACACACCCTCATCCACTCACTCCCATACCCCAAAACAAGTACTAGAAGCCAGTGCACCCAGTAGGTGGGAGATTCTTCCAGCCTCCCAGGAGTCAGGCCAATCCCTTTGCTTCCTGCACCATTAGGTGGTTTGTGAGATTAAAAGTGGCCCAGAAATCTGGATTGGTTTCCGGGGACAAAGCAGAGCAAATGCTTCAGAGGATGGTTGGTGTGGTTTGAGCTGAATTTGGACCGAACTGGGGGGATTCAAACTGGTTCTGGTCCAAACCCAGAGAGGCTGCGCTGGGACTGGCCACAATCCTGGTGCTTCACGAGCAGCTCTACCCTGATAGGCTTGCCCAAGCCTGATTAGGGCTGCTCATGTGAACAGCCTCAATGCATAGAAAAGTGTTCACTCCCTTGGTAATGTCCTTTCCCAGGCGTCCTTTCCTCCTCTGAGCCAGTTGTTCTAGAGTTGTCCCTGGGGACTCATTCATTTTGGGTTTCATTTGTTCCACAATAGCGCCAGCCCATTTTCAGAATCTATATTCCATATGACAAAAGGAAAACCTGAACGATAGCACTAGTCTGCAGGAGTTTCCAAGGCCCTGTTGCCTCTTGTGGGAGACCGATTTTATTTTATTACCCACAATGCCTATGACAACATGGTGGCCCATGGGTAAAAAACGTGGCTGCTTCTAGAAGGGAGCTGTGCCTTAAAAGCTCCTGCAGAGAGCTATAGTTGAAGAAAGCGTTTGCTTTTTGTAATCCTGAAGAATGAAACCTCATTGGGAAACCAATGGAAAAAAAATAACAAGGTGAACAAATGTCAGTGAATGGAAAATGAAATGAATTAAAATGGAAATGGAAAGCAACTTCCTCCCTTTACACACAGACATATACCACACACACACACACACACACACACACACAAATTGGGAAGAAGCTGCAATGTGCAGGGGCAGAGGTGGGCATGGGCCAAATCTTGGATGATACCAGGAAGCAACTGGGTCTATCTAGCCATTAGTCAAAGGCCTAAGGTGGGCCCTTGAAATTCATTGGCTGATGACGTCAGGCTAGACTGTATTCAGAGTCAGCTTCATCAATTCAGATAAAGCATTTCAAGTCACTGTGCTGGGGGAAATCTCTGCCTGTGATCCTGAAGAAGTGTTGCCAGTCAAAGAAGAAGGTAGTAGTGGTCCAGATCTGGGACATCAAATAAGGCAGCCTCATGTGCTGGGCTTGGATTAAGAAGTTCTGGCTTCAATTCCCCCTCAACTATGAAGCTCACTGAGTGACTTTAGGCCCAAACATACCCTCTTAGCCTAACCTACATCACAGGGTTGTTGTGAGGGAAAGTGGGGAAAGCTTTGTGTACTCAAGTTCCTTAGAGTAGTGATGGGATGAGAATATCTCTTTTGTCATCGTTACTATTATTGGTCTGATCTAGCCATGCAATTCTTATTTGCTCTTTTCTAGAATTCTAACACAAAGAATATATCTCTTACCACTCCCTGTAAAGTGTCTTTTTAAAAATCAAGCTATGCCTTAACTTTTTTAAAAAAAACTATTTTGCATAATTTCATTCTGCTTCTGCAGCCATGGGAGGAGCCAAGTGATGCTAAAACCCCACCCCCACCCCGAGCCAAGGAAATCTTATTTAGTAATTCCTTTGGTGCCTGAGATTTCACTAGCCATTACCTACAGCTTATGAAGCTTTACAACCACCAGATACTTAAAAACAAAAACTTGAGATTTTTACAGTTGAGATTTTATGGCTGAAATTTTGGCTTAGAATTTGGAAATGTGGGATTAGAAGAGACCCAGAAATCTGGATCCGTTTCGGGGGGACAAAGTAGAGCAAATGCTTCAGAGGATGGCCGTTTCCTGATGGTGAGACAGCAGCCACAAAGGTCTTGAAGTAGTCCCAGAATCAAGAGTGTTCACAGACTGGTTGGCGCGGTTTGGTCCACCGAATTCAGACCGAACCATGGGTATTCGAACCGGTTTGGTCGAACCGACCAGCTGGGCCGATCCGTGCGACGAACCAGTTCGAACTGGTTCAAAGCGGTTCACAATTGGACTGCTGGAACTGGCCCAGTTTGCAGCGGCCTGTTTGGCTATCGAACCATTCTATGCGCTTCCCTACACAGAACGCCCCTGGAATGATACAAGGAGGTGATTCTCACGACTGCCGGAAAGCAGGCTAAGGGATCCTGCGGTCGTGTGCTGCAACGGAAGCCACGTGTCTCCCGACAGCAAACCGCACAAAGTACCCCCACCCTTAAATGAGGTTAGTGGAGCGAGCGCTCCGCTAACCCCATTTATCCGATCGTGAGTCACCATTGATGTGGCTCCGTGCCATGGCGACTCATGAGTAGACCCCTGACTGGGAGGCTACAACAAGCCTCCCAGAAAGGGGGTCTCCTCAGCATGCCCTGCGCACTTGCGTGGGGCATGCTGGGACTTCCGGGGGTCAGGTGGCCCCCAACCCCTACCGCCCCTACCAGCTCCGTGACAGAGCCGGTAGTCGTGTGGGCATCCGATCCAGCCGCCCAAGGCTAGCCTGGGGATCGTCTGCAGGGAGAGCAGGCTAAGCCTGCTTTCCCCACAGAACCCGGTAAGGTTCTCCACACTGCTCATGCAGAGAGCCCCTATGTCATCACATAGCATCAATCCAGGGGCATTCCGTGGGGAAATGGTTGTTGGGAGAAGGAGGTGCTGAGCTCATGAGCCCCTGAATGTCATCCCCTATCCTAAAAAATCCTTCAGATGCTATCCTACTTTTGAAGCAAGGCTGTGAAATGGGGGGAAATTTTGTTTTCCAGCCCAGCCCCCTTTTGTTTTTTTAGATGAAAACTGAGATTCGCCGACAATGAATTTAGTGCCCAGTCACATTTTGTGTCCCTTTTCTGTACTCTTATGGAATCCTAGCATACCGACAGACTTATGTCAGGAGGATTCCCCTAAAAACTGTGCAGCGCGTTCAAGACACAGCCCACTCCAGCACTATGTTTTGGTCTTATCCATTTTTCTATTTAAGATTTAACTCCTATTTTGTTATAACATCTCCCCCTTTCCACGATTTAACAAGGAGCCACTGCAGTGAATGTAATTTTGTTAATGTAGGTCTTCGGTTTTTACAGATGGGGGCCTTTGTCCCTTCCCATAATTTATTCCATATTTCATCCATTCCTCTTCTTCATTTATAATTCTTCTTTATTTTATTATGCCGCATAATTTCCCTTCCAGATTTGTCATAAAATACATTCCAACACCTTTGTCTTTCCATATATAAAATCCAAAATGGAATATGACCGGGACTGTGTGTACTTTGCATTTAAAAAAAAAAAAAGGCACCCCACTATATATCTCAAAATTTTATGCAAAACAAAGTTGGATTCTGCAACCTGCATAAATGAATCCAGTTTGCATATATTCTCACAACGCGCACATTGCATTCTGAGCAAGGACTTCCAACCTCCTGACCATGGGAAATCCTGCTCAACTACCCCTTGGACTTCAAAGATTCCACCATGTCCAAAGATTGTGGTGGACATCCTGACTGACAGTGTGTCCAGCCACAGTTGGGAAGCAACAGTGGGGGTGGACGGGTTACCCCCATGTCCCACTCTTGGGTTTCCTGGAGGAATCTGGTTGGCCACTGTAGAAAAAGGACCCACTCATTCTGGTCAGACCTCACTTGAAATATGGTGTCCAATACAGTGTCCAATGTTAAGCCTTGCATTTTAAGAAAGCCGTTGATAAACTGCAATGGGTTCAGATGAGGGCAGCCAGGATGGTTGTGGGGTCTGGAAACTGTCCTGTGAGGAACTATGGAAGGAGATGAGGCTGTTGTCCAGCCTGGAGAAGAGGAGACTAAGGGGAGATATAACAGTCATTTTCAAATATCTTGAAAATGTTCAAGTATCTTTCAAGGGTTGTCACACAGGCGGAGGAGTGGACTTATTTCTTTCTCGTGAGGGCAGGAACATTCATGGTTTATCAGGAACTCACAAGAACAGAGATCAGGAACATGATTCACAACTGCAGATACCAGGAACATTCATGGTCTATCAGGAACAACATTATTTTAGATGTTGTTTTAAATTTTAAATTGTTGTCATGTTTTAACCTTTTTATATGTTGTTTTTATTGTCTTGTTGTAAACCAACCTGTGACTTGCGTTTTGGGTGGTATCTATATATTTATTTCTCCTAGGTGTACCCGTTGCTAATCCCATGTGTGGCAGCTCTCGTGAGAGTTCACAAGCAGCTGCCGATTAGCGACGGGACGGGGGAGAAAACAGGGATGTGGCTGCTAGCAGACCAGCCGCCAGGAGCAGGCGGCAGTGGCCTGGCCCGGCTCCTGGGAATTGGAGGGTGGGCGGGAGGAGGTGCTGACAGGTGGGCGGGCGGGAGGAGGTGGCGGCAGGCCGGCTTTCGGGCTGGGCTTGGCAAAGAAGCAAGTTGCTCCCACCAGCAGGCGGCCTGCCGGCCGGCAGGAGCAAATAATGCAAGGCCAGGCCGGCCACTGGGAGTAAGCGGCGGTAGGCTGGCCCAGCCTCCAGGAATTGGAGGGTGGGAGGAGGTGGTGGGCTGGCTTTCTGGCCAGCCCACCAGCCAGAAACTGCGTGGATGGCAAGGGAGAAGCAGGGCAGGGTGGGAGGGGGAACGGGCTGGTGGGGATGCAGGTGCTCTGTGCCCAGTCCAGCTAGTACAAATATAAACAAACAAACAAGAACAGAGACAGGGAACATTATTCACAAGAATGGGGATCAGGAACATTCATGGCTTATCAGAAATTTCCATGAACAGAGATCAGGAAGAGATTCACAAGAACAGTAAGCTACAGGAACGTCTGTAGCTTATCGGGAATATTCACAAGAATAGAGCTCTGGAACACCAGATCTGGGGGCATAATTAATAACATTTTCTAAAACCATCGCCAATCCCATGGCTATTAGTCTCCCTTAAGGCTTGGTGGCATGTTTGGGAGCAATCAGAATCCCAAGAGAGTTGTGTGAAAATGCTTGAAAATGGAGTATTCCTATAACAATGATTTCCCCCCCCCTTCAACTCCTGTAGCTCTACCTAAAGGAGCCTCCTAGGGGTTTTAGGTCATTAATAGATGGGAGTCGGTTCTGTACAACAAAAATGCGTCCCTTCAGAGACGGCAGTAAAGCTGCAAATTGTTGTTCAGAGTCGATAAATGTTGACTGAAGTTGCTACATTTCCCAAGCAGTCCCCGGGGGCAGTTTTGTCTTCTCAGCGTGAGGTGGGGAGATGGCTCTCAAAAATCCGAGATTGGCCGGAGATGAGGGGGCAAAATCCAACTGAGCAAGCATTTCTAGGAAGCAGCGAGCCTGGTGAAGCTCGTCAAACTTCGGTCCAGACACAAGCTTTGGGGACTCATAATCCTCATCTCAAAACAGCGGGGAACATTACAGGCCCCCTTAATTCTTCTCTGGCTCATCTTAAAATCTGAGCCAAAATTCTCACCCATTTTTGTCTTAACGAATGTTTTACTTTGTTTTTATCCTGTTGTAAACCGCCCAGAGATGTAAGTTTTGGGTGGTAAAAAAATGTTTTAATAAAAATAAATAAATAAAAATATTTCCTTGGAAGAAGGGTGGAATGAAAACGTAATACAGAGAGAAAGAAAACCCACCATGACAGGATCACGTGGGCAAGAGAAATCCTGCTGGGGCTGATCCTGGCCACAGGAAGCTTTTTCAGCCAGGAATTGTGGAGGCTTCAGAGCATTCCTGATTCAGGTGAAGAGGCAGTTTGGCAGTAGGAAGCATGAATTCTTCCCTTTGCTAAGCAAGGTCTTCTTCTGGTTTACATTTGGATGGGTGACTTCATGCGAGCACTGTCTGCTATAAGATATTCCTGTTAGGGGATCAGAACATAAGAAGAGCCCTGCTGGATCAGGCCCAATGCCTATTTAGTCCTGCATCCTGTTTCACACAGTGGCCCACCAGATGCCTCTGGGAAGCCCAAAGGTACAGAACCTGTTTGTAGGGACAAATTTCATATTTTTGCTAGGAAATCAGCAATTTCACATTTGAGATCCTTCAGAACTCTTGGGTGGCTGCCCTGGTGATTTGTTAATTTTTAATTTTTCAAGACAATTTAGAAAACCCTCTCTTATCACCTCCAATTGGCCCAATTCTTCAGCCTCTACCAAGCCTGAGAAGCAGGTGTATGGTTAGTATCCTCCGCCGTGAAGACAGATGCAAAGAACTCATTCAGCTTCTCTGCAATCTCCTTGCTCTCCTTAATACTCCCTTTCATGCCGTCATCATCTAAGGGTCCAACAGCCTCCCTGGCAGGTTTTCTGCTTCTGAAGAAGTTTTTGTTTTTCCCCTTGACACTTCTAGACACATGCTCCTCAAACTCTCTTTTTGCATCCCTTATTTCTTTTGCCAGAGTTTATGTCCCTTTTTGTTCTTTTCATTTGGGCAGGACTTTCATTTTCTGAAGGAAGTCTTCTTCCCTTTTATAGCTTCCCCGACTCTACCTGTTAGCCACACTGGCATCCTCCTGAACTTGGTGGTACCTTTCCTTCTTCTTGGTATACATTCCAACAGAGCTTCTATTATTGTGGTTTTAATCAAGCTCCATGCTTTCTGGAGTGATTTGACTGTCCTGACTTTCCCTTTCAGCTTCCTTTTTGCCAGTCCCCTCATTTTTGAGCAGTTTCCTTTTCTGAAGTCCAGAGCATCTGTATTGGACTTCCTTGGCAGTGCTCCACTCGCATAAAAGCTGAACTGGATCACACTATGGTCACTGTTTCCTAATGGTTCTACAACTCTGACACCTCACACTAGATCTTGGGCGTTATACCTCTCACCTCCCACAAATAGTAACCAAATTTTCTAAGAAAGTAGGGAGAGGAAAGGAAATCTGTATGGTTCTGTTTTCTCAGACAACAGAATGCAATATGCAACATCACAACCCACACACCCCTTTTTTGCTTTCCCTTTAATAACTGGAATTCATTCAAATTAAAGTAGATGCCACGTTATTACCTCCTGTAAAACTCCAGTTAATTTATGGCAGTTTAAAATGCAGTGTGTGTGTGTTTATTTCTAATGACTGCAAGGCTGCCAAAATCTTTGCAAATGTAGAAACAGCTTCACGGGAGAATTTGGATGCAATGCCAACTGGAGATCTGGAAGATGAATTTGTATGAGGATTCTCTCTCCCCCCACCACCACCCCTCCCTCCTCAACAATGCTGGTTTTGTTTGGTTTTGTTTTTCTTATTTGCTTTGGCTCGGATGCTGTCTGTTTTATGATGTTTTAATTATTGCTGTTTATTTATTGTAATCATATTTTAATTGTTTGTGTAAGCGCCTTGAGTGTCTTGGCAGGGGGGGCAAATTATCAATTAAGTTATTATTAAAAAGTTATTATGCTGTGTACCTGCTCCAAACCATAACTCTCAAGTGCCAGGAAGGGGCTTGCTTCTTCCTCCCCCCGCCCCCTTTTCCTCTCAGCTTAAAGACATAGGAACATAGGGAGCTGCCATTTACTGAGTCAGACCATTGGTCTATCTAGCTCAGTATTGTCTACACAGACTGGCAGTGGCTTTTCCAAGGTTGCAGGCAGGAATCTCTCCCAGCCCTATCTTGGAGATGCTGCCAGGGAGGGAACTTGGAACCTTCTGCTCTTCCCAGAGCGGCTCCATCCCCTGAGGGGAAGATCTTACAGGGCTCACACTAGTAGTCTCCCATTCATATGCAACCAGCGCGAACCTTGCTTTGCTAAGGGGACAAGTTATGCTTGCTACCACAAGACCAGCTCTCCTCTCCTAGACATTGAGAAGGGAGCGCTGGACAGGAAGATGACAAAAACCAACAGAATGTGAGAAGGAAAGTAGAAAGACAGAAGAGACCTTCAGGAGGAACGAGCAAGAAAGCGGAGTAATTTAAAGATTGAATCAACCCTGTCCACCTCTTCCTAACTTCCGGGACCCTCCAGGGATGAGAGATGGTCATTGGCTTTGGGATTTTCCAATATGAAGTGTCATCTTCTGTTCGATATTATTGCATTGACAACCTCCTGAGACACTGTCCAGAGGTACTCTCCTCACTATTCTCCAGGGAAATTTCAGAACTGCCAGAGGCTGGGCAAAACGGTTTCTTCTTTTCCCTACAAAGAGAGATCGTAAGGGAAGGAGGACAAAGGTGTCAACTGGGCAGTGGGAATTGTTCTGAGAATGAGATCTACACAGCACATTTGTGGATTGCTCCACATAGCAGCTATCCAGCATGCAGAGCAAGTCATGAATGTGGGAGTGTGTGTGGTTTCCCGTGAATAAAACTTGAGTAATACTTGAGGATCTGGCAGGAGTGAGAACCCCCGATTTAGGCTGTGGGAGAGAGAAATTGGCAGCCTTCTATATTTATTGATCATTATTTATTTATTTATTTATTTACACAGTCAGACAGGTGTTATTGACTGGTTTGTTTTCTCCAGACATCGAGTCCTTCCCAAGGACCTGGGATGCCAGAATTTTATTGTCAATGTTGTTGCTGTTATAGATATCATTGCAGAATATAGGCTGTTCCCAGTAAAGCTGCTTTTTGTAATTGGCTGATGGTGATTTCTGTGGCCCCGATGGTGTTGAGGTGCTCTTCAAGGTCTTTTGGAATTGCACCCAGGGCGCCAATTACCACTGGGATTATTTGGGTCTTCTTCTGCCACAGCCTTTCAATTTCAATTTGTAGATCTTTGTATTTGGTGATTTTTTTCTATTTCTTTTTCTTCTATTCTGCTATCCCCTGGTATTGCTATGTCGATGATGATGATGATGATGATGATGATGATGATGATGATTTTACATTTATATCCCTCCAAGGAGCCCAGAGTGGTGTATATGTCTTAGGCCAACTCTCTAACCACTACACCATGCTGGCTTTCATATATATTATTTATATTTTATTAATATTTATTATTAATTTTTACATTTATATCCTGCTCTTCCTCCAAGGAGCCCAGAACGGTGCATATGGTTACGTTTATCTCCACAACAACCCTGTGAGGTAGGTTAGGCTGAGAGAGACGTGACTGGCTCAGAGTCACCCAGTGGGTTTATTGGAAGAGTGGGGATTTGAACTCTGGTCTTTCCAGTCTTAGTCCAATGCTCTAACCACTACACCATGCTGGCTCTCATATATATTATTTATATTTTATTTATATTTATTACGTTTACATTTATATCCTGCTCTTCCTCCAAGAAGCCCAGAGTACATGGTTATGTTTATCCTCTGAGTACCTGATTATGTTTCTTCTCACAACAACCCTGTGAAGTAGGTTAGGCTGAGAGAGAAGGGACTGGCCCAGAGTCACCCAGCAAGTCTCATGGCTGAATGGGGATTTGAACTCAGGTCTCCCTGGTCCTGGTCCAGCACTCTAACCACTACACCACACTGGCATATATATTCATATGTTTCACGTGCCACATGAAGCTGGTAGCTGCAATAGAAATATGGCGGCCCCCAGCAGCCACTGGAAGCAGCATGGCTGGGGAATTGGCAAAAATGGAAGATAAAGGTGAGCCAGGAGTGATTTCAAAGGACATTTCGCCCTTCCTTTCCTGCCCAAATTTTGAGCCGAAAGTTCTTTTTTGGGGGCCAGTTCTCATTTTATCCCTAATTCTGAGCCGTGGCAGTGGGCTGCTATTTCTCTTTTCAGCAGAGGCAAACCCCTTTGTGGCACCGCTTGCTAGACAGGAGATGGGCACGTTGTTTTCTTCCTCAGAGGAGGATCACCATCTTGCTTCTTTCCTTGTAGCCCGGGCCGCCCTTTTCCATGGGCACAGCCTGGCACTGACAGGGTTAAGAAGGGCCCGTCCTTCGTGGCATGCAATTTATGATCCGGCGAATCCGTTTTTAATTATTTTTTGCTGTGACAGAGGTGGAAATATCCAACTTCAAATGGCTGGCTTTATTGATATGCTGCTATTTGTGCCTCTGTGGAGGAACAATCCTGTAAAAGCAATAAATTAGAAAACCCTTTTTCTCATTAGAGAGATAGAGAGAAGGGTGGGGGGGGGAGGAGAGGGAGAGGTTTGCTCTCTTCCCTTTCTCTGCAAGGCCTTGTTTTTCTAGCTCTCAGAGGAGCCCTCTCCCTCTTCTTTGAGCTGCGTTTGACAGATAGTCCATTTTCACTGCCATGGAAGCAGGCTTCGTCACACCCTCTTGCGGGGGCCTCCTTCCTCGGAGGTGCGCTGGGTGGCCACAAGGGAGAGGGTCTTCGCAGCAGCTTCTGCCGTCCTATGGAACTCCCTGGCCAGGTCCAACTGGACCCCTCTCCCAGGGGGTGTTCTGGTGGCAAGCCAAAATCCATCCTTCCCAGCTGGCTTTCGCTGAACTTGTTGGATACTATTTTCCAAGTCCTGCAGAACACTTACTGCTATTCTTGTAGCAGACGACGGTTGTACTTGTTAGTTGGTAAGCCGCCTTGAGTTTCTCAAAAGAAAGAGGGAATATAATGTTTAAAATAAAATGACATCAATAAATATGCAAACGCCCCTGCCTCTTCAGATTTAACTCTACCCCTTTTTGGAGCATCAGATTAGGTGTGTTTTAATATATATTACCCCATTAGGGACATAGGAAGCTGCCATATACTGAGTCAGACCATTGGTCGATCTAGCTCAGTATTGTCTTCACAGACTGGCAGCGGCTTCTCCAAGGTTGCTTAGAACCTTGATGCTCTTCCCAGAGCGGCTCCATCCCCTGAGGGGAATCTCTTTCAGTGCTCACACTTCTGGTCTCCCTTTCATATGCAACTAGGGCAGACCCTGCTTAGCTAAGGGGACAAGACACGCTTGCTACCACCTGACCACATCTCGTCATTCTCATACCCGGATCGGCCACCCACACGATTGCTGGCTCCGTGATGGAACCGGCGGGGGCTGGGGAGCTCAGACGCCGTGTGGCCCCCGGAAGCTCCAGTATGCCCTGCGTGAGCGTGCAGGGCATACTGGGGAGACCCCCGGAGCTGGGAGGTGGCATTTCGCCTCCCCTCCAGGGGTCTACTCATGAGTAACCATGGCGCGGAGCTGCGCCATGGCTACTCACGATCTTTAAAACCAGGTTTGCGGAGTGCTGGCTCCGCAAACCTGGTTTTAGGGGAGGGGTAGTTAGGCGGGTTACCCGCCTAGGAAGCACCGGGCTTGCAGCCGAGCCTGGTGGTTCACACGATGGTGTGAAATCAGGCTAGCCGCCACTAGCCCGATTTCGCCCCATCTTGTGTGAATAGCATCATGGGAGTGTCTTTACATAAAACAGGATTCCCCCCAGGGTTCACATAAAACAGGGTTCTCTTATCATTGATAGTAATGATGTCCGTTGTTATTTGGATTTATTGGTCAGCTTTGTATGACCAATAAAGGGATGTTTGCAGTGAGGAGAGAGGTTGTCACCTGTGAGTTGTAGGGATATGCTTGGAAGGCGATTCGGCATCTGAATCTTGGGCATGTCCCTTTAAAACCAAGCGCTTACACAGCCCCTTGAACATGGAAGAGGGCAGGTCCATAACTGCTCCTCCTCCATTCGCCGGAGGCCATGTGCATGCCGGTGCCACACAGGGGCATCCAGGGAGGGGTCATAGAAGGGGGAGCACCACCATCACGGAAGTGGCGGCAAACGGATGAGAAGGAGCAGGGGCAGGTATGGACCGGCTCTCCTCCATATTAAAGGGACCGTGTAAGCCCTCAGTTTTAAAGGGATGTGCCCACGGTTTGGCCACCGAATCACATTTCGAGCACATCCCTAATCAGCTGGAAAAGAGGAAGGGTGACTTTGGCAGATCTTGCCGGGCACCGGAGGGGCTGCATCACGGTGCCATATAATGTGGAGAATTCTTTACACAGACACACTGAGGCCCGTGCAAGAGGTACTGGGGGCGCAGTGCGCAGCAAGACCCACGGTGGCCAGTGAAACTAGAAACGGAAAGTTAAGAAGTCCCGCTGTCTTGTTCCAGGGCATAATATGAAACCGTAAATCTGCTGGCGACTCGTAAGGGCCCCAGGACTGCCGTGAAACTAAAGTGTTTCTAGTTATCCGAATATGGATTTACTCTTGGCGATCCTGGTAGCCAGGGAGGTGAGGTCTTATCCATTTATATGGCAAACACAGAGAAATGCGTGCAATTGCTTCCTGCCTGCCCAAAGGATCTGAATGCAGTCAGCTTAGGTTCGTCACTGCCTCCTTCTCCAAACCTTCAAATTTCTGCTCTCAGATCTGTGCTGTGAAATCAAAACAAGACACAGTTTGGTCTCCTAAGGTTGCTTCAGCAGCTCCAGGACAACCAAGGACCTCTATCTAGTCCAACTATACATATTTACCAGAGTTGGCACCTGTTTTGGTCCCTGCCATGGATAAATCCCTACATTTCCCTTAGGGGGAAGTTTTGGGGTTTGCCTCCAGACCTCAAATGAAGACAGGACACACATGTATGGGATAAAATAGGGCCACACTTTATTAACTACCTAAAAAGGATATGCAACAAGCTTAGCAACAATTAAGTAGAGTGTGGGCTACTCCAACCCCTCTCAGGGGCATTCAGCCTCCTCGCGAGATCTGTCTGCCCTCATCCCTGTTGGGAGAATCAACCACCAAACCTATTCTCACCATCAGTGGATTAGCTCGCTTCCCACCAATCGTGAGACTCACCAGGCTTACAGCCGAGCCCAGTTTAGTCAAAGTGGGTAACCCGCTTAATTGCCCCTTACTTAATTAAGCCCAGGTTAGCGGAGCCTGCGCTTTGGGAACTTTTGTTGAAAAAGTGGTATATCAATATTCAGTGCATCATAAGAGAAGAAAGTCCTTGCAGCTCAGACAGACACACCTCTCACCTGCATGCCTCCCATGGAAGGCACCCACAGCCGACAGTCCAACCCCCACCACCCTCTTGCCCCCTGGACTCTGATGCCATTTGCTCTCTACTCTTTATTTGAGTTTCTTTCCTTGGCTCTCTCTCCTCCATTGCTGGCCAGCTCAGCCTGTTTAAATTGGAAATTATTTGCATTACCAACTGTAAATAATAGATGAGAGCAAAAGAGCGGAGTTGGAGTTGGTGTCCCTTCCATAAACTCCTCCTCGCTTTAATTAGTGCGAAACAACCTGGTGAGAATGTGAGTTGTCTTGATGCTGGTAATTAAAATTGAAACTACTGGAGAAAAAAAAGAAGAAGCGGGGGGAACTGCTCTTATTTTTTATCGGCGCGGCTGTTCGGAGCCGGGAAGCCTATGGACGACTCGGCAGTAAAGAGTGATAATGAAGGTGTGAATTCCCGGTGGGAGGAGGGGCAGCTGCTGCAATGGCTGAACTTCCACCAGACGAAAATGTAGGGCCAATTAGAGGTGGCTGCATTGGAGCTGGGCAGCAGAGATGGGTTTGCACCTTGGGAATGTGGCAGGAGAGGGACAGGGGAGGAAGCCATCCTGCTCCCCTGAATAAAGAGGAGGATGGCCCCTCTTGGCTGGAGGAGTCAGATCAAAGATCACATCCTTGGATTGGGCCTCAGGCTTCCAGTAGCCTGCCTAAGGATGGCTCAGGCATGCCAGACGGCCATAGCTCATTGGCAGAGAGCATGCTGTGATTGCAGAAGGTTCACTCCCTGTGAATCCCCGGTTTCAATTCCTGGCAACCACCGTTAAATGAAACAACAAGCCTGAGCTGAAATACCCTCCGGGATGATGAAATGGGGGTCTTTTTGTCGATTGGGGAGGGCCAGAAAGGTGGCTAACCAGTGGCGGCAGCAGAAGTCCCATTGGTCATTGGCCTGCTGCCATATTCTCCCAGAATGCACCTCCAAGCTGTACCATATTACTGTGCAGTGTCCATTTGCAGGAGAATTCTGGGGGAAATGGCAGCTCCTACTGGCAGCCACCATTGTTTTCCAATAGTACCTTATGTGCTGACAGAGCATCGCTCAGAGGGAAATAATCAGGTGATGGGAATGACCCCAGAGAGCTTCAAAATTGAACAATACTGGGCTAAATGAGCACTGGTCTGACCCAATAGAAGACAGCTACTTCCAATAACCAGAGACAGCAGAAACAGCACTCACTGAGCCTGAGTCCCCCACTGAACCAACCTTTTCTACCTACCTCAAATTTCTCCAGGTCTGCACGCCAGAGACAGCAAAGGGCCAGGAGGAAATTGACGGAGTGAAGGAAGAGTGCACAACTCCAGGCCAGAGGGTTTCTCTGCTCCTTTACATCTCTTTGGTTTCCAGACAGGGAGGCAGAGCTTGGAGGTATTTAAGACTTCATGCCCCCTCTGGCCATTCTAGGAGCAAGTCGTTCACTCAGAGCTCTCCAGGGTGCTGAAATCCTGACCTTGCCTCACCTCACAGGTTCTGGATAGGACAAGGGAGAGACAAGCGCCATCATAATTTGGGACACGGAAATTCCAGGGACAGCAGAAGCCAATGCTGCTGATAGGACTGACAGGCCCCAAAACATTGGTCAGCGGTGAATGCAATTAAAGGGCACTTGTCACTTGTATAAATATACACACATACCTATCAATGCAAACCACGCAGCAGGAAATATAAAGAGCTTAAAGAAAGGGAACGACAAATGATAAAAGGCACCAGTCAATCTTCTAATGTGTAAAGAGACAAGGCTTTCCATTGGCACAAGAGGGTCTGTGTGACAGGTTTGTACAAGGACTAGGATAATGATGCTTGACCACTGTGCACTGTATTGGATGTTTGTGTCCATATATGTGTGTTGACATGCATGTGTGCTCATGAGAAAATGAGTCCTAACCCCTGCTGCTCAGAGTTTTAACTGCTTAGGAGAGGAGGAGAGGTTGACCTGATGAACAACAATTCCAACTTACACCAAAAAAATCGTAATAATCCATTCTCCAAAAGCAGCAATACCGATTTTTAAAAGAGACTAATTTACCTGGGTTAGGAGCCAGATAACAGGAGCTATCCTTTGTGAATAGGGGCAGCTGGACCACATAGGACTGATTTCAGACCAAGGTAAGATCCTGGCTGGATCCTGATAAGATTCCCTCCCAAAACGTTTGAAAGTTTTGAGTAAGAGGCAGCACCATTTTCTTAATTTACTAGGCACTCTTTTCCTAATTTTTGAAACCCCGCTGTGCTTTCAATTGTTCTGTGAATGTACTACCTCAGAGTTAAATAATGTAAGAAGGAAGCCAGATTTGGCAACCATGATTCACCTCAGTCCTCCACATAAAACTACACTCCCCATGATGCTCTGCCTTTTCTCACAAGATTTGACTGTGAACTCATGGGCCAGGAGGCTATACGTATCTTTTCTGTTTCCAAGAGGAATGTGTAAGTTTTCACAACTGTCCACCCCTGCTTACTGAAATTTGATAGGGAGCTCTAATTTAAAGGAGAGAAAAAGTTTATAAGAGCAAAATTAAACTAGCCAGGTAAGGTTAGCCAGTATTATTATTACAAATGTGGAGGCCGAAGCAAAGAAAAAAAAATGCAAAAATGCCTAAAGCCGCCTTGTCTGCCTTATGGACTTGAAACCTGCATTTTAAAAAAACATTACTAAAGTGAGGTTTGAACCCTGGACTTCTGGACTCATTTACCTTTAATCGCTACATCTCCACAGATCTCTATCTACTGCCTTCCTCACTAGACAGTAAAGGGAACCACCTTAAGCTTCTGAGAGAGTGAGAGAGAATGAAAGTAATTTGATGTCAGGAGAACTTGTAGCTAATTTAATGTTTACCCAATAACAAGGACTTGGAGAAACATTAAAAAAAAAATCCCTTACCTTTTCATGAGCCGCAGGTAACACTGTCAATTCATAATTGTGCAGATCCCTTATTATCCGGCGCCTTAATAAATAATTTACCTAAATTATTAAAATGAAAATTTCAACATTATTAAAAATTAACCAGGTTAAATGAGCAAACAATAAATACAGCAGCCTTGTCCTGCGTGACAAGGGTCTCCGGGCTTTATTGCCTTTTGCTGAAGCAATAGATAATACATTCTCCAGTCTGCTCCTCGCCTCTGTGCGTCTCTCTTGTTCCTTGACTTGGACGCCGTCAGCCTGAGCTGCCTTTAGAGGCCACGGATGACCCTTAAAAGCAAACCTGACATCCTATACTTGGCTAAGAGGGAAGGAATTTCCTCCCCAGCCCCCTGAAACCCCCCCAAAATGAAGCCCAAATCTGCCGGATGAATAGCATGGATGAGGAGGAGGAGGACCTGCAGCATTGCTGCCACCCTTGTTGCAACCTATAAAGCATCGTGGGGTGTGTGTGCATCCAACACCCAACTGGACAGCCCAGAGATGGGAGGAGAGCTGGTCTTGTGGTGGCCAGCATGAATTGTCCCCTCTGCTAAGCTGGACCCTCCTGATACGCATGTGAATGGGAGACTCCATGTGTGAGCACTGCAAGATACTCCCCTCAGGGGATGGGGCCGCTCTGGGAAGAACACCTGCAGACTTGCATGAAGAAGGTTCCAGGTTCCCTCCTGGCAGGATCTCCAAGATATGGCTGGGAGAGACGCCTGCCTGCAACCTTGGAGAAGCCACTGCCAGTCTGTGAAGACAATACTGAGCTAGATAGACCAATGGTCTGACTCAGTGTCAGGAATGCCTGGTATGGGGCAGAAGGAAGAATGGGGCTTATTATTATTTCATTTATATCCCGCTCTTCCTCCAAGGAGCCCAGAGCAGTGTATTACATACTTGAGTTTCTCCTCACAACAACCCTGTGAAGTAGGTTAGGCTGAGAGAGAAGTGACTGGCCCGTGGCTGAATGGGGATTTGAACTTGGGTCTCCCCGGTCCTAGGCAAGCACTCTAACCACTACACCACGCTGACTCATAAAGGTATAAGGTATAAAAGGCATAAAAAGGATAAAAGGGGATAAAAGGGACAGAAAGGTGCATATGCATAAAAGCGTAAGTGATAAACGCAGCGAGACTATATAACTATATAATAAAAGTGCAAAGTTATAGTGCAAAAAAGTGGGAGGAGCATAGTTCTTTCGGATGGTGCACTGTGTTGGATGAATGCATTGTAGCATGCAGGAGCCAGAAGGAGGTCCGACTAGGGCTGCTTGGACAAACTAGAGGGTACCAGCGTCCAACGGGTTTTGGACGCTGACGCACAGAGATGGCGAAGTCTTGCGAGGCTAGTGGGAGCTCTCAAGAGATCCTGGTCTGAGATCCCAGTTGACGTTGGCATCTTGCGAGAATTGCCCCAAGTGTCAGGGGGTATATAAAGGGGAACTGACCAGTGATGAGGGGCCAGTCCAGGAGGAGGGCTTACTCTGGGGGGAGCCCTGGAACTCAGATTGAACCTTGGAGCAGTATCTCCAAAGAGGGCTGGTGAATGGAAGAGCCCCCTGGAAAGCAGTAGTGCCCCCTGCTGGTGAAAGGCTCTGAGGCTGTCCTACCCCCCTCCAGCACTAGAGGGTAGCAATCCCCGAGAAGAATGTGACACTCAGTATAAGGCAACGTCCTATGTTCCTATCAAGTGCTAGCACCTTAAGCCCACCCACTAGGGCTCTGTTGCCACGGCACACCTGGAGCACTGAGCTCAGTGTTTCCAGAGCGCCCTCTAGGCTGCAATACCAGTCCATCTGAGCATGCCATCACCTGACCCCTGAGAGCCAATTCCTGCCCACCAGGCCTTATAAAGCACCAACCTCCAAGGTTGCTGTTGAGTCCTTGCAAGTCATACCTGGGGGGAAGGATAGTACTGAAGCCCTTGTCTTCTTTCCCGGATTGCTGCCTTGAAACTGAGCCCCTGGATGTTTTGGACCATGTATTTGCTTCTCGTCTAGTTGGATTAATGGACAGAGCTTCCAATGTTCAGCTGTGGGCTTACAAACGTTAAGGTAGGCAGTGGAGAGGATGGTGGTGTGTGTAGCGGCAGCTGAGAAGGAGGGCTTTCCCTCCTACCTTGGTAAAAAGCTGGGGAGGAAATCTAGGAACATAGGAAACTGCCATATACTGAGTCAGACCCTTGGTTTATCTAGCTCAATACTGTCTAAACAGACTAGCAGCAGCTTCTCCAAGGCTGCAGGCAGGAATCTCTCTCAGCCCTATCTTGGAGATGCTACCAGGGAGGGAACTGGGAACCTTCTGCTCTTCTCAGAGCGGCCCCATCCCCTAAGCGGAATATCTTACAGTGCCCACACTTCTGGTCTCCCTTTCATATATAACCAGGGGCAGACCCTGCTTAGCTGAAGGGACAAGTCATGCTTGCAACCACAAGACCAACTCTCCTCTAGATAGGGTGTGCTTGTCCTACCCAGCCTCCTACCTTCATGTAAACCACCCAGAGACTTGCATTTTGGGCAGTATTCAAATATATTAAATAAATAAAATAAAATAAATAATAAATGTTGCAAGCACTTGGCCACAAATTGTCTACCCAGGCCGGGCATTTCTTTGACCCTTCCAGCCGTCATGTGAACAAGATTTTAGACCAGTGGTCCTCCAGAGATGCTGCTGAACTACCATCATCCCCAGCCTCAACAATTTTAGCTGGGGATGATGAGAATTGTAGTTCAGCAACATCTGGAGGACCACAGGTTAGGAACCCCTTCTTTAGGCTCTTGTTCATTCATTCGTTCATTGCATTTTTATACCACCACCACCACCAAATTCTCTAATACCAAAATTAATGGCCGGAGCCCATTCCAAAAGTGGCCCTGGGCAGAGAAAGTTTGGTTGCTTTTGACTCCACCTTTCCCTTTTGAGGCAAACTCTGTGCACAGAATTCCTTTAACGTGCCTATTTGCCAATCTGATTTCCTTTCTACGTAGGGTTGCCATATCCTGGCTTTCCAAATCTGGGTGCCTAATTTGCATATTATGTAAATTGGCTTGAAAATAATTTTTGAGCAGAATAGTGACTGCACGTTTTGCTCCATAACAAGGGCTAGAGCTTAGTTTTTTAAAAAGCTGAAAGCTGAAATCTGGGCGAATCTGGGTGGGGTAAGCAATCTGGATGAGATGCTTAAAATCCAGGAAAAACCCAAAATTCTGGGGGGCTGGCAACTCTTATTTTCATGTCTATTTGTAGCATTACCTAACTTGGCATATAGGTTGGGAGGCACCATTCTACGGTTCAGGTTTAAATATTTGTATTTGTATTTATTTGATTTCTATACCACCCTTCCAAAAATGGCTCAAGGCAGTTTACACAGAGGAATAACAAATAAATAAGATGGATCCCTGTCCCGAAAGGGCTCACAATCTAAAAAGAAACATAAGATAGACACCAGCAACAGTCACTGGAGGTACTGTACTGTGGGTGGATGGGGCCAGTTTCCGTCTCTCCCCCCTTCCTTCCCTCCCTCCCTCTCTCTCCCCCCCCCACTTCCTTCCTTCCTTCCTTCCTTCCTTCCTTCCTTCCCTTAACCCTCTATCTCCTCCCCTTTCCTGCTCTCCCCCTTCCCCCAATTAGCCTCCCCCTCTCTGCGACGTATGTGACATTATCAGAGATGCGGCAATTTCGCTTGTAATTAAATTGTTACACTAAGCATCAAACCTCCTCGATGCGTCGTGTGTGAACCCTCCTAGGCCCCGTTAACACCCCCCCCCCCTTGATCCACTCCCATTTGATATCAATAGGATATAGATCCAAGAGAGCGGGTGGTCCCTGAAGAGCGGCGTGTCTGCCGGTACTTCAGAATACAAACAGCTCCTATTCATACAAAATTCATTAAAACCTGCTGCTCTTGAAGGGGATGTGACTTTGTCATTTCTAATTGAAAGATCTGGTTTCAGTGGCACTTTATCTTCCTTGCTACACCCTGTGCCTGCCAGATATTGTGTGTGTGTGTGTGATATTTTGCAGTTATTTCTGAAGCACCCATTTTTCTACATTGTGGGAGGCACTCTCTTAGGGTGGAGAGGTTCTGACTCCCACATAAGTGGGTTCCTGCAAAAATGAATGGGGGGAAAAAATCTCAGCAAAAAGTCTGGGCTGCCTTTTCAGAGCCCGTTTCTTCGAATTCCCATTGGCTCACCTTGCAAAAATGAACAAGATCAATGCAGTTCATCCGTTTTTAATTTCCATTCATTTCAAAATGACTGCATCCCCTTATACAGATGCTCTTCTCTTGGCCACCGCAATATCAAGCAAGGACGCGTGTGTCTAGGAATGGGCCATCACAGATCGAGCGACAAGAGACACCATTTTCATAACTAGAGTTCAAAGTATCGTAGGAAGCTGCTTTATACCAAGTCAGACCATTGATCTATCTAGCTCAGCGTTGTCCGCACTGACTGGCAGCAGCTCTCCAAGGTCTGAGAAGGTCTTTGCCTACCTGGAGATGCTGCCAGGGATGGAACTTGGGACCTTCTGCATGCAAAGCAGATGCTCTGCCTCTGAGCTATGGCCCCAGACCCTCTCTTACAGTGCTCATGTCACCCATCCAAATGCAAAGCAAGGTGGATCCTGCTTAGCAAGGGAGACAATTCATGCTTGCTACAAGCATGAATTGCCCCTTTGCTAAGCAGGGTCCATCCTGGTTTGCATTTGAATGGGAGATTCCATGTGTGAGCACGGTAAGATATTCCCCGTAGGGGATGGGGCCACTCTGGGAAGATCAGCTGCATGCTTGCATGCGGAAGGTTCCCAGTTCCCTCCTTGTCATCTCCAGATAAGGCTGAGGGAGACTCCTGCCTGAAACCTTGGAGAAGCCGCTGCCCATCTGTGAAGACAATACTGAGCGAGATGGACCAATGGTCTGACTCAGTAAATGGCAGCTTCCTATGTTCCTGTGGCATTGTTACAGGCCCTCAAACCCAGAGCTATCCCTGGCTAGACATTTCCTGCATCTTGAGGCATTTATTTTGAGGCTGACGACTGTCTGCTCAAATAGCTCCCACCACATTTTGAATGTCTGTCTGTCTCTGCCCTTAGTTAAAAGTAGCAAAACCAGCAACGCTGTCACACACCCTCCGATGTTTCGTGGACAAAAACAGGAACCTCCTTATTCTCACACTGAGAAGCCCTGCCTTGTTTTTGGCTTCCTTCTCCAGCCGGACATTAAACTGACCAGGCCCATTTGCTTTTTAAGGAAAATGTACAGGTTTTAAATAGAAGGTTCAGAATGGACGTGGTTGTGCTTATTATAGAAGACACACACACACACACACACACACCCCGCCATAATAATAGAACCTGGAACGACCCATTGAAGTGAATGGCTGCGAGATTCAGGACAGACAAAAGGAAGTACTTCTCGACACAACATGCAAAGCATTTTATACGCTTTGGCCGATACGCCAGCTGCGATCTTACCTGGATCGCTTGGCCACAGTTACCCATGCTCTGGTAACCTCCCACTTGGATGACGGAAATGGGGTACATACAGTAGACTTTGAAAATGGGCTAAAAGTGCAGTTGGTCCAAAATAGACCTGGAGGATTGCTAAATGGGGCCGGGCATTTTGATCATATTACACCAGTGCTTCGTCAGCTGCACGGGTTCCCAGTCCGTTTCCAGGCCCAATTCAAAGTGTTGGTTTTAGCCTTTAAAAGCCTAAATGGCTTGTTGACGGGTTACCTAAGGAAGCACCTTGCCCCGTATGTCCTAATTCAGACATTAAGATCTTCTTCAGAGGTCCTGTTCTGAGTGCCCCACCCAAATGAGGTGAGACGGATAGCTACTATGGAGAGGGCCTTTTTGGTGCTGGCACCCCATCTCTGGACAAGCCTCTCCAGTGAGGCTCGCCTGGCGTCATCGATTTGTTCTTTTAGATGCCAGGGGAAGACCTTTCTGTTCACTCAGGCTTTTAAAAAATGATTTTTTAAAAAGAAGTTTTGAAATGTTTTGTACTGTATTCTGCATTTTCCTATTTTAATTTGCTTGTTCCGTGTTATGCATTTGAATTGGCTGTTTTTATTGTGGTGTTGTGAGCTGCCCAAAGAACAATTAGTTATGGGGTGGCTAAAAAAATAAAAGTGATGTTGATGATGATGATGAGCTGAACTGTGTGGAATTTTCTGTTTTGAGCACTGGGTGTTTTGTTTTGGCTACAAAACAGCCGAAATGGCCTGTTTTGTGCACAAAACATTTTGTATCCGAAATGAAATGCACATCCCTACCTGGCACTCAAAGGTATACTTCTTCAGAACATGGAGGTTCCACTGAGAAAAAAAGAATGATGAAAACAAACTGTTGTGGAGTTTGACCCTGCACTCAAAGCTATACTTCTTCAGAATGTAGAGGTTCCACTGAGGGGAAGAAAGAAAGAAAGAGGCAAACTCTCTTGGCATTTGAACCTGGTAGTCAGAGGTAGACTTCCTCAGAACATGGAGGCTCTATGCAGCATTCTTTTTTCCAAAAGGGTGAACCTCAACATAGCTATTCCTCCTTTGCATGGCTATCCACCCCCCGCCCCCACCCCATCTAATCTCCATACAGCCTGGAGAGAATACTGCGCATCAACAAACTTCTCGCCCTGGGAAACTTTCTCTGTTGAACTGCTCGATGTCATTTAAAGCCCATGTAATGAAGGCAACGCAGAGGGAGGAGAGGCCAATCTGCAGAGCTGCAGCCGAGAAAGGAAGGGGCGTCTGCCCCCACCCGCCCGGGAACCTCAACAAGTATTGATTTCTCTGTCACATGGCAAAGCCCCCGTGTGGCACAGACAGGGCCAGTATCTGAATTACTCAGTGCTTTAACCACAATTAAGGGCCTAATCGGGGTCGGCAGCTCCTTCCAAACGCAGTTTGGTAACAAAATCCTAATGCAGGCATTACACAAATTGATATTGTCGATAGCATGGATTCGACCCAATAGTGCTCCGTGAGCTTGCCTGTGCTCTGTGTTGGGCGAGGGCTAATTCCATCTGGGAGCCGGAGGAACCAAGGAGAGAGGGCGGAAAAACACATCCCAAACAGATACACCAAGTCTATTCAGGCGTTGTTGGCAGGCTTCTCGGAGCCTGTTTATGGAAGAGCCGGAGAAGGAGAAATCCTGGGAAATGAATGCACACGAAGCTTCCTTATTCGGTTGTTGATCTTTGGTCAATCTCGCTCAGCGCCGTCGACTCGGGCAGCAGCTCTGCCAAGGCCTCAGGCGGAGGCAAAGCCCCAGCTTGGCACGTCCAAAGTCCTGGGTTCAATCTTTAGCATCTCAAGTAGTTGGAGACAGGGGAAAGGTCAGAGTCAGCCATACTGGGCTAGATGACCTGATTCAGCATGGCAGCATCAGATGAGTTCTGTATCCAGTATCCATTCCTGTGCTCTTCAGATGTTAGTGCCAACACTCTCCTGCCCTGAGGAACTTACTGTCTAAAACGGTGAAAACGGGAGACAATAGTGGGAGGTCGGGTTGTGCTGGTTTGAATCTAACTTGGTTTGATTCAAACTGGCCCGGTTCAACTGGTTCAAGCTTGAACCGGACTGCCCCCCTCCCAAAAGGGTGGGGCAGTTGGAGTTCAAACCAAACTGGGCCTGGTTTGGATTGAACCGGTTCAGCCCAGTTTGGATCGAACCGGTTTGGCCCGGTTCGACTGCTTTAGGGTGCTTGTGAAGGGGAATTCTTGCCAGATTCCTCTTTACAAGCATCACTGTAAGATATTCCCCTTAGGGTAGTGGTTCCCAATCAGTGGTACTCCAGATGTTGCTGAACCACAAATAAATTGTAGCTGGTGTGGATGTAGTTTATCAGTATCTGGCATACCACCGGTTGGGGCAACACTTTAGGAAGAGCACCTGCAGGCTTGCATGCAGAAGGTCCCAAGTTCCCTCCCCGGCATCTCCATTTCTCTCTGGCTGAGAGAGACTCCTGCCTGCAACCTCGGAGAAGCCGCTGCCAGTCTGTGTAGACAATACTGAGCTAGGTGGACTAAGGGTCTGACTCAGTGGAAGGCAGCTTCTGATGTTTCTGTGTTCCCATTGTGGGAGTCGTAGTACAACATCAGCAGGAGGGTTGTGCATCCCTGGATGAAGTGGATGCATTTTCACAGCATTTCAGTGAGAGATCTGAAGGAAATAAGCGTGGCATCACCATCAATATCGTCACTGGCCTTTTTCTTCCTTGTCCGTGCAGGTGTGCCAAGGGTTAGTTCCCAGTCACTGAACCTTGGTACCCAACTGTCCTTCTCAGCTGTGCATCACTTGGCTCGACTCCTCCGTTCCGTTCTCTCCCGTCCGTCTTCCCTAACCTTTTGACTCCCGGGCCTTTCTGCAAGGCCCCTGAGACGGCCTCCCCGGATGGGGCTCGGCAAAGGGATCTGAAAGGCTGGGAAATGTTTCCGGGGTCCGTGTGAAAGGAGGAAAAATTAAGGGTGGTCAGATGCTGGTGGCTGGGGCTGGAGAGAGGACAAGAGGGAAAGCTCCCTGATTGATTATTAAAGGCTGTCAAAGTTTCAACAGAGTGGAAAACTCAGAAGTTGGAGTGAGCAAGTAATCCATGAAAAATCACCTCTTCCTCTTCCTGTCCATGGCAGGGCAGCGTGTCCAGATCAAAGCTCCTTGTCACCGCTCAGCCTAGGTTGGGCAATTTACGAGGCACCGGGGCGCCGGCCCATTAATGGCCATGGAAATTCATTCCAGGGGAGGCAGGAGGTGTGAATTTCTCTCCTTGCTGACTTTCCATCTTTCCCTAATTGCTCCTCTCACCCCCATCCCCCAAATTACTGGGCCCGCTCAGCCCTCCAGAATGGAACATAGGAAGCTGCCATATACGGAGTCAGACCCTTGGTCCATCTGGCTCAGTATTGTCTGCCCAGACTGGCAGCGGCTTCTCCAAGGTTGCAGGCAGGAGTCTCTCTCAGCCCTACCTAGAAATGCCGGGGAGGGAACTTGGAACCTTAGGTGCGCCTCTTCCCAGAACGGCCCCATCCTTCTGGGGAATATCTTACAGTGCTCACACCATAAGGTGAATATCTTACAGTGCTCACACATGTAGTCTCCCATTCAAATGCAACCAAGGCGGACCTGACTTAGCAAAGGGAACAAGTCATGCTTGCTACCACAAGACCACCTGTAGTACATTCAGGTAGGAAGATCTCATTCATTAAAGAGGGATCTGAGCAATGTGGCGATGCCAATAAGGCGAATGGACCAAAGAGCAAGTGAGCAAGGCATGATGGGAAATTCCATCCGGCTCACCTGCCCTTTCGTATTATTTCTGGAATTGCCTCTTTTTCGAGGTTGGAGCCGAGATGCTTTGTAGACGTAACGTGCACACAGTGAAGTTTCCTCTTGTCCTTGGAAAGCTCTGGGAACAGGCAAAGTGGAGGAGACAGCCTACTGTGCTGTGAATATGTGATCGGTTTACCAGATGCGCAGTTGGGTGGCTTGTTGACTCTCCCGGCCTCTAAAAAGCGTGTGAATAAACAGGGGCCCAGCCACCGTGCACGCTTGGCCGACGAGGAATGTTCTCATCCACCCACAATCAAATTATTTCATTTATCCATATTATTTTTAAAGGTGTGCGGTTTATCTTCATTTGGAAAGCACCCAAGGGGATGCCCAGAAAGCCCAGGAATATGATGAGCCATTCAGAACTGTCGCAGCGCGACACACAAACTCAAACAGGGGTGGGTGGTGGTTTGGGGGGTCTTTCTCAGCATGGTGTAGCATTTTATAAACATCGATCACATCCCCCTTAATTATCCCTTTTTAAAAACTCCAAACACTCTTCTTTCCAGAGCTGGACCAAGAGTTTTTGGCACCCTGGGCGAATTATTTTTGCACGCCCCCCACCAATATTCATTTAGATGTATATTCTATAACATACAGAATAGAATTTTAACAGAATGTGAAGGAGGGCCAAAGTCATTCTTGGTGGGCCAGGGCAGGGGGGGCAGTGAGGGAGGGGAGGATAAGCTCTTTCATACGATCCGATGGGGGTGGGCTGTAGGGGGGGGTTAGACCCTGTTTCAGAAAGGCTAACCCGGGGACCGCAGAACAAATGGTGACTCCTCTCAATTCAGAGTTTAGCCATTAGGCCCATAACTGGGCTACAAGGCGACAAGCAGGAATTCAGAGTTAGACAACATCTCTCCCACCCATTGCTCCCGGTGAAGAATTAGCTTTTCTTTCTTTAAAAAAAAAAATCCATAAATATCAATCATTGTGATGTCCTGGGACCCAGGAAGGGAATTCATTATATGAGTGGTTCATTTTTCTTCCCTTACCTGCACCTTAGCCAAATATATAATGGGAAATCATTCAGGGTTTTCCTGCTTCAAGCGATGTCTGCGGAACTGCAATAGCTGTTCCATCATCCGGCGCTTATAAAACCGAAGATTGATCCCTCGTTTTAAGGGAATGAGACGGGAAGAAAAGGTAACTCAAATCACAACAGATTGGGTAGTTTAGCTCCTGTGGACTGCAAGATTCCCGAAGACATTTTGAAGAGAAGAATAATTTTGCATGCTTGGATCCCGCCATCCTCCTTTGTCTCACTTCTTCCATTGTGCATCACATAAGACCATCAGAAGAGCCCTGCTGGATCAAACCTAAGGTCCATCAAGTCCAGCATCCTGCTCCTGCGGTGGCTGAACAGGTGCTTCGAGCAAGCCCATAAGCAGAGCATGAAGACAAGAGCCCTCTCCAACTATTGATCCCTAGCACCCGGAACTTGGAGCTAGACTTCCTCTGGACATGGAGGCTCCACATGATAAATTGCCATGGGTAGACCTTGCCTCCATCATGAATTTGTCTAGCAAGTGAGAAAGGAGTACAGAGCCACTGATGCTGATCTTAAGTGCTCGTCTAGCTCATGTGGGTGGTACAGTGTTAACCCCCAATTTTTCCTAGGCTGGTCTTTGGTGGTGAACATTTGGTGCTTGGTCGATCCTTTGCAAAGTGGGGAGGGAAAATCCACCCACCAGCCCTGATGGTGGATAGTTTGGACTCAAGGATTGCAATGGATATAAGTCAGGCGGTCCTTTCATGAGCCAAGGGGGAAGTGCTGCCTCAGGTGGCAGATTACAGGGCACCAGAGGGGTGGCAAAATGCCCCCCCCCCTTGCTGCCACCATCAGAGCAGCTTTTCAGGACCAATCTGACCCTTGCAAGCTTTGCAAGGAGCACCTCTCCTTGCACTTCTTTCAAAACTTGCAAGAAGAGAAGACAGGCTGCTTGCTGGCTACCAACCCTCCTCCCTGGCCCACATGCCACTTTCAAGGTTTGCAAGTCCCTTTTGAAAAGGACCCGATTCTCTCCAGTGTCATGGGGCAAGGCAGAATTTGGGACCTCACCTCAGGCACCTCAATACTTGGGCCAGCCCTGCTCACAGTGCAGAAAACACATAGAGGTCATTCGCAGGACCAAACCAGGGCGGGGATGCTTGGGGAAAGGCAGAATCCTACCTACCTACATTCCCCCCCAACAATCAGAGCCTCTTTGGTAGGGATGCACAAATCAATTTGAATTTGAATTTATTTGACTCAAATCTGGGTGATTTGAGTGATTTGAATTCAAATAGAATCAACCCTTAAAAGGACAATTCGATTCATATCCTAATCGAATTTTTGAATTTCGATTTGAATTTGATTCTAGGTCTCTTAGGCACATTTCTAAAACATTCAGGCCACATGATTAGTTTAAAATGGTGCCAAAACAGGGTCAAATTGATTCAAATGCAAGTAGAATTTGAATCAAATTTTTGAACCAGATTCAAATTCGATTCGAGTTCAAAACAAATTTTTGGAATGAAAATTGAATTAGAAATGAATTTTTAAAAAATTCATTTCATGCACTTTCCTACTCTTTGGGGTTCAGCCACTTACACAGCCACATGACTGTCACAGTGGTGGATTCTGAAAGTGGGATCTGAAGGAGAAAGTCCTTCCACATCCCACCATGTGTAATGTGTGCAGTGGTGGGGCAGCCTATGTCAGTGCAGCAGGACTCCTCTCCCTGGCTGCACTTTCCATAGTGCTCTATGGCTGCCTCTCCTGGCAGCCATTTTCAAAGCTGCAGTTCTGCAGGTAACTAGGAACATGTGAGCCTGCTTGAGCTCGAACCAGTTTGCCATTGATCTTGGCCAGCTCGGGAGCTCTCCACTGGCTCGCTCTCAAGCCAAGACAGACCCAGTTTGGCTCGAACACGAGCCACCACCACCCCCCGGCCAGTCTGGAAGCTCTAACTTTTTCTTTTAAGGAACTCACTGCCTCTGGGCGGAGGGCGCTCCGTGGGAGGGTCTCCAGTGGTTCCCCTCCCCCCAGCCAGCCTCCCCCCCCAGTCTCCAATTGGTCCAGTTCGGGGCCTCTTCACACTGGTGGCAGCCATTTTGGAGTGCTGTATATGCATACCGGCCGTCTGCATGACCAGAGTAAAAAATGGACTAAAATGGACTAAAATGGCCTGAACTGGGCTGATTGGAGACTGGGTGAGGCTGGCGGGGGGAGAGGGAACTGACAGAGACACCCCCGCAGCCGTGGCATTGCTCCCCAGAGGTGGTGAATTTTTGAAAAGTTATTGTTGTTGTTAGAACCCCTGGACCGGCTCAAATTTGAGCAGAACCAGGGCAGAGATGTCTGTTTGGGTGGGCAGTGTGTGTGTGTGTGGGGGGGGGGACCAAACATGCCTAGTTCTGTTCAAATCCAGTTCAGACTCAAACCATACCGGGCATACCGGTTTCATGCACACCCCAACAGACAACCAAAAAGTGAGGTCGGACAGACTCCTTTCTGCTCCTACCTCACTTTTTGCCCGGGTAGTGCATCTAGGCTACCTGGGTTTGCAGCAGCTGGGTAGGGAGGCCTCCTTGTGGGCCAGACAACATAGGCTGCTTGGGTAAACTCTCTCTTATGTCGTGAGAACTGCCTCAAAGACAGATTGTGCCTCTTCCCCACTGGGCAAGGTTTACAACGTTGAGACCTTCCCTCTACCACCCGCAGCCCACCTTTTGGGCCTTTTCCTCCTTCGCCATAAGCTCCAGGCATTCCATCCTTTCCTGGAACTGTCGGGAAGCAGAGGGGGCTGTAGCCCAAGGTCCTGACTCAGCCCTCTGCTCCTTCGTCTTTTCAGCCTACATCAGCGATGGAAAACCGCGGCCGGCTTCTGGTGACGGATTTAGGAGTTTTCCTCCTCTCTGGGTTCCCGTGTTTCTGGCTCAGTGGCACCGGACAAAGAAGCCCAAACTGTCTAGGTGGAAAAAATAATCCTGGCCATTTTGCAAACTGGGGTGCGCTCCTCGCAAGGAAAACAGAGCTGCTGAAAGAGCCTGCTCCCTCACCTGTGTTTCGACAGGAGTCTGGCGTGTTGAGGTTTTCAGACTCCTAAACGTGTTGGCGTCCCTGTCTTCATTTGGTTCCACTCAAAGGAGTTCCTTCCCTCCCAGCTCCTCTCCTTGGGAGAGGAGCCCGGCACCTCTGATGACATATGAGTTTACTCTGTAGCACCTTGAGTTATCTTGGAAGAAAAGGGCATTTGAAAACTTCGCTTCTGCCAAAAAGCCAGTTTTCATCTCAAATACCGTTCTGTGCTCTCTGCTTACCTCTTCCCAGCAGGCAACTTCTATAGGGCCTGTTTCCTTGTGGGAAGAGAACATTGGAGATGTATTGAATTTTTCTTTAAAAAATAACCTGTTTATTACAAGTACACACATTGAACATTGGAAAGCAGGGAGACAGACAGATGGCACTGGTCTTTAAAAGAGTATCCCACCTCCAAAAGCAACAGGCATGCAAACTTTGCTGTTTCCATAGGCTGCTTCTTGCCAGCCACCAGTTAACTTTGGACTTCTGGCTCCTTGACTGAGCACTGCCCAAATGTCTCCATCTCTTGTACCTGTTGTCAGTAATGGGGCATGTTATCAACTTCATTAGCTAGTAGTAGCCACCAGTCATCAAAAGTCGTGAAAGAAACAGCAATCCCAGTACAATATTTTCCAGGCATGTTGGAGTTACAGAAATGTTGGCGTTGTTTATCTTCATTGTCTAAAATTCCTACATAAGTGCTCTATTGAGTGGTGGCCCAAGACCTCCTCGCACTGGAGGCAGGGCACAAATTGGTGCCCCCTCCCCTTTTCCCCCAAGCAGCAATTGCAGTGACCATTGAATTTTGTGTCCATGTCCTCCTCCCTTGCAGCACATACCGCCATAGAGCACATCCAGTACTCTAATGCCCTGTCCTCATTTCTTCTGTCCCCTTCTCATTATCAGGCCAGCAGCAAACCAAGGAGGTGGCAGCAGCAGCAAAGTAGTGGTGAAGGGTTGCTCGGGTGCTGGGGGACAACAGAAGGAATCAGGTAAGGTGATGGAGGGACATTTTGCCATCCTGCTGGTGCCCTTGTTATTTGCCACCTGAGCTGACCACCTCAACTCACCTCATGGAAGGACCATCCCCAGTCCTACTGACTGGGTTTCTTCTCTGCTTTATATGCAAGGCAGCATACCACCTCTTTGAATGCATTTATTTGTTGATTAATCTAGACCATCATCATTATTTTATATATTTATATTTAAAATATTTATACCCCACCCCTCCAGTACACTACTGCTTGGGGAGGTTCGCAACAATAAAATAGATACAACATAAAATAAAACTAATAAAATGAACCAAATTAAGTAAACAAGTTAAAAGTCCAGGCTTTTAAAACCGCATTCAGAATTACTGTTGCTGTTTTATTAGTTTCAAATTAAAATTATTAAAAAAGCTAAAATTGAGAATTATAAAAATGAAAGAACCTACCAGATATAACCAAAGAGGGAACATTTAAGAGCCTCTTTAAAAAGATGTGTTTTTAGTTGTTTTTAAAACACTGGGGGAGGAGTGAAGCTCTTCAGGGAGGGCGTTCCAAAGTTCATCGCATCACTGGTCTAGAGATCCAGATAATACTGTGTGGTGAAAGTCCTGTTTGGGTGGCCAGGATTGTGGCTCATGCATCCTCCACCCAAAGAGTGAAAGAGTGAGTTTCAAAACCAGTAAGATGCAGTTATTTTGGGTGGGTGGGCAAAAATCTCTGAAGGCAAGATGGCAAGCGCCATCTTGCATTGGCAACACTTTGAGGAGAGGCAGCAAAAGAAGACCTTGCTATCATGCTGTCGTCAGATTTCACAGGCAGATTTAATTAAACTGCAATTTAATTACCTACCAGCATCCCTGTTTAATAAAACTCTGGAGGATTTTAATTTCTTTTCTCTTTTTTTAAAAACAAAAAATAATGATGCCGTCTGTCTCAAAACGGTGATGATGATACTGCCACCGAGTGCAACATGAGGTGTTGCTTTAACCTGCCTCATTGTCTATGGATTAAGGCCCAGGATGTTAGGGTTGTGCAAACTGGCTAGACCTTGAGATGGTACAACATCCAACTGGCCCGGATCGAGGGCTCACCCTCGAGCTGGACTGGGCCCGGTTCAGCTCTTCAGTTGAGCCAAACCCTTCCAGCCAGTCAGGGGCCAGTTTGGTGGGTTTTTTAAAGTAAAAATAAGGCAGACTCACCGCCATTGATGGTTTCTGGGGATGCTGTCATGGCCGTGGGGGGGACTCCTGATGTTTTCCTTCCCCCGATGCCCCTGGTCATTTTTGGCCCTCTACAGGCCATTTTTAGCCCATTTTGGTCCATTTTTGGCCTTACGGGCCTGCCTGCAGTTGCGGTGGCCATTTTGAAGGCCATCGCTCATGCCCAATTGACATCTGCATGGCTGGGGGGCTGTTGAGGGGAGGGGGATATCAGGAGACACCCCCCCAGCTGTAACAGCACCGCCTGGAGCCTGGTAATGGTGGTAAGTCCACCTTTTTTTTTAACATGACAAAAAAAAATCCCCCTTACCCAAGCTGGGCCCAAACCAGTTTGGACTAGAGCCGGACTGGGCCCAGCTCAAATGTGCATAGAACCGGACCAGACCCAGTTCAACTTGAGTATGGTTTTACTTGAACCGAACCGAGATTTCTGGTTTTGTGCACACCCCTAACAGATGTAGGAGACCAGCCCTTCCATCCATCTAGCAATCTTCAGTGTTCCAGACCTGGGATTATATCTGAATGCTGCTGTTATAAAAGTCAGTGCCTTGCACATAAAGGGCTCTCGTGTCAGAAGGCTAGGCTCAGAACCTTCTTTCCCGAGACCCTGTCCCCAAAGGGCTCACAATCTAAAAAAGAAAAACAAGACAGCCACCAGCAACAGCCACTGGAAGGATGCTGTGCTGGGGATGGATAGGGCCAGTTACTCTCCCCCTGCTAAATAAAGAGAACTACCACTTTTAAAAGGTGCCTCTTTGCTCAATCTGCAATGGCAGGGCTGTAGGGTATGTGTGAAAACTGCCTGTCCCCCACCAAAATCTTCTCTGTTTCGTTCTTTGTCAAGAGCAGGATTCTCTGGGATGCCGTGTGAAAGCACTCCTCCTTTTAATGAAGTGTTTACTGTTCCCATCATTAAAGGATGTATTAAATCCGGCATCAACCTCTCCCTAATTGATGTAGAGACATGATTGCATCCTGGGAGGCATGGGTAGCCCCAGGTGAACGGCACAAAAGAGTTGCTGTGGCTAAATGGAAAATAAAAAACATAACACAATAACAAAAGGTGTGGGATGAGAAACAGAGCGGGCCGCAGAGTTTGAAACTATCTGATGCGGGAGGCCTAGCATTTAAACAAGGCCAACCCACTCAAGAATGGCTCACATTTTATCCACCTATTTACTTGAAAATAATTTTTAATGTCACACTGAAAGTCATCCAGAACTTTTGCTCTGAATTTCAGGCAGCAGGGAGAGCAATATGGTGGCCTCAGCTGACCCTGGTGGACCTTTTTCTGCCACCACCTTCTGTGCCGAGCTGATGGTCTCCCAGGAGCCGTCTTTATTTCCCAGACGCCCCTTCAGAATGAAGCGACATGGTGACATAGTGTTCTTCTGAGGCAAATAAAAAAGGCCTGTTGCCACCAAAGTTTCATTCCTCCCCCCCCCAAATTTCCAAACAGAACCCTTAAAATTAATTGAATGAGTCAAAATTCCCCTCCTCAATTTCACCACTCCATTTCCAGCTGGCAAAATTGGGCAGTGGGATATCTAGATGAAGATACCAGTTGTGGCAGCTGCCATTTTCTTATCCAGAGATCTGTACACCACAACATTGGATCTATAGTGTTGTGTTGAGAGGCATTCTGGGTAAAAAATGGCAGCCACCACAGCGAACCAAAAATGATTCATCAGCTGGAAGGCAATGCCAAGGGAAATTGCACCTTCCTTTAATCCCCTGCCCAAATTTTAAGCCAAAAATTATCTTATGAGAACTCCCAGCTCAAACTTAATATTTAGATATGTGCACAAAATGATTTTTGTGTGTTTTTAAATTCAAATCAGATTGCAAAAATTTGTTTCAAATTTGAACCGAGTTTGAATCTGGTTTGAAAATTTGATTTGAATTTGGATAATATGACCCTGTTTGGGCTCCTTTTTAACCAAATAGGGGGCCTGAATAGTTTTTAAAAGGTGCCCAATGATGCTCGAATCAAATTGGAATCAAATTTTGAAAATTTGATTTGAATCAAATTGCCCTTTTAAAGGATGATTCAATTTTAATCCAAATCACTCGAATCACCAAGATTCATGTTGAATCAATTTGAATTCAAATCAGTTTGCACATTCTGACTGATATTCATCTTCCATAACTATCCAAAGGCCAGTTCACAGATTGCATGCTCACTCTTGTTCATTGTTGTCTCAAGTGCATGGACCACATGTAGCAAGCATTCATCTCAGCTTCATCTCCAAAAAGAAAACTTCCATAGTTTTCATTCCCCTGCCTAATTTTACATATACTCATTAAACATCTAACTTTCCTCCTCTTCTAAAGCCACTAAACAGAGGCGGGGTGGGGGGGCGAACACACTGCCTCCTCTATCTGTGATCCATTGTGGTCCAAACTAAATGTTCTCCAGAATTCCGTGACAGCTTTCCTCGTGGCATTTGGGTGCTTTTTTCAAACAAAAAGTCGCCTGGCAGGCTGACAGTGAGTATTAGAAGTAAAAGCTGGGAGAAGCTCTTCAGAGGTTTTCAAGAAGAGGCTGGGCAGCTGTCTGTCAGGAAGGCAAGTGCGAGCTGGTTGACCAGTTTGGTTCGAATCCGACCTGGATGTGAACTGGCTCAGTCCAGCTTTGGGTTTGGCTGAACTGGGTCTAGTCAGGTTTGGCCACTGAATCAGGCCAAACCTAAATGGCCATCAACCCCCCCGCTGGTCACCTGAAGGACAGCCTGGGCCAGCTGCAGCCCAATTCAAGCCTTTTCGCACACGTGGAAGCCATTTTTGGGACCTCTGTGCATGTGCACACAGTCCATTTGCATCACCATGAAATTGTGTGGTGACACAAATGGCCTCTGCACATACGTGGAGGTCACAAAAATGGCCTCCACATGTGTGCGAAGACTTGAACTCGGCAGCAGCAGCAGCCCGGGCTGTCATTCAGGATCCCGGCAGGGGCTTGGAGGAGCCCTTGCCACTGCTCGCCACTGCCTCAATGTGTCCTCCACCACCTGACCACCTCCACGAAAGGTACGGAGGCCCCTTTCTCTAGCCACCCCCACCGATGCCTTTAGGATAGACGCCCACTTTACTTGTAAAGGGGAATCCTCAAGGGTTCCCCTTTACAAGTATCCCCTAAACAGCCCGTGACCCAGTTCTTAGAATCAGGGCTGGTCCAGTTCTAATTTAGACCAGCCCAACCAGGCTGGCTCGATTCGAACTGTGGTTCAAATCGAGCTGGCTCATGTATCCCTACGGTCAGGGACGCTGTGGCTGATTCCTGCACTGAGCGGGGGATTGGACTAGAAGACTTCCAGGATCCCATCCAACTCTCATATTCTCTTATTCTAAACCTTTCCCTCATTTGTCCACTCTGAATGGCCTCCCTTACAGGTAGGAAAGCAATTGGGATGTGTGAGATTTTGAATGGATGGATGGATGGCAGGAAGGGAAAGGGTTAAGAACTCCTCCCTGTGGTTGTTTTTCTCCCGTCAAGCCTCCGCGTAAAAAAAGAAGAGAAAATGAAATGTGTCGGGGCAAAGAGATACAGAACGAAGCGTCCCGTTTCCGTTGGCCCTGTAACCAGAAGGTTCCAGAGCATCAGAACATCCCCCAGCACAGTTTCACAGCAACACCTTTCTGTCCAGAAACCCCCAGGTCTGACAGGTTGACATAGCAGGTTAATAAGTGCTTTCCACTTCTCCTAAAGGCTAATTAAATATTAATCCACGTGGTGAGGTCAGCAAAAATAACAAACAATTGGCAGAGCAAAATTCGTTTAATTAATTCTCCTGTGGAGGTTTTGAAAGTACTGCTGTCCCCTGACACGGAGGCTGCCTGGGCTGCCATAACCAACGGTGAGATCAGACCTTATTGTTCCTGGGACTTGAGAAATCTTTTTCTACCCTTTCCTTAGCTATTCCATTTCTTATTGTTCTAACCTGGAAAGACTTTTAGCGCAGAGACGGAAGGAGAAGATGGGAAGGAAGAGCAAACAGGAGGAAAGGAGAATGACAAAGAGATGCAAAAAAGAGAGATCTGGTTCGGTTCTGCCACCCTCTTGCTCCAAAGTATCCACCTTATAAATAATAAAAATAATGAATTTTATTTGTTAGTTGCCCCAGAACCAATTGTTCTCTAGGTGGCTCACAACACAACAGTAAAAACATCCAATTAAAACACGTTAACACAAAACAAATAAATTACAATAGAAAATACAATATAAACAATTTAAAACTTTTTAAAATCAGTTTTAAAAAGTTTGAGTGAGCAGAAAGGTAATGTTGCCCATTACTATGTCCATTACTACACATTGTGTCTAGTGCCTAGAATTCCCTCCCAGAGCCCCAAAAGTCTCATGTTCCCTTAAGCTAATCCATGCTCCTTCCCTGCCCCATATGCCTGAATTCCCTTTGAAAATCTCCCTCCTAGCAAAACTCCAGAACCAAGCAGGGAATCTGTAGCTGGGTTGTACAACGGTAGCTGGGCTGTTCCACTTTGCACTGCAGGTTGCAGCTTAGGGAGATGTAATCCATTTGGATCTGAATAGATTTGAATCGAATCTGGGTGATTTGAGTGCTTTGAATTTGAATCAAATCATCCCTCATACTGGCAATTCGATTCGAATTCAAAATGAATTTTCAAAACAAAATCAAATTCGATTCATGAGCCGTTTGGCACCCTTAAAAAACCATTCAAGCCCCTTGATTGGTTTTTAAAAGGCACAAAAGAGGGTCAAATTGATATGAATTTGATTCAAATTCAATTCAAATTCAATTCAAATTCTGACCAAATTGGAATCTGATTCAAATTCTAAATTAATTTTCAGAGTTCAATTCAAATTCTAAATGAATTTTAAAAGTTATTTTGTGCACATCTCTGTTGCAGCTTTCTGAGATACACATCCACATGAGGGAGGGGAAATCCCCTACATATGTACAGCTAGCATTAAATTCCTGTAAGTTGTTTTTTTTAACATAGCAGAATATTTATACTTCCCACACACCCCATATGCAGTTTTAAGTGGTACAGCCTGGCTACTCCTGCACCACGTGAGTCTGCAGTTCGTGTAACTCTCCTTCCAGAAACTCCAGGGACTGATAGAACCATCCAAGCTAGAAGGCAAAAGCCTCTTTGCGACTGCCATGTCTGTGTTTTCATTATGAGATTATAAAAGCAAAGAAAAACATGGTTCCCATGTGGGGGCATCATAACGAATCCCTAGCGCATGGCACTTCTGCCCTACCAGACGACAGCAGCATACATCTCTCAGTCCCCATAAACTGCCCACCCCACGTCTGACATGCCGTTCACAATAAAGCTGATATAAAGCTATCAGGGGGGTCTTTGTAATGTCAACTCAATCATTTCGGGCCCGCTGGGAGAAGAAGCAGTGGTGCCATCCTTGCTGGCTCCTGGCTCCTTAGATGATCAGAGAGGCCGCCTTCAGACGTCACATGGATCCTCAGGTAAAACCACCTCAGGTTGGCCCCGCGCAACGTGCAAATTATTGGAAACATGGTAACACGGTTGCAGGACCCAAATGCAGTTCCAAATCCTCCCCCCAAACTCCAGTTAAACACTTGATTTGAAGTAAGGTACACTTACCAAGAAGCCATCTAATGGTGCAGTGGGGAAGCAACCTGGCTAGCAAGCAAGAGGATGCCAGTTCAAATCCCTGCTGGTCTGTTTCCCAGACTATGGGAAACTCCTATATCGGGCAGCAGCAATATAGGAAGATGCTGAAAGGCATCATCTCATACTGTGCAGGAGGAGGCCATGGTCAACCCCTCCTGTATTCTGCCAATGAAAACCACAGGGCTCGGTGGTTGCCAGGAGTCGACACCGATTCGATGGCACAAGCTTTCCTTTTTCTTTCCTACGCTTACTAAACCAAGTACCCCGAGGCTGGATTGTGTCATCTGATTTGGGCGAGTTAAGGGAGGAAGCTCCTCCCGCTGCTTAAACTTAAGTGGGTGGCACAGTCTCAGAAAGCTGTGCAGCCAGTTTCCACCCCTTCCAGGCTCTATGACCACAGCTCCGACGCATCTGGGAGTGGGTCGGCGGATGGGTAAGAGAGATGCGGGTTCACTGAACCCGTGGTTCGTTACAACATCCAAATGGGCCCATAGTCTCAAATCTGGGTGAGAACAAAAAGGTACTGGTGACCGAGAAAACACTGAGTCAGTTCAGACAATACCATCCACACACCCACATGATTAGGAAGGGGCTGTGCCAACAGTATGTCCATTGCTATGTGTCCCAGATGCCCCAAATCCCTCCTAGCACAGCCCTTTATCACACAAGGGACACTGTGCATCCAAATAGCCCCTCCACTCATGCTTTAAATACTTCTTTAAAGGGGTCATTTGGCCCCCTCCATGTGATTAAAGGCCGTTCCAGGAGAGCATTCAGATGTTCCGCTGGATGTCCTGGCTGAATCCAAGTTACTCCAATGGAGGAGTTAGTTGTCAAAATGCAGCAGGCATCTAGCTCAGTCTTGTCTACACCAGATATTCTCAACGTTGGGTCCCCAGATGTTATTGGACTTCAATTCCCATAATCCCCAGCTCCAGTGGCCTTTGGTTGAGGATTCTGGGAGTTGAAATCCAGTAACATCTGGGGACCCAACGTTGAGAATCCCTTGTCTACACTGACTGGCAGCAGCTCCCCAAGGTTACAAGCAGGAGTCTTTCTCAGCCCTGTCTGGAGATGCCAGGGAGTGAACCTTGGAACTTCTCCATGAAAGTAAATGCTCTTCCACCGAGCTACAGCCCCATCCCCTCTAAGAAAGTTGCCTTTCTTCCAGTGAGTCAGACCATTGGTCCATCTAGCTCTGTATTGTCTACACTGACTGGCAGCATCTCTCCAAGTTTCAGGCTGGTGTCTCTCCCAGCCCTTCCCAGAGAAGTAGCCAGGGATGGAACCTGGGACCTTCGGCATGCAAGCAAATGCTCTGTTATTGAGCTATGACCCCATCTCCTAAGGGAACTATCTTACAAAGCTCACATGTAATCACCCATCCAAATGCAAACCAAGGCAGACCCTGCTTAGCAAAGGGGGCACAAGACCAGTTCTCCTCCCCGAAATCTCTCCTGAATCCAGAAGTAGCCCAGTGCGTCGAAATCCACCTCAGTCTTCCCTCTTCGCACAGGAGGGAGCGAGCGATCTGTGATCTCCAAGTCCCTATCAGTTTGCAAGCAATCTCAAAATCAAACCCTCCAGTCCAGAAGGAGAGATTGAAGGAAACTTTCTCTCTGGCTCCGTGCCGGAGTTTCCATGTTAATTTTTTATTTATTTGAAACTGGCACTGGAAGGGTTTTCAAAGTGAGTCTAAAGTAATTAGGCGTTCCCGCTGATGGATTGCACTGAAGGGACATCTGGATTATTTATTACAAAGTCACTTGCTGGAAAGGTTAGAGGCTGAGAAGTAATTATTTTTCCTTTTTCTTTTTCATTTTTTTTTTTAAGCGAAGAAATCAGCAGGGGAGAGTAGCTAAAGTGCCTCCATTGAAAATCCCCCCTGGTTTTAAGTTCTTTTCCCAGAATCACATGCTCACACCTGACGCTACCTTTCCTTAAGGGGGAAAGAACCCTACCGAGTAAAAATGCAGGGGGTGGAGAGGAATCAACCCAAATGTTGATTCAGAGGGTTTCTTCTCCGAAGGGAACATCCCCAACTCCAGATGATTGGAGGATCGCCCATTCTTGTTAAATATGACTGCCATCCCATCATTTTTTGAGGGGGCAGGCTTGGACCAAAATACCCTCAGTGGGCCTCCTGCTTTCTTTTGATGGTTGCCACTTTGCATATGCTTGCCCTCCATGGCTACCCAGGCAAGGTAAACTGAGGCTGCTTCTGCTGCTTCTGCTGCTCACTCCGTTTGCTCCTCACTCACTTAGCAAGGGTAGGTGATGACCAAATGGAAACCAATGGGAGGAGCAACAGGGCCACAAGGCTTCAGGGGTCAACAGCCAGCCAGACAGGAGAGCTGGTCTGGTGGTAGCAAGCATGACTTGTCCCTTCAGCTAAGCAGGGTTTGCCCTGGTTGCACATGAATGGGAGACTAGAAGTGTAAGCACTGGAAGATATTCCCCTTAGGGGATGGAGCCGCTCTGGGAAGAGCAGAAGGATCTAAGTTCCCTCCCTGGCAGCATCTCCAAGATAGGGCTGACTCCAAGATAGAGAGACTCCTGCCTGCAACCTTGGAGAAACCGCTGCTGGTCTGTGAAGACAATACTGGGCTAGATAGACCAATGGTCTGACTCAGTATATGGCAGCTTCCTGTGTTCCTGTGTGTTCCATATGAGAAATGGAACTCTTGCGGTTGTCAGAGGATGCTGACCAGTATTCCCGGAAACAGAGATCCCCATCAGTAGCAGTAGACTAGAACTCTCATAATCCACAACTAGAAGCTACTGCAGCTGGGGATTATGGGAGTTGGAGTCAACATCAGCTGGAAATCTCTGTTAAAGGGAACACTGATGCTGACCCTTGAGTTGGATTGCCAACCCTCCTGGATTGGAATCTGCAGGAATCTGAACCCATCTCCAGGTGTCTCTTGAAAGCAAGCCTGGATCTTTGAAGAGCTGGATCCAGCAAAACATATTGTTGAGGGCTGGAATATCCAGGAATAGTTTTGGTCAGAGTTGGCAGCCCTACCTCTGAGGTCATAGGAACATAGGAAGCTACCATATACTGGGTCAGACCATTGATCCATCTAGCACAGTATTGTCTACACAGACTGGCAGCGGCTTCTCCAAGCCTGCAGGCAGGAGTCTCTCATCCGTATCTTGGAGCTGCCGTGGGTGGGGAAATCTGGAATCTCCTGCATGCAAGCATGCAGATGTTCATCCCAGAGCGGCCTCATCCCCTGAGGGGAATTTCTTACCATGTTCACCCATGCACTCTCCCATTCAAATGCAAACCAGGGTGGACTCTGCTTAATAAAAGGGACAATCCATGCTTGCTACCACAAGACCAGCTCTGCTCTCCAGAGGCTTCTCTGCCTCCCTGTGTGGGCTGCCCTAGAAAGTTCCCAGAATCCTCTGCGGTGCCCAGGGATGCCACAGCAGGAGTTGCTTGAGGGGAGGCAGTTTGGGAACCACTGATGGTTGACAAAGAAGCTATGGAATCTAGCCAGTCATGCCACAGACATGGATTTAGGTAGAAGTTACAACGGTGCCACTCCCCCCCACCCCCGAGTAGCGGGAGATCTGAGGCCAGTGGGATTTGCTTGCCTCTGAAAGCTGCTTCTTGCCTTCCATTTTCCCTCCCTCTCCCTCTCATAATCTTTGTCTATGATGGGAATTGAATCCAAAGAAGCAAAATCCCTGACCTTGAAGCAGCAGAGCCGGGCAGTAAGTCTTCCTCAGATGAATATGCAAAAGCGCCAATCAGGGAAAGCCTTCACTAGGGAGGGGATAATTGCTGGTAACATGTTAACACAGTGCCGGATCTTTAGGCTTCTAACAGCTTCTTAAAACCGAGCAAGAGCTGAACCAACAAAGACAAGCGGAGGCAGCAAGTCACTAGGGCATTGCTCGTGTGCTGGACGGGCTGTCTCCGAACGCTGGGCCCATAATGAATTCACAAGTGTGTGGGGTGTGTGTGTGTGTGTGTGTGTGTGTGTGCAGAAACAAGGTCAGACCATAGCAGGATGGTAACGAACACAGTGTGTTGGGGGAGTCCGAAGAAAGCGCCACATCCATCTCCGAGCAAGGGTGGCCGATGATGATAATCTGGAGATGGGGGCTGCTCCGTTCTCCAAACAGCTGCCCAAAGACTGGAAGAACATTTAACCACATGATAGAACCGCTTCATGAATCAGGGGTCACCTGATTCATGAAACCTGCCTGCAGGGGTCCGTGTCAGCACAAGGCACCTTTGGGAAGCTTCCAAGGATCCAGTGCCTTAGATTGGTCCACTCTTGACACCTGCCCTGGCCCCTGGAGAGATTGGCCAAGCTAGTGTCCTATCTTGAAACCAGGCAAGACAGTTGGAGTTCAGCACCCTGGAGAGCTCTCCTGGAACAACTTGCTCTGACATAGGAACATAGGAAGCTTCCATATACTGAGTCAGACCATAGCTCCATCTAGCTCAGTATTGTCCGCACAGACTGGCAGCGGCTTCTCCAAGCCTGCAGGCAGGAATCTCTCTCAGCCCTGTCTTGGAGATGCCAGGGAAGGAACATGGAGCCTAGATGCTCTTCCCAGAGTGGCTCCATCTCCTGAGGGCAATATCTTACAGTGCTCACACATCAAGTCTCCCATTCATATGCAACCAGGGTAGACCTTGCTTAGCTAAGGAAACAAGTCATGCTTGCTACCACAAGACCAGCTCTGGCCTCTGACAAAGGTCAGAGGTGGAATAAAGCTTTAACTAGCTCCCGGTTCCATCCTGCCTGGAGAGATTGATAGAGGCAGTCCTCTGGCCGGGATCCTAGCACTACTCCTCCACTCAAAGAAACAGAGGAAGCTGCCTTATACCAAGTTAGGCCACTGGTCCATCTAGCTCAGTATTGTCTGACAGCAGTTTCTCCAAGGTTCCAGGTAGGAGTCTCTTCCAGCTCTTCTTGGAGCTGCCGCCAGGGAGTGAACCTTGGACTTTCTGTAGTCCATTAAGTCCCTCCTTAATGTAATCCTTAATGTATACCATTAAGTCCATCAAGGTCAATTGCTGGTGCTGCTTTGCTAGCTTGAAGGAACATAGGAATGTCGGAAGCTGCCTTATACCGAGCCAGACACGATTGGTCCATCCAGCTCAGTCTTGTCTACGCAGACTGGCAGTGGCTTCTCCAAGGCTGTAGGAGTCTCTCTTAGCTGTACAAAATGAATTGTATTCGGGGGTTCCATGCACACCCCTACTTGTGGTTTCACTTGTGGTCTGACAGCTGCCCATCACTGCATGGCTGACCAGCTTCAAGATGCTTCTCCAGCAAAAATTCCTCCAAAGTGAAACTTGTCCTGCCAGGATTAATAGTAAAGTGTGTGCCATCTAGCAACAAAGGCTTAGGAATATAGGAAGCTGTCTTCTACCAAGTTAGACCATTGGTCCATCTAGCTCAGTATTATCTACATAGACAGGCAGCGGCTTCTCCAAGGTTGCAGGCAGGAGTCTTTCTCAGCACTATCTTGGAGATGCCAGGAAGGGAACTTGGAACCTTCTGCATGCAAGCATGCAGATGCTCTTCCCAGAACGGCCCCATCCCCTAAGGGGAATATCTTACAGTGCTCACATATGTAGTCTCTCCTTCAAATGCAAACCAGGGTGGACCCTGCTTAGCAAAGGGGACAATGCTTGCTTGCCACCACAAGATCAGCTCTCCTCCCATAGACAGGGGCTTCACAGTTATGGAGCAGATGAGCACAGAGGAGTCGCTCAGAGTGAGGCACAGGTTCTGAGGCTGAGGCTTTACAGGTCCTGGTGGACGAGGATTGGCCCTTGAGGTCAGGTGACTGAACGTTCAGGCAGCCTGGTACTGCAGCCTAGATGGCACCCTTGCATCACAGAGCTCATTCTGCTCGGCTTATTTGGTAACAGAGCCCAAAAGGGAAGAGGCTGGAAACTGTGGTGAGCCCAGGTTTGACCCCCGCTGGAACTTTACCAGTGCATGAAGGGATTATGTAAGAGAGGATAGCAAAAGCCACTCCCCCCTCATCTATCTCTTGCTGGAATCCCATTGCTTGAAACAGTTTTCACCCAGCCCAGCTCTGATTCCAGGAGTGTGGCAGTCTAGGCGGAAACTGATTAAAGCACCAGAAAGCAGCAGAAATTTCACTCCCCTCCATCCTCTTTTTCCTGGAAAATGTAGAAACGCCCCCCCCGCCGCTTTATATGTAAATAGGGCAGAGACATGGATAATACAAGTGGTTGCCCCCGGTGCTTCTCGCTTGACCCTGAAACATCTCGCATGCAGTTGAGATTAACAGCGAAGAACTTCCGGGTCAAAGGCTGTCAGTTTCAGGTCAGCTGGGCTCTTGTTTTAGAAATTAAACACTCATCACACTGACCTTTTCAAAGATGCCTCTCAGCCCTGTGGCCATTCTAAGGTAATCCAATTACTGTCCAGCGATTTGCTTATGGGGGAGGGTTGGGGGGCTGCACTCGGAGCTGGGAATCGGACCCCTTCGACATCACAACATGCCATGTGACCAAGCTTGTAAGAGCTGATTATCCATTCTCTCCATGACCTCACTTGTTTGAAGGGCAACGCTCCTTTCATCACCCCCTGGAAGGGCAGCCCTCCCGAAGGTTATTCGTCATTATCATCATCAGAAGGAGGAGGAGAAGGAGGAGACGATGAAGAAGAAGGTTGATGTGTGGGCCACCCAAGTGGAACTTTCCCTTTCACAGCAACAGCCTCTGAGATTCCCCACCCCCTCCTGGCTTCAGTCTGTTCTAGGAACCCGGACATAATGTCTTACAGATGTTGCATCGAACAAAGCCGCAGAACTGTCGAGCAAAGTAGTCAGAGGCAAACCGCATGCTGTGGTCATCGCCGCTGGGCCATGCTTTCTTTGGGCTTGTTTAGCCTCTCGTTGAGTTTCAGAAAATCTTCTTGTGGGGTTGTAAGATTTGTTGGCCATCCGAGCACTCTGTCAGGTCAGGACTTGAACTTGGAAGTCCTACTGAATCGGACCCTTGGTCCATCTAGTTTGGTCTGGTCAACACTGCATAGCTCTCCAGTGTTCCATGTATCAGGGATACCTAGGTATTGTTGACTACAGTTCCAAGGCCATTGCTACTGGGAATTATGGAAATTGTAGTCAACATCAGGGATTCCTTGTTACAGGGAACACTGTTAACACCCCTACCAGGAGATGCTGCCAAGGTTTGAACCCAGGACCTCTGGCATGCCACTATGCTCAGGTCCTAGAGGCTGGGACTTAGCTCAGTGGAATAAGATAGACTAGGTATGCCCAGACCTTAGCTCACCATCCAGGCACTGAAGGGAACTAGAATGTACATCATTGATGCATGCAATTGCTTGGCAGTACGAAGCCTATGGGTTGGCCAGGTAGGAATCGTTCTAGCAAGAGCTTGTCCTCCCATGTTTGCTTAATCCACAGAATGGAAGTTTCTGCATGTGGCACTTGAGACTTCAGCACCCACCTCAAGGCGCAGACCTTAGGTGACCAAACAGTCAAACTCACCCTTCAGGTCTAGGTCCAGGAAGGGAAGTCCAAGACTGGTACTCCTATAGGTCCATTTTCAGATGGACCTTGACACATCTAGCAAAACGGTCCTTACATCCAGATCATTTGAAGCAGAAAGAAGGGGATGAGCTTCCAACTTGCCTGGAAGAATGGAGACAGCTGCCATTCTTGCCTGGTTTGACTTCTCTCTCCTCTACTCTGGAAAGCTTGCAGTGCGCGGAGATTTATCCAGAGGACATTAACTCCTCCAAGGGGAAGAGAAACCAGCCTGGTCTTGTCTTTTACTGCTCCATCCTGCTGAGCTAACCTTCCTCCTCCTTGGGATGTGATGTTGTGGTTTCAGAAGCCTCCTCACCTTTAACCCTGACCATGTGTGGAGGAAACCCCTCCGCAGCTGGGTTGCAAAATCACCTCCCCTCTTCTGCCTGAGAAACGACTGATTTGTACGTGCCATGGGAGGCTGCTGGGCTCCATTTCCAAAGGCACATTGGCAACACTTGGGCCAATATCTCCGGAGTCCCAGCGCAATCGTCATGCATGCACATTCACCCCATGCCATGCGCTGGGATTCCAGCTTCATTGAGCCTGAGGAGGCAGCTTGCGTGAGGCTGCGTGCCTTTTGAGTGAGTTCTTTTGGCCAAGGGGCAGCTTGCCGAATCTGTGGGGACAGGCTTCATAGCGCCGCTTTGCTAATGGCAAAACCAGCTTCTCTAAACAGTAGTGAGCCAAGACAAACGAATGGATAGGCCAGTGGACAGGTGGGGCTCGAGAGGGATTTGAAATGCGGGGAGCAGAGAGTTGCTTCTGAAATTCTCCTCCTTCAAATTTCTCGGCAGATTTTGGATTTCCTGACTGCCCAGCCTTGAGACCAAAGTGGATCTGATATTCATTGGTGGTTCCATAAAGCTGACCACTGCATCATATAGGTAAAGAAAATAAATCAGAAGAAAGACATAAACAGAGAACATATAGGGACGTAGGAAGTTGCCTTTTGTTCCGAGACTCCAAGAAAGACACGACACATTCTTTATTTTATTTTATCATTTATTTAATATATTTGTATACCGCACACTACCGAAATCTCTAGGTGGTTTACAGCAATAAAACAAACCAATAAGAACAACAACCAAAAAGTCTTAAAAACATTTTTAAAAAATCAAATTAAAATACCGTTAAAAGTACCGTGCAACAAAAAAAAAGCTTAGCTGAAGAGATGCATCTTTGTTTCCTGAAAGCCATCAGGAATGGAGAAGCTCTAATCTCAGCAGGAAGTGCATTACACAGTTCTGGGGCAACCACAGAGAAGGCACACCTTTGAGTCACTACCAGCTGAGCTGGTGGCACCCTCAGACAAACCTCCCATGAAGATCTTAATAGGTGGCGGGGTTCATAACGAAGAAGGCGTTCTCTTAAATACCCTGCAGTAGTATGTGTTAACTAAGGCAGGGGCATAGCTATAATTGAGCAAAAGGGTTCAAAGAACACGGGACCCCAGCTCCTGAGGGCCCTCCAGCTCCATCCCTCCCTTTTTTCTTCATTATCTCCCTCACTCTGAGGAGCCGCCAGAGAGAAGGATGAACACGGGCCCCCTCTCCCCTAGCTACGCCCCTGAACTAAGGCCACACCTTATTAACTGTTTACAGGACTGCAACAGAGCTATATTAAGTGTGATTCAGAGTGTGAGCAACTCCCCCCACAGTGGCCAGAGCCTCATAGAGAGAGCCACTAGTGAGAGAGAGAGAGAGAGAGAGAGAGAGAGAGAGAGAGAGAGAGAGCGCACCACTGAACCACTGTTGGGAGTAACAACCAGGTTTGAAGGTTGCCAGCAGTCGCAAGATCTCTAGCTTCCTCCTCACCCCACAGTTGCCTGTGCTAAGGGAGGGTTGACCGAATTACCTCCCCCAAACCCCAAAGTTCTGAGTGGGTGAGCTGAACCAAGTCTCCAAGGGGTCCCATTCCTAACCGCCCCAGGCCACCAAACCCTGAGGGCCTGTTAATCCATGGATCTCCCCTTCACTTTAAAGGTGCTTCCAGTTGAACACCAATGATCATGCCTGTCTACCCAGACCGCATTCCTCTGCCTGTGTGACAAGGAACACGGCATTCCACCCCAAGATTGCCCAGACAATCCAGTGGAAAGTAGACCAAAATAATATCCACCCAAAAAGAGGTGAAGACCAAAAATTCCTATTGGGCCCCCAAAAGATGACCAGCTATCCCCACTGAATGAAGGGTGGGTGGGTGGGAGGGTGCCACACTGGACTCAACTGATTGGAGCTGGGCAGGGCCATCCTTATATGGCCATACCCACCCCCAGCACAGTACCTCCAATGACTGCTGCTGGTGTCTATCTTGTGTTTCTTTTTAGATTGTGAGCCCTTTGGGGACAGGGATCCATCTTATTCGTTTGTTATTTCTCTGTGTAAACCGCCCTGAGCCCTTTTTGGAAGGGCAGTATAGAAATTGAAATAAATGAATGAATGAATGAATGAATGAATGAATGAATATGGTGCCCGACTTGCTCCTATTGGGCTACAAGACATGAGCCCAACAGGACAGAGGCCAGAATGTGTCCCGCCTTTCAAATGGCCAGGCACAGCCCCTCCTCCCCACCGCATAGCTATGCTTGCTAAGGGGGAAGTGGCAGTAATGAATCAGACCCTTGGTCCATCTAGCTCAGTATCTACCCAGACTGGCAGCAGCTTTTCCAAGGTTGCAGGCAGGAGGAGCCTCTCTCTCAGCCCTATCTTGAAGATTCTAGGGAGGGAACCTAGAACCAGGTGGTCTTCACAGAGCAGCCCCATCCCCCAAGGGGAATATCTTACAGTGTTCACATGTACAGTAGTCTCCCATTCAAATGCAAACCAGGATGGACCCTGCTTAGCAGAGGGGGAAATTCATGCTTGCTACCACAAGACCAGCTCTCCTCCCCAATACAATACAATATACAATAACACTCCAGAGTAAATGTTAAACAACGTCTATGGGAATGAAAATTCCATCTTTAAACACTTGGCTGTTAATTAATTGGGACCTTGGTGTAATCGCGAAAGCCAGCTATTTAGCTGTATTTGGGGTTACTGCTTTGTCCAGCCCAGCCAACACATTTAAACTCTTTTGAGGCTCAGGACAGACCAAAGGAAGGTCTTCTTCACACAGCTCCTAAGATGGGATTTGCTGCCGCAGGATGGGGTGATCATTACCATGAGTTTGGATGGCTTTAAAAGGGGACTAGATAAACTCATGGAGGAAGAGAGATCTGGCAATGGCCAATGGCCGAATGTATGTATGTATGTATGAATGAATGAATGAATCTATAATCACAGATCAGATAATACAGCATTCAGAGAAAAGTTCTATCATACAGTACACCAACAGAGTGACCGTTTTCTGGCGGCATCTAAGAAACAGAAATTAATTGCTGGTGGATCTTAACAGTGGTTGCACATAATTTAGCAACCTTGTGAGTGATCTGCCAGAAAAAGTATGACTTAAAATTCATCTTATGCCACTTAGGAGTATAACACTATACCGGAGCAGCAATGGCCAAGAGGGCTATTGCCTTAATCTCTTGCTTGGGGGCTTCCCAGAAGCATCTGGTTGGCCACTATGGGAAACAGGATGCTGTTTCCTAGGTGGACCTCTGCCCTGATTCAGCAAGGTTCTGCTTATGTCCGCCCCTCATGTTATGGAGTGTTACTTTCCTCCGAGAACAGAAACGAAAGTCTGGCCTAACAGCACTCCAACACTGGGCAGCTGGTCCCAAGCAGGCCAGCTTCTAGCAGACTTCCCAGCCCAGCCAGATCCAGTTATTGGCCAGGATGCCCCTTCGGCTGCAGGGGAGTGGCTGAAGACCGGACGAGAAGTGTGGGAGGAGGACAGCCTCACGGCCTCCAGTTCCTTATTTGTCGATTGGCCCAGAATGGGAACGGTGGAGCCAACGCGTTTCTGAAATGACTTCTCTTTTCTTTTTCAAACGTGCCTCCCTTCGCTCGATGCTTTTCCACAGCAGACGTCCATCTCACGTCTCCTGTGTATGGCTTTTCCAATATTGGCAGATCAGCAGCACAGAGAGAAGCCAGCCACCAGGCAGCAGTGGCGGGGGGTGGAATCGGCTTAGCACCTCGATCTCTTTGGCAAGAGGCACTTCCCAAGCTCCTCCATCTGTCCTGTCCTCTCCTCCCCCTCTCCCTTCCTTGCCAGCCACGACGGCAAGAGTCCATCCGTCGGTCGGTCATCCTGTCTGTTCCCATCCGCTGAGGACGGAGAGCGCCATCAAGATGCGCCCAACGCAGCTGTTAGCCGGGCTTTGTCGGGAACCAAACACAGTAACTGTTTAACGATTTAACGGCACTAATGAATATTGGGCCAGATATTTTCGAGGCCTGTTCAGACTGATTACTTGGAGAGCTGAGTATGTCTACCAATTACCCAGGCAATTAGGCAACTAATTAAACACTTACCCTCAGCTTCATAAACAGGAGAGAGAGAGAAGCGGGGGGGGGGAGAACTGGCTCGGTTTTCGGTGAAATATTAGCTGTCAGGAATTGCCGTTCACACCATAAATGGAAAGTCTGGACAGACAGACAGACAGGCCTCTTGTACTGCAAAGAGCAGTCCTTCTGACTCAGATGTGGCCATATTCAGGTGCAGAGGGCAAGGCCTCAGGGCTTGTGACAGCTTAAAGGACGGTTGTCTCTGGACAGGCAATTGGGTTCCAGATGCATTCAAGTCATTTGCTCACTCCCTGGCTCCGAGAGCCAGAGGATATCCTTTTCCAGCATGCAGTAGCCAAAGAAGGATGGTGAAACTCCACAGTACCAAATGCTACCATTTTGCTCGATACTGTTCACAAAGAATGGGCAGCTGTGGGCAAGCTCCCCTCAGCTCAGTTCAGAATTGGCTCGGAATTGACGAGCTTTCTCTGCAAGCATTCAGGAAATGCCCACCCGGTTTCCGAGCATTCGTTCATGCATTCTGACGGAGCTGCACTCAGGCACACCTCCCAATGCCTCCTTGGAATTGTAGTTTGTTTTGGTACTGCATGCAGAATTAAAGTTATCTGCAAGATTACGAACTTCAAAAGAACAGAATACAGTTTTGGGTTCCTTAGTGTTAACTTTAAATTATGTATATACCAGGGGCGTAGCAAGGTTGGCGTGGGCCCAGAGACAAGATTTTAAAATGGGCCCCCCCTCAATGAAGCGCAGGTCATGAAGTGAAGAAATCTTAAATGAGCTGAATAGAGGTAACAAAAAGCATATGTGTGTGTGTGTGTGTGTGTGTGTGTGTGTGTGTGTGTGTGTGCATGTTTGTGTGTGTGTGTAACCTATGTGCCACAATAGAACATCATCCTAAATTATTTTTTAAAAGGTTTTGTAAATTGTGGTCCATGCAAGTCATTTAATGGTACTAGAGAAAGACATGCTCTTCTAGTAGCTCCAGGTCTGAACACTCACATCAATTTCGGGGGATGAATACAACTGAAGGAAGCCCGGGCGGGTGCGTGGCTGGGGGAATCAGTCATGTGACTTGCCTCTGGGGGTCCCCAAACAACTGTCTCCCCTTGCCCTATTATAGTTACGCCCCTGGTATATACACTTACAACTTTCCAATGTCGTCATTTTTTTTCTATGTGTAATTATTCCAAAGTCGTTATCCATTTATGTGTAATTGATTTTCTATTTATATTTTTCTTTTTAACTATGTAAGGATTTTCATTTCTCTTTTGGTCAAAGACCGTAAATAAAGAATGAGTGACTGTAATGCACTGGACAGTTGTCGTTTCCCAGTAAAGAGTATTCGGAGATGATCCACCAATGGATTGTTGGCTGCATTTGTATTCCTTCCGATCCTGATCCAATCTGGCCGAGCCCAGTCACAGAAGACCATTGTGCAAATAAAAATAAGGACTGAACATGTATACGTATTTCAAGTCCCCAGAGTCCAAAAGATTATTTAATTTAATGCCATCCAGAAAGACTGGTTGTTGTTAATCAGATGTATGCCTCATACCATGCTTGAGATTTCGAAACTCAGAATGATGGGCAAATGGGATTCGTTTATTTGTTCATGCACTGAAGAATCTCCAGTAAGATAGATCACCGTGACTCAATGGTAGGCAGACCATGGAGGGAGGCAGATAGACAAGGGAATGGTGGAGGAAAGGGAGTAGAGAGGCAGTATTTCAGGGTTGGCCAACCTGAGGCTCTCCAGCTGTTGTTGGAATACAAATCCCATCATCCCCATCTGCAATAGCCCTGCAATCGCCCCATCTCATAGACTCAGGGGTTGTTCACACAATCAGAGAGGCTATTCACACACACACACGCAAAACTGGGCTAAGGGAGCCTAGTGGTGGTACCTAGGCTGAGGTACCACCATGTGGTACCTCATGGTATTTCCAAGGGCCAGTGAGAAAGGGCAAGAGGGTTAGCGGAGAGGAAGTCTCAAAAAGTGTACCTCCCTGCAGACAAGCAAGTCCTTTCCTCTGGGTGGGCAGATTGTCCAGATGATTACTGGCTGCTACCAGTTGCTCCAAGGGTCGGGGTGCCAGATGTTTTGCCTCACATTGCCCTGCCCGCCCGGAGCCCCAAAAATGTCCCGCATGAGTGTGCAGTGCATTATGGGGAACCCCCTCCCCTCCCCGAAACCACCGGGAGCCCTGCAGTAGGTTGGCAGATGATCAGGAAAACAGGGTTAAGAGAGCACTCACTCTCCTAACCCCATTTTAGAGGGAGGCTCTGTGGGCGGGTTGCCACTGTTATGCCATCAGGATTGGGCCCGATCCCAGCAGTACACATGTGTGTGCAAAACCAGGCTGGGCTTCCTTAGCCCAGTTTTGCACACATGTGTGAATAGCTTCAGAGATTACGAAAAGCCTGGCTCAAAAGGGCTATTTTGAGAACCCTTACTTTGTTCATATAAAGAGAATCACCTCTTTGAAAGGTGCCTCTGCTCAGTTGGTGTATGGCAGGGCTGCTCAACTTCAGCCTTCCTGCAGATGTTGGCCCACAACTCCCATAATCCCTGGCTGTGGGCCATTGTGGCTGGGGATTATGGGAGTTGTAGTCCAGAAACAGGTGGAGGGCCGAAGCTGAGCAACCCTGGTGTATGGGAAGTATTCCGGTATGCTGTTTGTCCAGTTACATTTTGAAGTAGCATTCATTGCTTTGGTTTTGTACTGGTTGTGTCTTATCATCAGTGGTGTGGAATAAAGATTGAATGGATGGATGGATGGTTGTATGGATGATCCTATTTAGAAATTAATATATAGGGGTTTTTGATGACTTGCATCATCTGTTTTACTATTTTGTATTATTATTTTGGTGGTCATTGACTGGAACAAAGTTTGATTTGATTGATTGATTTTTGAAGTGGTACAACCCAGGAAGGACTTTACCAAATGCTAAGCCCACATGCTGGGTGCTGGCTGGGCTCACTCCCGTTTCAGTGGCTGTGTGTACAATGGTGCTTGAGAGAACCTGAGTGAACTGGTTTGGCCCTCCGCAAAGGATGCCCCTGACTTCTTTGCTCCTAGGGATGATGGATGCTCTCCTAATAAAAACTGTTGTTTTTTTCTTCTAGAGAACTGCTGGGATTGTTGGCTCGGATCACACTGAAGTCAACAGCCCAGTTCTCAGGGATGTCCACACTGTGTGGGAATATAGCTAGGCCTATTGCTATCGTTCCCTACAAACCACCCAACTCATTAAGGGGCAGGCAGGCAGGCGGGTGGGCAGGCAGGTAGGGCAAGGTCCGTCCTGATTGATGCCAAAGGAGGGAAATGTTTGTTGTGTCTGGTGTGTGAAAACGGTAGCAAAGAGAGGGGAGAGCGAAGCCTGTTGGGGGTCCTTGAGTTCATTCCATTAAATGAGCTCCCGAGTTCCATTTTTGAATGCCGACTCTGTATGCCGCGGTAGACGGGAGGCTTGTTATGATACCTTCTCAGCATTTGGAGGCATGAACACTTTACAGTTTTCTCTTTAAATGACCCATTTCTGAGAGCGGAAAGCATCAGCCAATAAGCTGCCAGGCCCCTCCGTAGATATCCGGAATTTACACACCATCCCCGCTGATCCGTGGCAGCTAATGGACGCTCCTGCTGCTCCAGAGGACCAGGAAACGGTTCCAGGTGATCACCAGGCCTAGCCAAAGAAACAACTTTGGTCTCGGGGGGCCCTGAGAAGGCACGTGAGAATGAACTCCACATTTCTGTCTGATTGATGAAGCAGCTTGATTTATCCAGTGGGGGTGAGAATGGCTTCTTGTGGCAAGAAACCAGGTGCCTCTGCTTTGCAGACAACAAAACGTCTTGCTGGCCTAATTCTTAGGAAAAGCAGGAGAGAAGGCTAACTTGTTAATGGACTGTACCACTGCTAGGGGAAGCTCACACATCTGAATACTCTCTCTCTCTCTCTCTCTCTCTCTCACACACACACACACACACACACACCTTGTGCACAGAAAATTGGCATTTCTTTATGTATGGAGGGACATTCAAATAAGAACCACCACCCATTCTAGTCTGAAGTGTCCAGAAACTGGCTGACCACTTCATTCATTCATTCATTCATTCATTCATTCAATTTGGTTTATATACTGTCCTCCAAAGATGGCTCAGGGTGGCTTACATTAAAATAAAGAAAATTAGCTTCTTTGGAGGGATAGCCGCCCGAGAGCCACTGGGATCGCCCACGAGCCCAGTGATTCTCACAATGGGGGGAAATTGGGCTGGGCTCCTTTAGCCTGGTTTCCCCCCATCATGAGACTAGCCTCTCTAAGTATTAAAAGCCAAGCAACAAAGATGGGTCTTTAAAGCTCACCTGAAGGTCTCCCATGAAGACAATCCTCTTATATCCATGGGGAGATGTTTCTGAGAACTAGAGCATCGATGCTCCTCAGATAGTCATTCTGCAGATACGGCTGACTGACCTCATCCCATCATTCAGCTAATCGCCCTGCCAGCCATTTCACTCTTTAAGTTCAGATCGAGGATGCTTTAGGTCCACCGAGGCCATGAGGCAAGGTGAGGTAGGCTGCTTTGGGCAGCAGATTGTGGGCCAGTTCTCAGGTGCTCCACAGCAGCTCCAGAGGCGCTTTTAGCCACGGACCTTGGGGACCGGGTCCGTGGCCTCCTGGTGGGCCTCCAAATGATCTGGGAGCCTCCCCATAGCCCCACCACTCCTGCCCCACTGCTGCTCTGCCAGACTGCCACCGCTACCACACTGCTGTTACTATTTCCCCCTCTTCACCGCCAGGGGGTAGGGGTGAACCGAGCGGAGCAGGCCACAACCACACCCCCGTGGCAGCGGCAGTGGCCACAGGTGGGCCTCCTTGGCCAGCGCACCTGCACAGTTTGAGTATGGAGCATCACATGCCCGTGAAGTCATGGGCATGCAATGCTCCATACTCAGACTGGACCAGTGGGCCAGCCGAGGAGGCCCACCTGCACCCACCACTGCCACAGAGGGGTGGTTCACCCCCCACCCAGTGGTGAAAAGATATAAGATAGATAGATATAACCAGAGAATCTACTCTGATAGAGATAGACTGTTAGGAGGCCAAAAACTTAAAAAATCCTTTTGCAAAATGCAAGAAGTGCAAAAAGTGCAAAAAAATGCAAAAAGAAATGCAAAAAAATATGCAAAAATCTTTTTTTTAAAACTCACCTAAATCATAGGAGTGCCCAATTGCTTTGGGGTTTGGGTGGCAATTGGCACCCATGGGTGCCTATCACCCACCCTGGTTTTGTGCCCCTAGCAGGCTGCAACACCTACACTATCCTTGATCATGTTTATGTTGTAATCTCATTGCAGTAAAGAAATGGGGGTGGGGTAGTGGCTTCTTGTGAAAATGGGAAACCATCTGGAAAAGCAAAGGTTAAAAAAAGCTAGCAAGATCTCATGTTACTGCCAGACTCAAGGGACCGTGTGCCTCCTTCTCCTGCTCCCTAACTCCCCACTTCCCAAATCAGGCCACGCTTGTATCCTTCCAGAATCAACAGGAAACACTGGATGCTCACAACTTTAACTTCTCCCCCAAGTAGATCAAGCTACTTGTAAACTCTGTCTAAGACAGAGGGGTCTGTAAGCACACAGATATGTCACCTCAGGGGGCAACGTTCTCCCACTAAACTGAGGAAGACGTACACTTGATGACATATGCAAACAGTCTGGGATGATGGGGCAATGGAGGTGTTTGTGGTGGGGAGAACAAGGTAAGACAGGGATTCTCAAACTTGGGTCCCCAGATGTTGTATGTTGGACTGACAAAAGGAAGTACTTTTTCACAGAGCATATAACTAATCTATGGAATTCTCTGTCACGGGGTGTGGTGATGGTCACTAGCTTGATTGGCTTTAAAACGGGCTTAGACAGTTATTTTATTCATTTTTTCATTATTTTTAAATTTTCTATCCCGCTCTTCTTCCGAGGAGCTCAGAGCGTTGTACATGGTTATTTTTATACTCACAACAATCCTGTGAAGTAGGTTAGGTTGAGAGATACATGACTGGCCCAGAGTCATCCAGTGAGTTTCATGGTTGAATGGGGATTCGATATATTCCCAGGATATGGAATTTAACACTCTCTCAACAACTATGGATTCTTCGCGCTTGGGGAGTAGCCAAAAAGATCATAATTCAACAATGGAAAAGCAGATTTACTCCAGAACGTCAACTTTGGATTACCAAAATGTGTTCGTTATCCGCATTTGAACTGGTTCCACCCACCCACCCCCATTTAGGCAAAGAAGAAGAGTTTCAAGCTATATGGTCAAAAATTAATCAATTGTATGTGCTTTAGAAGGTGATTACATATGTATGTATTGTTTGTCTGTTTCTTTTCTTTTCTTTCTTTCTTTCTCTCCCCCCCCCCTTTCTCTTTCTTTCTTTCCCCTCCCTTTAAACCTTTATATGAAAGTGTTTCATTCTTAGGAGTATCTTAAACTGTAACATTTGTTCTTTAAAAAAAAAAAAATTGAAAAATGAATGGGGATTCAAACTTGCATCTTCCCAGTCCTAGTTGAACACCCTAACCACAACACTCTGGAGGACTGGTCTATCAACGGTTACTAGTCTGATGGCTACAGGCCACCTCCAGCCTCAGAGGCAGGAATACTCTCAATACCAGTTGCAGGGGAGCAACAGCAAGAGAGAGGGCATGCCTTCATCTCTTGCCTGTAGGTCTCTCAGAGGCATCTGGTGAGCCACTGTGTGAAGCAGGATGCTGGACTAGATGGGCATTCTTGGGCCTGATCCAGCAGGGCTGTTCTTATGATTGTCCCTGCTCGGCTTTCAATAGTAGTAGAGCTTGCAGGAAGCACAAGGAAAGAAGACAAGACTACTGGCAACCGGTGCTCCTCCCCGCCTCCTGTGCCATTTTGAAAGGGTTGGTTTTGCAAAGGGGTTGGACCCACCAGGATCCTGGGGCCTGGCAACTTGTGTTCTGCCCCACCGGTGGTCTCACCACGTGCAAGCTTCATGCACCAATGGTACCCCGTGCGTGTGACATCACACGTATGTGGGCATGGCCTGATTGCCGGAGGGCCGCCCAAGCCCTTCGGAATGCATTCTGAGCCAGCATTTTCTGTTTGGGTGCATTTATTTCCCTTTCTCTTCCTCGCTGGAAAGAAAAGGAAGGAAGGAAGGAAGGAAGGAAGGAAGGAAGGAAGGAAGGAAGGAAGGAAGGAAGGAAATGCTAGCTGGAAATGAGCTCTGGAGAGCTCGCTCACACTCTCCGGAGCCTGGGCCACGCCTAAGTGTGCATGACATCATATGCAAAGGGAATATGTATATGATGCTCCAGAGCTCATTCCCACCCAGCATTTGCTGGCTGGCTGCATTCATTTCCCTTCCCCCTCCCTCTAGTGACGGCGAGAAAGAGAAATAAACACACCAGCCAGCAAACACTAGCTGGGAATGCGCTCTGGAGGGCTGGGGTGGGCCCTCTGGTGATCAGGCCACACCCACATGTGTGTGACATCATGTGCACAGGACATCTTGTGTGGCCCTTTGGATTGGCGGCCCAGGTTCTTTGAACCCTACCGCTCAAAGGTGGCTCCGCTCCTGAGCTGGAGTCAGACCAGTCATGTGGAGAGATCAGTTGTGTGACCAAATGCACTCCCAGCTCTTAGTCCACGGTCCTGAGAACACTACTACTACTACTACTACTACTACTAATAATAATAATAATAATAGCCCAATAATTACATCTGGTAGACTGTGTGTAAATAGCATCATCATCATCATCATCATCATCATATAATATTTATATACCACTCTCCAACCAAAGTTCTCAAAGTGGTTTACACAGAAAAGTAAATAATCCACAAATAAGATGGTCCCCTGTCCCCAAAGGGCTCACAATCCAAAAAGAAACATAAGGTAGACACCAGCAACAGCCATTGGAGAGACACTGTGCTGGGGTTGCATAAGGCCACTTGTTCTCCCCCTGCTAAAAATAAGAGATTCATCACTTTAGGAATATAGGAAGCTGACATATTCTGAGTCAGACCATTGGTCTATCTAGCTCATTCTTGTCTACCCAGACTGGCAGTGGCTTCTCCAAGGTTGCAGGCAGGAGTCTCTCTCAGCCCTATCTTGGAGATGCCAGGGAGGGAACTTGGAACCTTCTGCTCTCCCCAGAGCAGCTCCATCCCCCGAGGCGAAAATCTTACAGTGCTCACACAACAAGTCTCCCATTCATAAGCAACCAGGGCAGACCCTGCTTAGCTAAGGGGACGACCAGACTTCCTACCACCAGACCAGCTCTCCTCTCCAGACCACTTTAAAAGATGCCTCTTTGCTCAGTTACCACCTACACAAAGGCAGCAGTGAAAAAAGGTGATTTGGGAGGTAATTCACATCATAGCAAGATAGTTCTGACTTCTACCGAGTCAGACCATATATAAGACCAATATAAGAGAACCACCACTTCAAAAGGTGCCTCTTTGTACAGTTAGCAGGGGTTGCGTAAAGAGCTCCAAGGTGCCAACTTTCATTCTTGGAAGGCGCTTTGAACAGCTGTGCAAAAACAAAGAAACTCCTCTACAAAAGAATGTGACCTGATTAGGACTCTCCAAATTCATCTTGAATTTCACTTTGGTGCCATGGCAACTTTCCTTAAGAGTGATTTAGGTATAGAAGGTCCCACCACACTGTGGGTGGTGCTTGGTCGGATTTCACCCTTGAAATCTGCTGAAACTGATCATTGGCCCTTGAATCGGCCCCATCCATAATTACTCAAGAATGTTGCCTTGTCCATCATGTGACTCCTTACCTGCTCCAAATGGTCCCATTTCTCCCCTTTCGTGCCAAAGGTAATAATACCAGGTTTTCCAAGTGAAGCATGGTAGAAGTTCTGGCAAGGAGGGAAATCATTTTCTCCTGGGAGTCTGGAAAGATCCAATCATTTAAATTAAATGTAAGCATTCGAGAAGACAAAAAGGGCACTGTCTCCGACGGAGCGAGCTGGAGATGTGGCTGATATTTATTACGGTGCAGGTAGTTTAACAAAACAGAGGCATTCGGCGAGAGTCCTCCGTCTTCAGTCTAACTGGGAACTAGAGCTGGAAAGGTTCACTTGCTAATTAAATCTAAGTTGGACGCTGCTCCACAGAGGGTAGATTGTAACTATAAGAGGATGTTAATGTGGATTTTAAATATTTATTATAACTGAGGTAGGTTATAAAAACAGACATTCTTCCTTTCAACACTCTATAATGGCAGATTTAGAGGTCTGTCTTTGGCCGTGAGTGATTCTTCTGCAGCTGTCAGGGGCTAGAGGCCAATTCATCACCTTCCCAGTGAGGAATCTGGCTGGACAGTGAAAGATTAGAGAGTTGATTTATGGAACTCAAGGAGAGGGAGGGGAAATGTTGTTCTATCGCGTGTTTGGGTGTTGATTTGTGCACACCTGTTCCTGGGCCGGCTTAGGGCTGGGAAGCGGTTTTGCTCCACCAGAGGGATCTCTTTCTGTGTTTGTGAGGCTGAGATTGTGAACTGTGCTCTCGCTCTCTCTCTCCCCCACCCTCCAAAGTGTAAAGGCAGGCTGTCCTAGCTAATACACCCATGCTCAGGCAAAACACAGTGGCAAATTAGAAACATACGCCCCTCCCTCCCTCCCTCCCTAAGAAGTTTTGCTGGTCTTAGCAAATCTCTGTCTGCTCCCCACATAATCTCCAAATACAACGGAATTCCCCTTCAGGCAAAACTCAGCAATAGCTGGATCTGACCCTCCACCTCTCCCAATGTACCCGACACCTACAAAGTTCTACACCCTGCCCTGAGCAAAATCACGGTCCCATTTTGTCCTTACAGTTGCCTTTCTGGAAATGTCCGTTTTAAAATGTTTCTAACGTGAGTTGCCAGCATTGTCTTTCTGCAGGAGTTCGCTCCTAAGGGTGGGGAACTCACAAGCTGCACAGCATTCCTTCTGGCAGCTGGCACAAGGGTGTTGCTGCAACTGAGCAAGGGTGGGACAAATGCCCCTGCTCTTTGCTCCTCCCTTGTACCTCTCTGAATAAGAAGATGGGGGCAGAGGCCACCTTTATCTTTTGCCCCAGGGCCCACTCCAAGCTTGCTACTAGGGATGTAGAATAGATTTGAATTCAAATCGATTCAACTCAAATCTGGGTGATTCGAGTGATTCAAATTCGAATTGCCCTTAAAAGGGCAATTCAATTTGAATTTGAATTGAATTTTCAAAATGCAGTTCAAGAACCATTGGGCACCTTTTAAAGACCATCCAGCCTCCCTGATTGGTTAAAAAAGGTGCCCAAACAGGCTTGAATTGATTTCAATTTGAATTGAATTTTTGCACCAGATTTGAATTCAAATCAAATTTGAAACAAATTTTCAGAATTTGATTTGAATTCAAAATGAATTGAAAAATTTATTTTGTCCACATCTTTTGCCCCAGGGCCTACTCCAAGCTTGCTACTAGGGATGTAAAATAGATTTGAATTCAAATCGATTCCACTGAAATTTGGGTGATTCAAGTGATTCGAATTCAAATTGAATTTTCAAGATGCAGTTCAAGAACCATTGGGCACCTTTTAAAAACCATCCAGCGTCCCTGATTGGTTTTTAAAAGGTGCCCAAACAGGCTTGAATTGATTTGAATTTGAATTGAATTTTTGCACCAGATTTGAATTCAAATCTAATTTGAAACAAATTTTCAGAATTTGATTTGAATTCAAAATGAATTGAAAACATTATTTTGTGCACATCTTTACTTGCTACACCCCTGAGCAGATGAATACATCTTTTTACCTGATGCTATATGATGCTATAGCATCGTATGCTGCTATACGGTGACATAATATTGTTCTGAGAGGGGCTTCTGGGTAAGAATAACCAGAAGGTTTGGCTCATAACCCTGAATTTTGTCTTTACCCCCTGCCCAAACTGGAAAGGGTTGAGGCCCGCCTCTCTATAATCTTGAAGCACTCCGCTGAGAACCTTTTCCTCGGGCCTTGTGTTTAAACCGTAGATTTGCAGAGCAAATGAATGAAGCATACATACAGGCAGCAAAGGGACGTCAGGCAGTGTCCATCAATGAAGAGTGTAAGGCTCACGCAGTGACCCCTCATACAAGAAGAAAGACCTGACAGCCCCTCCCTGTTTTTGCTGGGGATATCTCAGAGGGCATCAGCACCAGCACCACTTGGGGAGAAGGCCCAGCTCTGTGCGTTTGCCTCAGTCACCAATTCCCAAACTCCGGCTGCTTGAGAGTTAAGGCTCTTAGTGTCTCAGCAGGAGGCTCTGTGCGGAAACCAGACGCAGCAGAGACCTCCCCAGGATCTGCGTGACCACAGCAGCCACTGCATAATTTAGACACTGCTGGGGAAATTCATTTTCAAAGTTGCAGGCCCTGTTAGAGTGTCTTCTAACAGAGGAGGAGGGTCTTCTTCCCCATTCATTACCTCGTTCTCTTTCCCCCCGCCTCACCCTCTCCTCCTCTTTTTGAAGCCATTCCTTGATTGCCAGTTCTGGCACCAGATGTTTATGAACTTTTGTGACTGGTTTCAAAAGCAGGGGCAGGGGAGAGTAGGGCTGAGGGAGGAGAGGGGAGGATGGGCTTCGAAAGCAAAAAGAAGGAGCAAGGGGTGAAGGGGGAAGAATAGGAAAGGAAAAGGCAAAGAGCAACAAGGAAGAGAGAAAAGAATGAGACCACTTGTTGGATTTGATGGTCCTCTAGTGCAGGGATTCTCAACCTTGGGTGTCCAGATGTTACTGGACTTCAACTCCCATAATCCTCAGACCCAATGGCCTTCAGCTGGGGATTATGGGAGTTGAAGCCCAACAACATCTGGAGACCCAAGGTTGAGAACCCATGTTCTAGTGGGTCTTTGCAAGAGGCAAGCCTTTGGGACCTGGGGCTTGGGGATCCAAAGAGATGGGGCATTCACTGCAGAACTGCCCGAATATGATCTCAGTCAAGGGCAGAACACCACCCTGGGGGTTCTGTGTCCAGGTTTGTTTTAGGTTTACCTGGCTACAAGTCGTGTGTGTGTGTGTGTGTGTGTGTGTGTGTGTGTGTGTGTGTGTGTGTGTGATGGCTGGCTCAGGGCTAATCTATTATTTCCTGGCCTCAGTATTAAAATTAGGAGCATACATTGACTGCTTTTAATGAGGTCTTTGACCAACAATTTTGTGCTGAAGCCCCTGATCTGTAACAACATGGGCTCAAACACACTTACTTGTATGCTTAAATTTGGAAGCACCTTTTTTGGATGTTCTGCAGCAGGAAGCCCGATTCTGATTGGGACCATGGTGCACAATGGGGGAGGGGGACATTAACTCTTTCCTCTTGCACCAACTACCCAGCAAAAACCACCCCACACATACACACACACACAAAGTGATGATTCTCAGTAAACAAGTAGGTGTTGCATAGGAGAACTTCCCAGCGGATCGTATCTCATTCATGAATGGATGCCATTTTGATTTTCTGCCTCCGGGTGCACCCCTATGACTTGGGTTGCTCCTAATCCAATCCAATCCAGTGAAGTATCTTAGAATTGGATTCATAAGCAATCAATCGAGTGGGAAGAATTGAAAAAACAATGACCCAAGACAGAGGGCTGGGTTTGACCCTCATCAGTGTTTGCCTTAGACCTTTTTATGTTGCTCTTGAGACGTTTCACATTGAGTCGTCTCATGAGAACTGTTTTGGGCATGTCGTAAACTGCACCTGAAAGTTGTTTTTCCCACTCAGAGTGTTTAACTAAGAGTCCGCCTGCTGTTCCAGAACCCCACTGAGCTTGGATGGCACGGAAGGAGTGAGTAATTTGCCCTTTTAGCACGTTCTCGTGGAAGGCAGGTCTTCCTCGTTCCAAGACCCCATGCGAAATCCAGAGCGAAGGGGGGAGATTGATTTAAATCAATCACTAGCACTTACATGGAGCCCCTCACTCAAATATCCCAAACTCTCCATTAGAGTGGTGAATCAATCCTCCCCCCAACTCCAATACACACACACTTCACCCTAAATTGTCTCTCCTAATTGACTGAGCTGAGCAAGTCTGTTCTTGTCTCAGGATGCATTGAGGATTGTTATGGCATTGCAGGGCAATACTAGAGGCAAAGAAAGATACCGCACGTACAAAACTAGCAGGAAATTACAAGTAAATTACAACAAATTATCAAAGGAATATAGGAACATAGGAAGCTGCCATATACGGGGTAAGACCATCAGTCCACCTAGCTCAATACTGTCTACCCAGACTGGCAGCGACTTCTCCAAGGTTGCAGGCAGGAGTCAGTCTCAGCCCTATCTTGGAGATGCTGCCAGGGAAGGAACTTGGAACCTTCTGCTTGCAAGCATACAGGTGCTCTTCCCAGAGCAGCCCCATCCAGAGGCGTAACTAGGGAAAATAGGGCCTAGGGCAAGCACTGAAATTGCGCCCCTGTCCAAACAGGAATGATGGGACTTGTAGTCAACAATATCTGGAAATCCTTGTTAAAAGGAACACTGTACCATCTAGACATGGTTGTTGATCAAAACCTGGAAACATGAGCCATCTCTGTAAAAGACCTAGAACAACAGTCAGGAGTTATGCGAGGATTCCAAGTGTCATTTTCTCTGTCTCATCTCATTCTTTTTTTTTTTAAACATGACTTTGTCCTAGAGGATCACCTGCCCAAATAGCCACTAGCAAAATAGGGGAAGAAGAAGGTGGTGGGGGGGGGGTCTATAAACCAGTGAATGATTCCTGCCAGCCTTTGTCTTATGATGACTGTTGGCTCATGATGGGGTATATGTGCATTCATCACACCAGTGCTTACTTTGACACCAAGAGGGAGGAGGATACATGAGTTTGCCACACTAGACAGAGGCATTTGCAACAGGAGCAGACAGCCAAGTTCTGCCAGGGCCAAACCAGCCCCTGCCAGACTAAGAAATCATTGTAATTTGCCCCTTCCCGTCACAAGCAGTGTGCTGTTCTTTTATTATTGACTCTAACTCTCAAATATCCCAGTCATGCATGGAAAATTCAGGGTCAATTTACAAGAGACACATTTTCTACATGGAAGTTTCTTCTGTGCAGGTGTTGTGCAGAAACCCATGTGTAGTGACCGCCAGAGGCATAGCAAGGTTGGAATGGGCCAAGATGAGATTTTAAAATGGGCCCCCAGCCCCTCAAAGTCCAGGGCCTCCACACATCCCAGGCCCCCAAGGATTTAAGTCTGACATTTCAAAATAAGTATGCTGCCTGGAAATACATTTCACTGAATACACACACGCCACAATATATAGTGATATACAGTGAGTACTATACATTTGTGCTACTTTTAATGCCTAGAACACACTAGAAAGACAAATTATTAAAATGGGCCCCTCGCTGCAGATTAGCAAAGGAGACTTTCAACCATGCAAAGTGAGCCTATGTTTGTTTTCTCAGAATTCTGAACAAATTCAGTCAAGTTTGATTCCAGGAGGTTTTTCACAGGAGGCTTTTAACGCCCTTTAACACACATCTCCTCCTCTGGAATGGAGGTGCTGCATTCACAGGTGGGCCAGATTTACCCTGAAGTCCCTGCAAGTGATTGGAGAGCAGTTCACACACAAGAAAAATAAAGTAGAATAAAAGCACCACACCTGCTTCACAGTTCTCACTCAGACCTTCTGGGTTGCAAAACAACTTGAACATAAGTGCATTTACAAATGAATGAATGAATAAATATTTGTTCCAGAAGTTTTTTTAATTTTCTGACATGAAACAAACCACTTATAGGCCTTAGATAGTTTTTGTTTTTAAAGCCAGCACAGTCTGTTTTAAATTAAATATTCAGAGACTTCTCAGTCTTGCCCCACCCCCCATATGAAAGCCCTATGGCAAGCAGATCCCTATATACAGGGGTAACCACAAAAAAGGAATCCACAGCCTACCTTGCAAAAGCTGTGCTGGATGCTCTGGTCTGCTGCAGGGAGCTCTGCCAGCCTCCTTCCAGGCTTGCTGGGACCTGCCCAGTTCAGGATTCAGGGAGGCCTCTCTGGAAGCCCCGCCCACCAATCAGCTGAGAGGCAGGGAGAGAAGAAGATCTCTCTGCAGTCTGCAGGCTGCTCCCATCCAAGGCCTTGTTGCTGATCCTAGGCTGGAGCTGGAGGTAAGTGGCTGAGGGGCCCTGGGGCTGGGCAGGTGGGCAATGGGGTGGGGGTGGCAGGAACTGGTGTGGTGCCCCCACCTCAGTGGTGCCCGGGGCATGTGCCCTGCCTGCCCCCTGCAGTTCCGCCTATGGCCTATGGTGTGAGGATTTGGCCTCTCCAGTAACTCCCAAAGACAACTGGTTGTCCCCGTCTGCAAACCATTTTGTGTGGGAGAAGCATGCAGCAGGACCGTCCTAGGGGAAGCCAGCAGGAACCTGGATGAATAAAATCTCTAGTTATTATTATTATTATTATTATTATTATTATTATTTACATTTTATATTCTGCTCTTCCTCCAAAGAGCTCAGAGCAATGTACTACATATTTAAGTTTCTCCTCACAACAACCCTGTGAAGTAGGTTAGGCTGAGAGAGAAGTGACTGGTCCAGAGTCACCCAGCTAGCTTCATGGCTGAAGGGGGATTTGAACTCGGGTCTCCCCGGTCCTAGTCCAGCACTCTAACCACTACACTATGCTGTTATGTAATCACAGAGAGAGCCAATCATGGAAGGTTCTAAAAGAAACTGTTGGTGCCCTGAGGGAGGAAGGCCAAAGACAATCTGTTGCTCAGAGTAGGTGTGGTGTTTTTGGTTAATCCATTCCTTGATCCAGGCCAGCTTTTCAGTGGGGCTTTAGTTACTTGCATTCCAGTCCTGGACTAGAGGCGGAGCTAACAAACAGCCAGCAGCAAGAGCACTGAAAAAAAGCAGTCTGCGCTTACCTCTCTGTACATAATCTCTATTTCATTAAACTATTAAGATTCCTGATTCCACTCCACTGCCTTGTGCTTGCATACCACAACTCTTTCCCTTGGATTCTACATAGGTATTAGTGGCTGTGGCATTATACCCAGCTTCTTCTCTGAGGCAGACCTTGCTGCTCTGGATTATGGATTTGGAAGTTCCTACTCTCTGGGAGATAAAATTGACAGGATGTAATACAGTGTTTCTGAGCGGGAGCAGATTTGCCCGGGCCCGGTTCAATGTGTTGCCCTCTTCTCTTTTGGATCGGAGGTTTGCAAAAGATAATCCTGTTGTGGTTTTCTGCCCTTGTGGCGTTGGCCTTCTGGAAACTGTCACCCATGTGTTGTTGTTCTGCTCGTTGTATCGGGACGCTAGAGAAGAGCTCATCTCCCCTTTGTTACATCAATTTCCCGGAAGGTGTGATCTCTTTTATACTTATTACTGTCTCGTGGATTCGAGCCCTGGGACGACAGCAGTTGTGGCTAAATTTTTCTATATTGCCATTAGGTTGAGGTCCCTATTAAATGCCTAACTGCGAGAGCTGTCTGTTGTTTTTAAATAATTTATTATTACTGATTGTAATCTGTCATATTGTGTTTTAGCATTCTTTTATTGATGTATTGTGTATATTTGTTACTACCATTTCTGCTGGCCAATGGCCGTAATAAAACTGATGATGATGAGTAGGAGCAGAGTGTTTTGCCCTCGCCACTGAGTAACTAGAATCAGGTACTCCTGCCCCAATCTGGTTTAGTGGTATGTCATCCCATTGATAAGAATATAAGAAGTTGTACATTGTCTTGCTGGATCAGACAGAAGGCCCACTTAGCCCAGTAACCTGCTTCCAATAGGGGACAGCCATATGCCTTTGGGGAGCTCACAAGCAGGCCATGTAGGGTTGCCAGCTAAGGACTTTGATAGAGGACATGCTACTATTTGGGGGACCAAATGACTTTTTTTCCCCATTAGGAGGAATAGAGACTATTGGGGAGGGGAGCAAACAACTTTTTTTGCAAGTGATGTGGTGTCCAGAGTTCTGGGGAGCAGCTGGAACATCTTGTTCTCTCAGAACACTTTGCTCTCATGAGTAGCTTCTCTGCCTCCTTCCCCTTCCTACTGACCATCCATCCAATGGGGAAGCCAGAGGGGAGGTTCTGCTTCAGTGATGGGATGCAGAGCCACGCGTGGGTTTAATACTGGCTGCACAAGAACAGGCACTAAGAACAAATGCAACAAGAGCAAAAGTCGAAAAATCAACAGCAAACAGCAAGTACCGCCTTTGTAAAGAAGCAGATGAAACCGTGGACCACCTAATCAGCTGTTGTAATAAGATCGCACAGACTGACTACAAACAAAGGCATGTCAAGGTAGCAGGGATGATACACTGGAACATCTGCAAAAAATAGAAGCTACCTGTAGCCAAACATTGGTGGGACCATAAAACTGAAAAAGTGGTAGAAAGTGAAGATGCAAATATGTTATTTGATTTTTGACTACAAACAGACAAACATCTGCCACACAATACACCAGATATAACTTTAGTCGAGAAGAAAGAAATACAACTCAAAATAATCGACATAGCAATACCAGGGGATAGCAGAATAGAAGAAAAAGAAATAGGAAAAAATAACAAAATACAAAGATCTACAAATTGAAATTGAAAGGCTGTGGCAGAAGAAGACCCAAATAATCCCAGTGGTCATTGGCGCCCTGGGTGCAGTCCCAAAAGACCTTGAAGAGCACCTCAACACCATCGGGGCCACAGAAATCACCATCAGCCAATTACAAAAAGCAACTTTACTGGGAACAGCCTATATTTTGCGACAATATCTATAATAATAACAGCAACAACACTGAGAATAAAATTTAGCCATCCCAGGTCCTTGGGAAGGACTCGATGTCTGGATAAAACAAACCAGCCCATAACACCTGTCTGACTGTGTAAACAAGAAATGATAATTTATTTTGATTGTGGCATTCAGATAAGCTTGAGCTCAAGTATTTAACTGCAAGCAAACATTAAAATGTACTACAACAGTGCAACATCCTGTTTCCAACAACAGGAAATCAGATCCATCTAGGAAGACCAGGGCATGAAGGCAATAGGAATCCCAAGCCTCTTTGTCATCAGATAGACTGCCTCTGAACATGGAAGCTTTCCCAAACCTCTGTGAATTGCCATAGTGCTTCTGAAGGCGTCTTGGCTTTTCAATGTACAAATTAAAAGTGCTCCATGGGGTGTCCAAGGAGAAGTCTCTGTGCCGCTCATGAGCACATTAACCACACAAGAAATATAACCAAGCCTCCCAACCAAATTATATATTTGCAATTAGCGAACAAATAAGTCTTCAGACAGAAGCAGAGGGGTGGGGTGGGGGGAACCTTGAATATAAACCAATGCTTCTAATTGTCTTTCCGTAGCTCCGCTGTTCACTGATCCATTGAGTAGTAATAAAAGCATTAAATTTGGTGATTATGTGCAGTGTTTCTAATGGCGCCAGACTGCCTGAGCGAGAAGTCTCATTGTGAAGAGCGGGTAAATCGTCTGGGTGTGCACCTCTGCCTCCCACCCCCACATCCGATCCCCTATTCCATCCGGCATGATAGAATCTTATTCATGAACCAGAGTAGTATTTATTACAACCTGCAAACATAATTCAGATATATCTTTTTTAAAAGAACAATCACAGCTGATTTAAGGACATAGGAAGCTGCCAGACCTTTGGTCCATTTTGCTCAGCATTGTCTACACTGACTGGCAGCAGCTCTCCTGGGTTTCAGGCTGGAGTCTCTCCCAGGCCTACCTGGAGATGCTGCCAGGGACTGAACTTGGAACCTTTGGCAACCAAAGAAGATGCTCTATCTCTGACACACAGTGCTCACGTACGTTGGAGCTAGGACCCTGGCAGCATCAGCTCTGAGCTGCAATGTCACATAGTGGCCACTGGCGGTGTGTTAGGGTCATGGATAAAAGTGCTGGACTCCTTCCCTCTTTGTTCTTCCAGTGTTAGTCTCCATATAGTCTCTCCAGAGATGGCTGTTTGTTTTGGTCTCTCTCTTCAGCCATGAGCTATAGCTGAAATTAAGCTGCAGGCTTTTCCACACTCATTTGTAACCTTTTCTTTAAATCAGTCCTTGTAGTTCTTCAGTACAAAATGACTGTCTCAAGACCTCTTGCTTTGCTGCTTTCTCACCAATCTCGTTTTGCTTTGCTATTTGGGGACTGAACTGCCATTCTTCCCCAACAACATGTTGTCACCCATCCAAATGCAAACCAGGGCAGACCCTGTTCAGCAAAGAGGATACTTCATGCTCACTACCACAAGACCACTACCACAAGACCATGCTCACTACCACAAGACCAGTTCCCAAAACCATGTTTTTTTTAATCCATGGTGTGAGCCCTACTTTGCAAGTTGCATTACAAAAGGACAACTGGAGATTTGCAGCAAAATGTTGCAGGCTATTTCTGGCCTCTAACAGGAGTTCTCCGGCTCAAGACTCCAGCAAGCCTGGAACATAAGTGCTTGCAGCTTACAGTGGAGGCTTCAGGAAGGGAAGGGCCCTCCTGAAACCTTCCCTTGCTGTGATATAAAGCACCAAGGGCTCTGGTTTGGAGCTGGCTGACTGCTATTTCTATTATGAATATTGCATTTATATTAATAATATCAATAAAAGATCAGGAAGGAGGGATTATATTTCTGTGTTGGTCCCCCCCCTCCCTTTTAAAAAATGATAATATATGAGTTTTAGTTGTATTACTTATTATTTGAAATAAAGAAAAAGTTTTAAAAAATGAATATTTTATTGAATATTAATAAGAGATTAATACGGAGTTCAAGTAGAGTTATGAAGAGAGAATCATTTTGACTTCTGACTTATCAAACCCTCCTCTGGAACTCTAGTCTGAAACAGTGCCCCCCAATGAATTAGGTTAGTGTTGAAAAGGTTATGAACCTTTTTTGGCATAATGAGAAAATATTAAATTAGAAGAAAAGGAGGAAGGAAGAGAGTGGAGGAAGGGGGTTTTGAACATGGGAGAGAGTCCAGAAGAAAAAGCTTCTCATCCAGTTAGAAAAGGCAGCCACACTTCATTGAATTTCCTTCATTCATCCCTCCTGTAGCGCATGATTTGTGCTTTAATGGTCAAGCCTAAAACTAAATCTGCAAAATCTGTTGATGAGTTAGGAGGAATGAGTAACAGGAATACACCTACGCATTGTGACAGTGCTAATCTCCATCAGAGCTGAAAAGAACATTTGCAGATATTTAAAATTCACCCTTCAAAAATCTAAGTCAGTAACTGTTATAATTTCATATTTCTCAAAGTGCGCTGGTTGTGTGTGTGCGGTGTTAGCCATTTTTGCTGCTTTCTTCCAGCAGCCCTCATTGTGATGTAAGTCTGTTTCACACTTAGCAAAAGCTAATCAAATTAAGTCTACATAAAACCTCCTGCAGTCCCCCATAAGACTATTACAAACTGTGGACTTTGAGGCTTTTCCAGGATGTCCTGGAAATATATGTTTCCCTTAATGTTCACCCTGAAAGAAGAGTTCTAGAAACCTTGAAAGTTTACTGATTCCTTTGCAAAAAGTCATTGGTCCTACTAAACGCCCTACTTTGGCTTCTGGAATTTTGGTAATGTCCCAACAATAATGCTCAAACCTATGGGCAGAATCCAGACTCAATTATTCCTGAGCAGTACTGTTGAAATTAAATAGTCCTATAGGCCGTCTTTGGACATAATGCCATACTGGAGGCAACCGTGCCAGAGGTTCAAGATTCATTCATCCGAATGAATGAACCTGTGGTTTCGTCACTGAACTGCAACTGGTATTCAGAGGCATCCTACCTTTGAGGCTGGAGGTGGCCTTTAGCCCTCCAAGTCTCATACAGGGCATCTACCCTAAGACCTAGTAGACTCAATGGGACTTATTTTTGGACTCAGAATGCTGAACAAATCCTGTTCGTCACTGAATTTTCACCTACAGAGGATTTTGAAACCACTTTGGGAGCGGGGATGGGATTTTATCGGTGCACCCAAGTGTGCATGTGTATTAGCAGCAAAACGATGAGGGAGGCTCGGATGTTGAGCATGCGGGACAGGGCCTTCTCAGTCATTGCCCCTAGGCTTTGCAATGCTCTCTTGGCTGGCATCCACTCCTTAACCTTCATCAATTTTTGTAGAAAACAAATAAAGACGTGGCTTTTCACTCAGGCTTTTAAATGAGAGCATTGTTTTCGCTGCTGCTGCTGCTGCTGCTGCTGCTCTGTGTTTTGTGTATTACTGTTTTATATAGGTGTTTAAACTTTGAAATACAGATTATTTTTGTACTTATATTTAATATCTATACTTTTTGTATTTTAATTGTGCCTTGTTTTAATTGTAAAAGACTTTGAGATTATTTTAATGAAAAGCGGTGTAGAAATCGAACAATAAAGAAATATTTTTTTAAAACACTATGCAAAAAGAAACTCTGCTTGTGATCACATCAAGGACTCTGTTACAGGTGTTTACTGATGTGCACATATGCTCTAGTAACACCAGGGAGAGGAATGGAAGGGACTGAACGTGGAAGGGACTGCACATGCGCAGTGCTCGACAGGCAGAGGCGCCCTTACCCCTGGACTTTGGGGCCGAAGTCCAGGGCCTCCACAGCTTCTGGGGCCCCCCAAATCCTCTTTAGTCTGTCCTGGGTGGTGTGGCTGCCCAGTGGAGCATGATGATGCTTAATTTGCAGGGGAGGGGTATGGCCTCCAAAAGCCTTTAGGTCCAGGCTCCAAAATTACCTCGGTGCACCACTGTCTACAAGATTAAAAAAAAATTAAAAAGCCAATCCATGGATAATTGCGGACCCATCTGTGCCACTTCAGAATCAAGACTAGCCATTTGGAATTCCAGGATCCAGGGATCAATCTGAGTGAGGGCTATTTTGGAAAGCATCCTGAGATTTTGTTCAGCTCTACCATGAAGATCTACCACTGCTGTATCTGCTGTAGTTCATTGAGGGACAGAAGGATTTTAACTTAAGCACTGTTCTTGCTTCTGTCTGGAATGGTTAAGACAAGCAAAGGTTGACCCATGTTGCTGTGACAATAAGGATTGACTTGCAGAGCAAATCTCTGGGTTTCCTTTCATGTTGGCCCGATGTAATGTGTTGACATCCTGTGTTTTTTCAGTTGTTTTACAGTGTTGACAAGGAAGCGGGTGGGAAACCCGTTCCGTTCCTTTGCAGGGAGCAGTCAGAATGCTGAACAAGCCAGGCTCATAAAATGTTGCCCTGTCTCATGATGGTCAGGTGTGGGAAAGGAAAGGAAAAAATCTCAGGGTTGGAGAGGAGAGGGAAGCAAGACACTGGAGTTGCTGAGAAGACACAAAGGGGGGAAATGATCTCCATTGCAATAATCCAGCCAACCACATTCGGAACAGAATACTGGAATTAGATGGTCACTTGGTCCCCTTGCTAACTGGGCCAAGAGTTTCCTTTTAAAGGGTGGCTATCTGGTACTATATCGAGCAGCAGCAATATAGGAAGATGCTGAAAGACATCGTCTCATACTGCGCAGGAGGAGGCCATGGGAAACCCCTCCTGGATTCTACCAAAGACAACCACAGGGCTCTATGGGAGCCAGAAGTCTAAATCGACTTGACGACATACTTTACCTTTTACCTTTATCTTCAGCAGGAGAGCAACTGTTCCTGCTATATATATTACAACCTAGCTTTTAAAATAAGTTTCTCTTTTGCTCCTGGTACAGCTAGTTTCCACTGTCCTTTTTGGCCTTTCCATCTGATAGGAACATAAACTTAGGAACATAGGAAGCTGCCTTATACCGAGTCAGACCCTTGGCCAATCCAGATCAATATTGTCTACCCAGACTGGCAGCGGCTTCTCCAAGGCGGCAGGCAGGAGTCTCTCTCTGCCTTATCTTGGAGATGCTGCCAGGGAGAGGAACTTGGAACCTTCTGCACACAAGCACGCAGGTGATCTTCCCACAGGGACCCCATCCCCTGGGGGCCAATATCTTACAGTGCTCACACATGTCATCTCCCATTCAAATGCAAACCAGGGTAGACCCTGCTTAGCAGAGGGGGCCATTTCTGCTTGCTACCGCAAGACTAGCTCTCCTCCAATTTTATGTCCTATTGTATCCAATAGCAGCAAGAATAGGCAAAGATGTCCAGGTATAAAGAGTCTATGATCCATTCCCACCAAGTGGCTAATATTCAAAGTAGATGGACAGCTTAGAGCACTTTTTATGGTTGAAAAGTGGCATAACAATCTCATCACCACATACTACTTACTTTCATCTGATCCTTCAAGGCCCGGTCTTACGTGCAACTCATGCACACCCTCTGCACAACAGCAGCAGTATCCTTGAATCTGGAACCATTTTTAACTCCTGCGGTGCCCGTTTCCAGGAAGGAGGCATCGAAATGGGAACCTACCTGGGGCACAGAAATGATAAGTTACTGCTCTGGCAATGACTCCCTTATCTTTTACTGTTTCACATCCAGCCTTGGAAGACTGCCAGCTTCTCTTCTGTTCATCCCTGCTCATCAGTCTCTCTCTCTCTCTCTTCTCTTCTCTTTTTTTTAACCAAAACTCTGTACCAAGTCAGCTTCCCTGCGGGCTCCTGAGACAGTGGACAAATTACCAGATTATTTGTGAATTTTAGTCACCTGATGGGAACTCCACACTTTGCCTGCAAATGTGAAACCGGGTGACTTCCTAGAACTTCAGGAAAAACCAGGGAGCTGTTAACAAGTCAGGTAAATTAAACAGCAGACTCACTCCGCTAACAGGCAAAGTTGTCAAGAAGGAGATAGATGTGTGCAATCAAACGGAGAGCTCAGGCCACCTCTGCAGGCTCCCAGCTCCCGTTGTACTGGTTTGCGGGAAGATACTGAAAGGCAGCTTGGAACCCAATGGCTGGGAAAATACTCCAGGGGGTGGAGGGTCGGGAGAGATTGCTCTAAGAGGGTTGAAAGATTGGAGGGCTTATGGCTTTCACCTTTGTAACATCTTCACTGTGTTGTCTTGATCCATGGGAAATTCCTTCATTGTTATGTAAGCTTTGTACAGAGGCAGACACTCAAACAGTCTTTATTTACTCACGACATCTTTATTTTCTGGCCCCTGACATCAGTCAATTGCCCCATCGTTTAGCTTTGGAGGATCCCTCATTAAAATGTTGGAACACAGGAAGCTGCTGTCTACTGAGTCAGACCATTCATCTTTTTGTTCAGTATTGCCTACTCTGACTGGCAGTGACTCTCCAAATCTTCAGGCAGGAGCTCCCCCCTAGCCCTACCTGGGATTGAACCTGGGATGTTCTGAATGCAAAGCAGATGCCCTTCCACTGACCTATGGCCCCTTTCCAAAATAATAGAGTCTCTCGTCATATTTGAAAGCTGCCTTCTATTGAGTCAGAACAGTGATTCCCAACCTAAGGGTCTCCAGATGTTGCTGTACTACAACTCCCATCATCCCCAGCCATCATAAATTGTACCTGAGGCTGAAGGGAGTTGTCGTTCAGCAACATCTGGAGGCCCCCCAAGTTGGGAAACACTGGTTCCTTTCCCCCAATTGTGAGCCAAGACAGGCTTGTTAACCTTCCCTTCCCTGCAGACAAGCAATTTGAAGAGCCTGGGTGTGTGGAGGAGGAGAGCTGGTCTTGTGGTAGCAAGCATGACTGGTCCCCTTAGCTAAGCAGGGTCCATCCTGGTTGCATATGAAAGGGAGACTAGAAGTGTGAGCAATGGAAGAGATTCCCCTCAGGGGATACCTTGCCACAAGAAGATCTGAGTCTTTTTTAGAAATATTTATTTTTAAAAAATTTAAAATTAGAAATATTCCTACTCAAACCAGAGTTCAGTACAATGAAGAATAAAGTGAACTAGAGGAAAAAATAAAGGAATGAAGTGGGGGAGATCCACTACTTATCCATTAGCACAAGTTCTATAGGCTGCTGTTAAAGATGCAAGCACAGAGGCACTAAACAAACTGACAACTCTGGTGAAGGGAGGATTGGGTTGCTTCTGAGTCTGTCCTTTGAGCAGACTGGGTGTTTCAGATCTGAGACTGAAGCTGGTCTGATTTAGGTTGATTTCCAAGTCAAAATGTTGAGCACAGGTTTGTCCAACGTTGCAAAGTCATCATGAATGCACAATAAAGATTGATCTGATCTGATCTGATCTTGAATGCACAAAACCACTTAGCCACATTCAAGTCGCCAGATTGTGGCGAGGGGCATTCTTTCCCCATATTGGATTTCACATCTTCTTCCCAACCTTTGAGTCACTCCCCCTGGGAAAGGCTCTGTTCCCACTTCCAGCTCTCTGTGGGTGAGTCTGTGAGCTAAGGAAGGGGCTGGGGAACGGAGGAGAGGTGATTATCCCAGTTTACTGCACCTGGTTGGCTTCAACCAGAACACAACATCAGTAAAAAGTTACCGACTGGTAAGAAATCAATTTGTTCTAGGTAAAAGATTAAAAAGCCTGGCGGAGTCCAATGGCTGGTGGGAAGGAGCCGTCTTTGTTTACCTTTTGATTTTCCCACCATTGAGGTGGGCTTTCACCAGCTCGGGTTCATCGGCTGGATCTGCAGCTTTATTTACAAACAGAAGCTGGGGCTGGCTGGCATCCACCTTTCACAGGAGCCAAGACAGGGTCCTCCTCCCCGCATAAAGGATGGGGAACAGCTGAGCCTTACACCCTGAGTAAAAGACATGGGAGTGGGAATTTTGAGCACTCCATCTGGTTTTTCCTGGTAGCCCCTTCGATTCTTAACATTATGCAGCAGCAGGAAGGCATCACAGAGATTGTTTAATATCCAAGTTGAAATAATTTAATGGCATAAGAATAACATGTGCAAAATACGGGATGGCCCAGTGAAAACCTAAGGAAGCACCATGCCGTAAATCCAGTTTCAACTTGTCCTCTGCGCATCCATTGAACACGATACAGCATCTTTAGAAAGCTACTCAAATCTAGAAAAATTAACAGCCTATCAGAAATCCGGTATCCAGTCGAGAACTCATGGACTGAAACGTCAAGGAAACAGCTTTAGGCTGGACATGAGGAAGAATGTCCTAACTGTAAGAGCTTTTGGTCAGTGGAACAGTCTGAGTCTGCCTCATGCAATGGTGGACTCTCCTTCACTGAAAATTTTCAAACAGAGGCTGGTCGGACGTCTGTTAGAGATGCTATAGCAATTTCCTGCACTGCGAGGGGGTTGGATAGAAGACCTCTAGGTAGCCCTCGTAATGGAGGATTGGGGAGCAGTGGTTTAATCTAACCCTAAACCTAAAACCTAAACCTAGATTTAAACCGAATCCAATATAATATAATGTAATAATAAATATAACATAATGGAATAAATATATTCTAATCTAACCAAATCTGTCTACCTTCGTAAGTACTACCATGACATCTCCTTTGGAATTTGACACTCTGAATTTGTTGTCAGACTTCTGATTAGTCAATTCTTATTTTCTTATTGGGTTTGTAAGCAGTAAAAACTGAAAAAACTGTATTCTGCATTTATTTGCATTTGTTCCAGAAAAGGAGTTTTTTAAACTAAAAAAAAATTCACATGACATTCTGGGACTGGAAATTGCGACTCACACTGGGAGCATTGGTGCTTGCCAGGAACTGGCAGTTTGTAGCAGCTAGACTTTATGTGTGTTTTGTGAAGCTTTCCTCCTCTTCCTCCTCCTCCTCCTCCTCAACAAAGAGTTCTCAAAGCAGCTTCCATAGCATAAATTATAAGGATTATTCCCTCTCCCAAAAGAACTCACAATCATAAAAGAAAACACAATGGAGATCCCGGCAACAGCCATTCAGGAGTGTTTTAGCTGTGTACTGTTGGAAGAGCATATGAAGAGTGCTGATAAATGAGACCAAGGGACAATCTACTGTGGCATCCTGTTTCTCACAATGGCCAACCAGATGCCTTCAGGAAGTCCACAAGTAGGACTCATAGCCTTTTCCCCATTGTTTGGCCCCAGCAACTGCCTCTGACACTGGATGTTCCATTTGACTGGCATATCTAGGGACATAAGAGCCCTCCTGAATTAATCCAAGGGCCCATCTCGTCAAAGATCCTGTTTCCAAAAATAGTCAACTGGATCTTTCCAGGAAGTCCACAAGCAGAGACAAGAGCTGTTTCCCATTATCCCTCCCCCTCTATCTCCTCCAAACAGAGATAGTTACCAGAAAGCTGGAGCTGTTCCTCATAAATAGGGACAATTGAAATGACACATCTGTGTGTGGTGGCTCACCTGCTGGTTGTCCAACTTTATCCATCTGGGTAAATGATGTAGCATAATTCCCAGAGGATTATGGGAAGAAAATGGTGGCCAGCAGCTGCCCAGAGGAATAACACTGGCAGTGGTGAGAGGAAAAGGGTAGCTGGGGTGATGGTTTAGGAACATCTTTTGTGGCACCCGAAATTTCTAGCCGAAAGTTATTCCAGGAGAATTTTCGGCTCAGTCTCAATAGAAAGCGGTATATAAATTCTGTAAACAAAAACATGCATGCACCATTCCACATTTTATATACCTAACTGCTCTACCTCACAACATTGTTTGTTTGGTCTCACCACTAATGCTGCTGAGGTAGCAATATGGCGGCACTCCCAATGGTTTGCCTTGTGCAATTTTTTATTTCGATTTGGGGAGAGGGTTGAACCTGGCACAATTCCAGAGAGAGTTATTGTGCCATTAATTAAAAGTCAGGATCTTCAGCACCTTGGAAACCAGCACCATCCAGTCCAGAGCGAGGCAATACAACTAGATCACACACACCCCACACAATTTCTCTCCATAAATCAAATTCAGTTACCATCCTTCAGCTTAATGCATTAAAATATGCCTCTGTCACTCTGGCGTATGCCTCTCTTTCTTTCTCTACGATTTCCCTGGATGGATTGCCTGTGAGAGGACCGTGAACCCCAGGGAATTGTTTAACAGTGATTCGCTGGGTCACTGTATTAGAACAGACTCAAGTCTATCAGCCAGATGGTGACTTCAAAAATTAAAAAAAAAAATCCCTGACACACCATTTCAAATGGATTTCACGCAAAACCTCCTGAGGGGAACCAGTGGGAATCCAGCAATCAGATCTGTTGTGAATAAATATTACAAAATTGCCAATTAGAAAAGGGATGTTGAAAATGTTTGACTGATTTCAAAGTCCCTTTGCTTTATCCTGATACTCTGGTGACAGATCCCTCAATATTGGTGACTGATCACCAGCCTTCTACCTTGCTTGGTATGTTTATTTCCTGTAAAAATCAGGAAAATGTATTCATTTCTCATTTATATATTTGGATTTGTACCCCCAGCTTATCCCAAGGGCTGTAGTTGGCTAACAGAAACATTGAATTTTTTTATTTTTATCATCATCATTATAATTGTTGTTGTTGTTGTTGTTATATTTAAAATAAGTTGATCATGAGTAAACACCAGTGAAATCAATAAGATGCAGGTTTTGAAATCAGAGACGCAGGTTCTGGGCAGTATATAAATATGTTGTTGTTGTTGAAGGAGGAGGAAGAGGAGGAGGAGGAGACAATTTAATCATGATGAATTTATCAGATTAATTTTTATGGGACCAGTATCCTGCCGTACAGTGTTGTTGTTGTTGTTATTGTTGCGGGGTGTTGGTGGGGGGAGAGACTGGCCACCCTGATGAGCATTTGCTCTGGTCAGGTGCTCCCATGTCCGGCTGCAGCTCCATCAGGAGCTCCGGGGATCAGAGGAAGGGGAGCACCGCCATGCGGCCCCCCGATCCCCAGAACCCCAGAAAGGCACAAGTGCATAGTGCCTTCTTGGGGTCCCTCCTCCCCTCTCCCACCACCCCGAGTGTGCCAGCCATGGCTTCAAACAGCCATATGGGTGACACAGGAGCAAAAAAACAAGTTTAACGGAATATCCGCTCCATTAACCTCATTTAAGAGGAGGGGATGTGCGGCGAGCTAGCCACCGTGGACCCATCGGGCTCACCTGCGAGCCCAGTGCTTCCGATGATCACTCCAATGACAGGCAAGTGCAGACTGCTTTTCCGTGCTCCTGCTGCTGGCTGTTTGTTAGCCCCGCCCCTACTCTAAGATTGGAATACAAGTGACTAAAGCCCCATTCAAAAGCTGGCCTGGATCAAGGAATGGGTTACCCAAAAACACCACACCCGCCTCCGACCTTGCTTTTATCTAACATGCAATCACATATTGGGAGTGCACCCATTTTCCAACTCAGGCTTCTCCCACCGTGATAATCATTGTGAGAACAGACCTTGTGCATTAGAACTGAGCTGAAAGTTCTCTTGTGAGAATTTCCAGAGCAGAATTTGGGAGTGAGGTTGCAACGTTGCCCCCAAACCATCAACACCTGATGCCTCTTCTTTCTTTGCCACTGGTTTCAGGTTCCCCTGGGCAGCTGACAGCTTCCATTTTATTTCCCATAAATCCCCTGTGAACAATACTATGCTATTGCATTGCATCATTCCCAGAGGTGCACCTAGATCATTTTGGAGCCTGGACCTAAAGGCCTTTGGAGGGCCCCCTTCCCTGCAAATTAAGCATCACTACACTCAGCCAGGCAACCACACCACCCGGGACAGACTAAAGAGGATTTAGGGGCCCCCCGGGGCTGTGAAAGCCCTGGGCTTCAGCCAGGAAGTCCAGGGGTAAGAGCGCCTCTGATCATTCCACATAGACTTCTGGAAGGAAAACGGTGGCCACCAGCCAAAACAGTAAAAGAGGAGCACCACCATGCGTCAGATTCCGCCCCGCCCCCCACAATTGTCACTTCCCTTTTTTTCTGCTGCACACAATATTACCAGAATGCCTTCTCATTTCCTGTACCTATGAATAGGGCAGTGAAGTTGGAGGGACATATTGGATCTGCCTTAAATAATATATGGATCTCTATTGATTGAGGAAGACCTAAATTATCTAGCAGTGGGATGTCCAAATTGCAACCTCTTCCCATACAAATGTGCCTGGCTGATTAAATCTTCATCACAGCCCATCTCAGGGAGTCCTAACCTTCATTAAGGGAGGAGAGCTGGTCTTGTGATAGCAAGCATGAATTGTCCCCTTTGCTAGGCAGGGTCCACCCTGGTTGTATTTGAATGGGAGACTACGAGCCGGGTCTCACGATCCGTGAGACTCGTTTCTGCAGGGTGAGTGGGGAGAGAGCCCTGGGCGGCCGGATCAGCCGCCCACACTATTGCTGGCTCCGTGACGGAGCCAGCAGGAGCTGGGGAACTCGGGGGCATGCGGCCCCCGCAAGCCCCAGTATGTCCTGCGCGAGTGCGCAGGGCATACTGGGGAGACCCCTGAGCCAGGAGGCTGCTTTTAAGCAGAAGGTACCAGGTTCCCTCCTTGGCATCTCCAAGACAGGGCTGAGAGAGACTCCTGCCTGCCACCTTGGAGAAGCCGCTGCCAGTCTGTGAAGACAATACTGAGCTAGATGGACCAGTGGTCTGACTTAGTAAAAGGCAGCTTCCTATGGTCATATTTTCCTATCACAGGAAAGGTGGGCAGAAAATGTGGACAGTACCTTCTTGGTGTGTGGGCCCCTTTTCTGTGCAGCTTTATCCCCAAACCTATTTGAATGTTACTGATTAATGGACTTTTGGCACCAGCTGGATGCACCAGTGGTGGCCAGTGCAAGGACTACAATTCCTATAATCCCCAGTTGCAAATTATTGATTCAGCCCTTAATGCTATTTGCATGGGTGGCATAAACCCAGCTGGATTTGGGTGCATAACTCTGGCTTCCCCATGTGAACTGTCTTCCAAATTCATGGAGGACAGGTCTATCAGTGGCTACTAGTCTGGTGGCTAGAGGCCACCTCCAGCCTCCGAGGTGAGATGCCTCTGAATGCCAGTTGCAGGGGAGTAGCAGTAGAGGAAAGGGCACGCCCTCACCTCTTGCCCATGGGCTTTCCAGCGGCATTTGGTGGGCCACTGTGTGAAACAGGATGCTGGACTAGATGGCCATTCTTGGGCCTGATCCAGCAGGGCTGCTCTTATGTTCTTATGGCTTCTTATTACAAGGTCCGTAATGACACAGGCAATATCCCTCTAGTGGCTGGCGGTGTCTATCTAACGTTTCTTTTTTTAGATTGTGTGAGCCCTTTAAAGACAGGGAGCCATTTTACTTATTTATTTATATCTATGTAAACCGCTTTGGGAACTTTTTGTTGAAAAGCGGTATACAGATAAATATCCGTATAGACTATTTAGTCGACAAATAAATAGTCGTATTAATGCTGTTTGCATGGGTGGCATAAATCTATTCAGTTGGAATGGGGTGCATCATAGGAACATAGGAAGCTGCCATATACTGAGTCAGACCAATGGTCCATCTAGCTCAGTATTGCTACACAGACTGGCAGCGGCTTGTCCAAGGTTACAGGTAGGAATCTCTCTCAGCTATCTTGGAGAAGCCAGAGAGGGAACTTGAAACCTAGATGCTCTTCCCAGAGCAGCTCCATCTCCTAAGGGGAATATCTTGCAGTGCTCACACTTCTAGTCTCCCTTTCTTATGCAACCAGGGAAGACCCTGCTTAGCTAAGGGGACAAGCCATGCTCTCCTCTGTTTCTCCTCTGCATCTCTCTGGCTTCCCCATGTGACTTCAGATTCCAGAGTCCGTAACGACACAGCCCATGACATCACTCGGCATGAATAATGGGGTGTTGTTTCCCTTTTCTTTAAAACCATTTTGCTTCCAAATTCACACTTCTCACTGAACCTGAACAGGGCGTAAGCAAAGATTTCTTGTCAGCGATTATGCCTTGGGTTCTCTTTTTTCTTCTCCGAGGGCATTTGCTTTTACTACCTCTCATAACAGATGCGTGAGGCTGGGCGGTGTGTTTACACTGTCCTTTCATGGGCCCCTGGCTCCTCGTAGAAGAATCAGCTCTGGTTCCCAGAGAGAGGGGTGCCAGAAGGCCCGATTGCTCCATGCTGGAGAAATGACAGGCTCGGGAGCATCTGGGTAACACCTGTGTGCCTTGTCGGAGAGAGCTCTAAATAATCCTGACTGTCAGTCCGTCCCAGCTCCGGGATACTCCAATGCAGGTCCTCACTCAAAATGGACCGTCACAATCAAGATCGGTTCGGGTCAGTCAGGTTCATGAGAACCTGTTGTTACAGCGCTTCTCACCTTCGAAGCGTTGGTGACCTTTCCCAACAGCTCTGTACCTCTCACGGCTTTAACCTGGGGACAGCGTCCCGGCCCCCCCACCCTTCCCCCCTGCCCCGGCTCTGTCTCTCCCTGGATGGCATGAAACCGTGTCTCCTTCCAAACTTAGGGGATGGGGCAGGGAGAGGCGGGATTATCTCATGAAGCTCCCTGACAATATCATGGTCTGCGCAGAAGAACAGGATACGAAGGCTAGTGTTTGGGTTCGCCTGTTCTGAAATTACCTGCATCACTGTGTACCTTTCCAGGACCTTTCCAGTGAGGCAAAATCATTCGAGGCTTTGAAATATTTATTTTTTTCTCTGTGTAAGCCGCCCTGAGCCATTTTTGGAAGGGCGGGATAGAAATGGAATGAATGAATAAATAAATAAATAAAGGGAGGAAGCTGCCATATACTGAGTCAGACCCTTGGTCTAGCTGACTCAGCATTGCCTACATCGACTGGCAACAGTTCTCCAAGCATCAGAATGCAACATGCAGTTGATTTGCAGGATCCTGGTAAATGACCACGAAGCATCTCTTTGCTGTATTCATATCCTTGCCTCTCTGCTCCAAGTCAGAAGCCTGGGTCAACTCTGAAATGACCTGATTACCCAGACCTGGTGGTGTGACCCCAACCAGTCCCTTAATGTTCTTCCCAGTACTTAGTAAGCTGTGATACCTGAGCTGTGCCATCAATCTTCCTCGGTGACCTCCCCACCCAATCCTTTCAACGGCTTCTCAAATTCAAGAGCTCCCTTCGGTCTCCCAAGGTCTCTCAAAGGCCATCCTCGTATCCTGCCCAGATCCCGCTAAGCCACACTTCAGACGCTGGGCGGATCCGCTAATCCGGCACACCATCTCAATTGAAGGCTTCAGTAAATAGAGTTTGGAGGATGTTAAATTGAGTTCCATGGTCATTACTTCCAGGAGCCCCTCGAGATGGGAGGGAAGAAAGATAATGATAAAGGTCATTCATAACTTTAAACAAGAAGTCCGTTCCGTATCCCCCAGCCTAATCAGCAACTCCTTGAAGTACCGTCATAACTCTGATCCTCCTCAGCGAGGCTGGGAAGGTATGTGTTGCATGGGGAAAGGCATTTGATCTCTATAAAGAAGCTTCTTCTGGCTGTATCATTAACCCATGCAACGGAGCAGAGATTCGGCAAAGGCTGTTCAAACCTCTTACCTCTTTCTGGGTTCCTTCGGCGCATCGGAACATAGGAAGCTGCTTTATACTGAGTCAGACCCTTGATCCAGCTAGATCACTGTTGTCTACACTGACTGGCAGTGGCTGCGCCAGGGTTGCAGGCAGGAGTCTCTCCCAGCCCTACCTGGAGATGGTCCAGGTATTGAACTATGGCCTCATCCCCTAAAGTCGGGGTTCCCAACCCGTGGTATGTCAGATGTTGCTGAACTACAACTCCCATCATCCCCAGGCTCAATGAATTGTAGCTGGGGGTGATGGGTGTTGTAGTTCAGCAACATCGAAAGTACCACAGGCTGGCAACCCCTGTGCTAAGGGAAATAGCTTGCAGTGCTCACATGCGGTCACCCATCCAAATATAAGCTGAGGTAGATCCTGCTTAGCAAAAGGGAGAATTCACACTCACTACCACCAGCAGAAGTGTTCTTACCCCTGGACTTTGGGGCTGAAGTCCAGGGCCTCCACACCCCTTGGGGGCGGGGGCCCAAATCCTATGTAGTCTGCTCTGGGTGGTGTGGTTTCTGCCCTCAAGAACCTACATGTTGAAAAATGTTGCTTAACTTGCAGCAGGAGCCCTTCAAAGGCCTCTAGGTCCAGGTTCCAAAATTACCTAGGTGCACCTCTAACCACAAGACCAGCTCTGCTCCTGTTTCAGGGACCCCTCAGTGACCTTCCCTCCATCGTGCCCTCCCACCGGGATGATCCCTAAGAAAGTTGCTTGGTCATCATCCCATGGGGGACGAAGCCGTAGCTCAGCGACAGAGCATCTGCTTGGCATGCAGAAGGTCCCAGGTTCAATCCCTGGCAGCATCTCCAGGTAGGGCTGGGGCAGACCTCTGCCTGAAACCTTGAAGGAGCTGCTGCCAGCCAGTGTAGACAATACAGAGCTAGAAGATCTGGCTCAGGATAAGGCAACTTTATATATTCATCAAGAACATCCATAGCTCACTAGCAGGATACCTGCTTTGCATTGCACGCAGAAGGTCCCAGGTTCACATCCCGGCATCTCCAGGGAGGGCGGGGAAAGACTCCTGTCCAAAACCTCGGAGAAGCTGCTGCCAGTCAGTGCAGACAATGCTGACCAATGGTCTGACTCAATAAAAGGCAGATCCCAATGTTCCGTTGTTCACACAAAGGTTGCCAGCCCAGCAGTGATCTCAAGGATCATCGGAGCACCCTCCCTGCCATGTCTCACCCATGCCAACCCTGGGACGCCAGCCCTGAAACAAACCACGATGGGAAACAAGCTACCAACACACCAGGTAACAAGAAAGTCCATTTCAAAATTAATCAGTTTTATTTATTCATTTCATTCTTAAATGTGTACTATCCAGCGGGGAACTTCAGCCTTGGCACAGTATCCCTTCTGCTGCTGAATCTGTGGAATCCAGGGTCTGTTGGATCTAGGAGGGCTAAGGACCTTAGCTGGGATGGACGGACAGACAGACAGACAGATAGATAGATAGGTGGATTTGACGAGAATGGCTGGGATGAGCTTCACCTCCTCCAAGATAGTCTCCTCCACGGTGGAGTCCAGGTGGGTCCTGACACCAAGGACACCTGTGTGAGCTCTCTTGAAAATAGATAGTTAGAAAATAGAACCTGGTTTGATCCAGCCAGCCCGTTCTTATGACCTTAAATTCACTGAGGTTCTGATTATTAGGCCTGTGCAAAGTAGGATCTGTAAAATCGGAGGAGTGTGGAAAGAGTGCAAACCCGAATGTAAGCTGCATCTCTTTACCCTGGCCTTTGACTAGAGATGTAGTGGTTCTTCCCTTCTCAGGCACGTATTTTTTTTAAAACTGTATTTTTGATTTTATGATGCTGAATTTTAATTATGTTCTATATTGGTTTTATTGTAACCCGCTCTGAGACCTTTGAGTATATGGTGGGCTGGAAATGTAAATAAACAAATAATCAAATAAATAAATAAACAGAACTTTATTACGGTCATAGACCAATATACAAATATACAAACAAACAAACAAATAAAACAAAACACCCCAGTTCGGGTCAGACCTCTCCAACTCCTTTCACCAAAATCAGAGCAGTAAGAAGGGTCCCCCCCACCTTTGCAATCGTGGCTGCAGGAAATAAAAAACATCTCCTGACCTCTCTGCCCGCCTGCCTGCCCGGCCACCCGCCCTTGCCTGAATCTATTTTTTGGTAAACATTTAAGTTTTTTAGCCCGTTTTCCACTCACAAACAGCCGGTTTTCAGGTTTCCCCTGCAATTCTTTCATATGACAGCCATTTCCTCTGGATTCTCTGTTGTTACATCACTCCTCCTGTGACTCTCTGGTGTTGTGTTACTTTTCTTCCTTGTTCCCAGTGAGTATCCAAATTTTTTTGTGTTTTTTTAAAATTCAAGTTTCCCCGACTCTGACCCAATCCCAACCCCGATCCCAGCCCCCTCCCCGACTCTACCCCAACTCCAACCCCAACTTTTGGAGGAGTCCAAAGGACCCCGAACCAACATTTGTGGGGTTGGATCAGGCCGGGTCCAACCCAATCCCGACATTTAAGTCTGGTGCACAGGCCTATTCATTATGGCAAACCAGTTGGGACCAGAGAGAGCTGAGATCTTGTGCACGGGCTTTCTGGATCATCCTATCAGTCCTATCCCTTTGGCTCTGGGCAGTTTTTCCTGATTGATTCCCACCCTGCTCCATAGTAAGTTTCTTTTTAATTGGGTTAGTCTTCATAGCACATTAGCTGTGAGCTGAAGTCAGGGATGACAGGAGTGTTAGCCATTTAGGCTCTTTCTAGCCCTCTCTGAAGATCTGGATTTTGTATAAAGGATGGGATGAGGCTTTTTATGAGTTCATTCCCGAGCCAAATCAGATAAGAATAATTATCCTCTCTTGGGATATTAAACTGCACCTCACCAGGACCGGCAGCTGACAGCTGTTTTATTGGCGGAGTCGCTTGGGTCTGGAAATCAAGGATTAATTGTTCATGCGTCTTGATGTCTCCACGAATAACAGTGAAAAGGGGGCATTGCTATGGAGATACCCAGCTCATTTTTCCGCCCCCTGTTGTGGCTACTACAGCCGGTGAATAATTTCTCCGGACCATCATTCAAAGTTCAGCAGCCCAGCTTCGAACTGGAGCGATATATCTGAAACCAAAACATTAACCAAAACGAGAGAGAGAGAGAGAGAGAGAAAGTTTCAGGGAGTGGAAATTGGATGGAGAGTTACATGGGATGTTTATGGAATTACCCCCAAGATTAACGTAAAATGGGAGCAGATCAAAAGACTTTGTTATTCTGGGGCACAGAAACCAAATTACAGAAAATACAGGCAAATGATATTCATTTGCATAGGTGTGGGTAATTCATTCTGCTACCAGATTCCTGCTTTTGAAGAAACTGATATTTTTAAGAAGGGCGGAGAAAGGCAGGGAAGGCAGCAGGGATGAAAGGTAGATCGCCAATATGGATGTGGGAAGGCAGACTCGTGGTTTTCATTCTTTTTTTTAAAGGCATTAAAAAAATTGTTGAAACAGTAAAACATCCCTATGTATTTAAGACAGGGCCACACAACTTCAGCCTTCCTGCAGATGTTGGACTACAACTCCCATCATCCCTGACTATTGACCACTGTAGCTAGGGATTATGGGAGTTGTAGTCCAGCAACAGCTGGAGGGCTGGCATTATACAGCCCTGGTTTAAGAAGTTCTCATCAGAACAAGAGGGGGAAAATGCCCATTTAAAAAGTATCTGATGTGAAGGCAGAGCTGGATGGTGCAGGGGACAGAGCAACAGGATAATGGGGGGTATTGTTGTTGTTGTCGTCATTGTTTATACCCTGCCCCTTCAGTGCAATACCACACGGGGCAGCTTACAACATTCATAAGATAGATACATCGAATAAAAAATTAATAAGGTTTAAAAAGTTAAAAGGCCAGGCTAAAACCACAATTAAAATAACCAGCTTTAAAAACTGAAATTAAGAATCATCGATGAAAAGCTAAACACAAAGAAAACTACTGGATGAAAGCAGAGGATAAGATATATAAAAGCCTCTCTACAAAGAGGCATCTTCAGTTGTTTCTTAAAAACACTGAGGGAGGGATCATGGCAAAGATCTTCCGGTGGGGGGGTGTTCCAAAGTTGAGGGGCCACAGCCGTAAAGGCCCTGTCTCTCGTCCCCACAGTCTGGATCTCCATCAGTGGCAGGGCCGTGAGCAAGGCCTGAGATAGTGGAGACGCAGAACTGGTGGTGAGGCCAGCAATGAAGGAGCTCCTGGGGGAAAGGGAGCATTTGGGCACCTCCCTTAGAGCTCCTCAAACACAGGAGCTCCTCAAACACACTCTGTTACCACTCCTCCCACTCCTCTCAGCTTTCCAATGGAACCAGTCTTACTCATGCCAGGAAAACAGCTCCTATGAGAAGGGGGACAAGCCGAGGCAGACAAGCAGACTCACAAAAGTGTGGTACATTAGAAGCTATTTTGCATGTACAGGCTCTGCTGCATTCCCAACCACTACCTTAGGAGATGCAGGACAGAGTCTGCATATTGGTTGTGGTGGTACCTAGCCTGTGGAACTCCCTCCCTCATGAGGCCCATCTCGCTCTGCCCCAGTTAACTTTTTGTAGGCTGGAAAGACCATTTTGTTGAGGTGAGCCTTTAGTTTGGAATGCTTGCTTTTTATTCAGTCCTGGTGTGTTACATTCTGCTGCTGAAATTTCTGTGTTTGCTATTTTTTCTTTAATCATTTTAGTGTGTGTGTGTGTGTGTGTGTGTGTGTGTGTGTGTGTGTGTGTGTACACACATACTTTTTAATATATTTTAACCATATGCTGCTGCTTTGGGGCTTGGGAGATGAGAGCATAACTCAGCAGCAGAGCATTTGCTTTGCATGCAGAAGGTCCCAGGTTCAATCCCTGGCAGCATCTCCAGGTAGGCCTGGGAAAGACTCCTACCCAAAATCTTGGAGAAGCCGCTGCCAGTCAACGTAGACAATCCTGAGCTAGATGGACCATGGTCTGACTCAGTAAAAGACAGCTTCCTATGTTCCTCTACTCCTAAAAAGTGGCCTACTAATTTAAAAATTAACATGACGTCATTCACACAACCAAAAACTGTGTTCTACCTGGGTTTGGGGGCAGTGTGTGCTCCCAATTTTTGGTTGTATGAAAGCAAGTTAAGAGGAAAACCTGGGCAGAAGTGATTGTGGAGAGAAAGCTACCCAGCTTTTCCTCCTATCTTGCTTCCACACAAACAGATTTTTACTCCACTCCCCACAACCGCACTGGGCTGTCAGGCAGTTCGGGTACTTTGTGTGGATCTGCCAAATGAGGGAACGGTGGGGACACCACGGCATGTCACAAAAGGTTTGCGAGGGACGGACACGCGAGACCCAGTAATTACGGGAGTGCCAGTCGAGTGTCATTTCATGGCTGGCCTGGTTCGTTTGCAGGGCACGATATTCATCAGCGCAAACACGGTAATGATGATAGATGGAGGGAAACTGGAAAGGCACACGATGGATCTCACCCGCTGATTGCCGGAGTTCTCGATTGATCGAGGGGGCAACACCCTCCATTAACGATGACGGGGTGGAGGGGGCTGGAAAGGCATCATAATTCAGAAGGTGCAGGTGGAGTTTCCCCCCGCCAAGAAACCAAGATGAAGGGCAAGGATGCCGTCTCATTTGGGCACTGACGGTGAGTAATGCCTTATCACGATAGCTCAGTGGGGACTAATTCCATCCATTGATGGACATCACTTGATCATATTTGATATGTATTTGTGTTTACATTTATATCCTGCTCTTCCTCCAAGGAGCCAAAGTGGTGAACTCATAACAGCCCTGTGAGGTAGGTCATTATTATTATTTATTTAATAATAATAATAATAATAATAATAATAATAATAAATAATAATAATAATAAATAGCAACAACATTGACAATAAAATTCAGCCATCCCAGGTCCTTGGGAAGGACTCGATGTCTGGATAAAACAAACCAGTCAATAACACCTGTCTGACTGTGTAAACAAGAAACAATAATACATACATACATACATACATACATACATACATACATACATACATAAATCACCATCAGCCAATTACAAAAACCAGCTTTACTGGAAACAGCCTATATTCTGCGACGATATCTATAATAACAACAAGAACAACATTGACAATAAAATTCAGCCATCCCAGGTCCTTGGGAAGGACTTGATGTCTGGATAAAACAAACCAGTCAATAACACCTGTCTGACTGTGTAAACAAGGAGGAGGAGGAGGAGAAGGAGTAGTAGTAGTAGTAGTAGTAGTGGCTGGTCCAGAGTCACATAGAGAGTTGCATGGATGAATGGGGATTTGAACTCGGGTGTCCCCAGTGTAGAATCCAAGGGACAGAGTTGTGGTATGCAAGGACAAGGTAGTGCAGTGGAATCAGGAATAATGAAATAGATATTATGTACAGAGAGGCAAGTGCAGACCGCTTTTCCGTGCTCTTACTGCTGGCTGTGCTCTTACTGCTGGAAGCTCTCCACTAAAAATGTTCAACGGCCTTATCATGAGTCTGACCATTGGTCCATCCAACCAAGCTCCCTGGGGTCTTGTCCAGGGGTGATACTTTTGACAAGAGGTGCAGGGATTGAACCTGGGGCCTTCTGTATGCACCCTACGTGCTTTGCCACTGATCCCAGAAGGCCATGAGGTGGGGCGCTAGGCAAAACCATCAGTGGTCCCTGCATGGAGGACATGGACGCAGGGGAGTCCCACTTGCCTTTTGGCACTGGAAGGCAGCAGTGGGGGCAGGTAGGGGTTTCAGCCAGCACTGGTTGGCAACTTGGATGATTGGTAACTGGGTGGTTGGTGTCAGTGCATGGCTGGTGGCTGGAATAATGCCCTACCAATCCAGGCAGCAACAGTGTGCTTGGGGGCTGTAGCACCCCTCTATCTTCTCTTGACATCAAAAGGGAAGACCATAATTCTGTGCCCACCTCAGTAGCCACACAATGAGCCCATTCACACAATCATGAAAAAGAGGGTAGACGGCGGTATACCCAGGGATTCGCGGTCGTGTGAACCCATGGAAACCCCTGCAACCCATCTCACTCAGATTTGGGTAACCCAGATCCTCTAGCCTGTTCTTTACCCTGGTAGGGTTTTTTAAATGAGTGCTCCTACCTTCATTACTTCCCACACTGGGGAAAGAAAGACCTGGTTATGTAGACATTTAAAGGGTCTCTTTCAAAACCTCCAGGTGCTGACAAAAGCAGAACCCTTCTGTAATAAGCCTTCTTCTGGTTCCTTGAGCTTAGCATATTCAAGAAACATTAACCTTTAGTAACTCATTAGCCATCAGACAGAAAGTCCTCTGAAATTTGGGTGTTCTGTCATACAAAATATGCTTATTGGCAGTGAACAAAAAGTCTGAAACACCAAGCAATTACCAAACTGTAAATTATCAAGTGACTTCAAGGGTCTAAGGGCCATTTTAGACACTAGGGATGTGCACGAACAGGTTCCGAGTGCCAAACCAGTTCGATCAGCCGGCGTTTGAACTGGATGGAAGGGTGGGGGCATTGCTTTAAGGGCCAGGGAAGGCGCTGCCTCAATGTCAGTCCCCACCCCACTGCTTTCCCCCCACCAGTGCTCTCCAAAAACAGCTGGCGCACTGAGCTGCAACGTTGCTGAGCGTGGCGACGCTGATCAGGGCGCAAGCAGGAACCCTGCAGCCCAGGACGCCTGCTGTTTTGGAGAGCGCTAGCAGGAGAAAACAGTGGGGCAGGGGCTGACAGGTAGGCATTGCCTTTCCTGTCCCTTAAAACAACCCACCCACCCTCCCAGGAGCACACAAACAGTCCGTGCTCATCCCTATTAGACACTTGTGCACAGGGGCGTAACTATAATAGGGCAAGGGGAGGCAGTTGTCTGGGGGCCCATTGCCTTGGGGGGACCCCCAGAGGCAAGTCACATGACTGACTCCCCCAGCCGCACACCCGCCCGGGCTTCCTTCAGTTGTATTCATCCTCCGAAATTGATGTGAGTGTGAAGACCTGGAGCTACCAGAACAGCAGGTCTTTCTCTGGTACCATTAAATGACTTGTATGGCCCACCATTTACCAAACCTTAAAAAAAATAATTTAGGATGATGTTCTATTGTGGCAAATAGGTTATATATACATACATACATATGTTATATATATAAATCTTACAATGCTTTTTGTTACCACTATTCAGCCTCATTTAAGGTTTCTTTACTTCTTGAGCTGAAGTTCTTAAGAAGTGCCCTCTTCAAACACGGAGGCATCCTACCCTCAGTCTGAGTGGTTCGACCTCAAACCAAACTGGACCCGGTTCAGTCCGAGACCAAACCGAACCTCTCAAGCTGGTTTGGGCCCAGTTTGAGTGTGGGGGTGTTCAATTTTTAGTTTTATTTTAAAAAATGACTTACTGCCTGGTGAGGGCAGCAGTGGCCTTCAGGGGGTACTGTGGTGGCCATGAGGGGTTTCCGGCATCTCCCCCTTCCCCCACCAGCCTTCCTTCCAGTCTCCCACAGGCTGGCAGCGCATTTCGGGGCTGTTTCAACCCTCTGTGACAGTTGGTCCAGTAGAGTTAAGGTGATGGGGGTTTTCAACATCCCACCATTATAAGCCCTGCACTATAATACTGGAATCACAGAATCACCAAATGAAATTGACAAGCCATCGATTCAGGACAGGCAAAAGCAAATAAGACCGTTCACACAATCGTCAGTTCAGTAGGATACGCATCCTACCCAGCTTCAGATACTGCCCATGCTCCTGAGAGTCTGTGAGGCAGCAGTGGGTAGGATGGCTTTTACTCCTGCCTCGCTGAAATGCTGAGTACAAGTGCTGGCTGGGATGGAGCTATCCTCCCCAACTCCTCTTTCAGACATGATCACTCCCCACTCCTCCTATCTAGGTTTTGGCTAGCACAAGATCAAAAATTGAGAGCACAGTTGCCCTCAGCTGGAGAAGACGCTTCTCCTACACAGTTACTGAAGTATTTCTTCACATAACCTATAATCAACTTGCTTATTTGGTCGTTGACCATAAATAAACAAATCTGAATCTATAATCAACTTATGAGATTTGCTGCCATAGGATATGTTGATGCCCAGGAGAGGAAAGCTGGTCTTGTGGTAGTGAGCATGAATTGTCCCTTATGCGAAGCAGGGTCTGCCCTGGTTTCATTTGAATGGGAGACAAAATGTGTGAGCACATTAAGATATTCCCCTTAGGAGACAGAGCCGCTCTGAGAAGAGCATCTGCATGCTTGTATGCAGAAAGTTCCAGGTTCCTCCCTGGCATCTCCAAGATAGAGCTGAGAGAGACTCCTGCCTGTAACCCTGAGAAGCCGCTGCCAGTCTGTGAAGACAATACTGAGCTAGATGGACCAATGGTCTGACTCAGTATATGGCAGCTTCCTCTGTTCCAATGTTCCTATGTAGACAATACCGAGCTAGATGGACAAGTGGTCTGGATCGACATAAAGGCAGCTTCCTATGTCCACTGAGTTAGATGCCTCTTAAAGAGGATTAGACCAACTCATGGAGGAAGCCCGGTCCTTTCAGCTCTCATAGCTAAGTGGAACTTCCATATTTAAAGGAAGTTTACCTTGGAATACTAGCTGCTGATGGACAAATGGGGGAGGACTTCTACCTGTGCTTCCTGAAGCATTTGACAAACTCATGGAGGAAGCAAGATCCTATCAGCCCTCATAGCTAAGTGGAACCTCCATATTTAAAGAAGGTTTACCTTAGAATGCTAGCTGCTGACGGACAAATTGGGGGGGCGGGGGGCGGTTTTTACCTGTGCTTCCTGAAGCATTTGACTGGCTACCTCTGGAAACAGGGAGTTGGACTAAATAGATTTCCGGGACATATTGCCAGGATTAGCAAAAGCATTTAAGTAGAAGTTTCTTTGCGGGGAGGAATCAGCTTGCAATGTGGGACACTGCAAATTTAAGGGAGGAAGGAGACGGATGGCCTAGGCGAGATTTTTTTTTTTTAATTCAGAGAAAAAAAATTGAGGCCAATGGAGAAGGGGATGTCATAATAATTGTCAGTTGAGAGAGCATCCCCCGTGCGGCCATGTTCTTAGGAGATGAGTGTCACCTCGAGACTATTGTCTGTCTCCTCTCTGTTAAAGTCGAGATAAGGCTGGGATAAATCTCACCAGGCCTTCTGCCCTGTGATATTATTTCATGCCACATCACCTAATAGGTGTATTTTCACACTGCTTGCCGCTGTGGTGAGGTGCTGCCGTTCCTAGCCGGGCTGACAATCTCACTATATGGAGAATGGAATAGTGACGGCTAATTGATTTTACAGCAGTACCGAAGGACAGACAATGAAACTACCATCAATTTAATCCACTATTTAATGGTTCCAATTTAGCCTCTGTAAATGCTCACTAAACTAATTTCTCTGGGTTCAGCAATCTGAAAAGCTATCATATCTCTAATCTCCTTCAATATATTCATCTGGAAAAGGGAATTTAGCCAATTCCGATGTGCGGAGATGATCTGTTAGCACAGTGTAAATGTTTATAACACGGCAATCGAGTTCGTTTATAAGGATATGAAAAGTTTTATTGGGGAGGGCGCTGGAGTGGAACCGCGGGATAATAGGCAGTTACCCAGCAGTCTCTGGGAGCCGGGGAGCCGGGCAGGCATGCAGAAAAATACTAGGATTTACTTTAATCCCAAATTGTAAGCTCAAATTCGGCCCAGTACATGATGCACCTGGGACTTCATGGCACAAAGGATTCTCTTCTATCTCCCCAGTGACCTGGACTTTCCAACCAGACCGCAATCAAAAGAGGGTCCCCCACACACATACTGTTCTTGCTAAAGCTAAAAATGAATTTAGTTTCAGCATGTTTGTATGTGTGGGGGGCCCAGCCACAGGCTTTGCACAGGCCTAAAAGCGACCTCCTCGTTAGTACATTTGCTCCGAGTCATTCCTCGTTAACCTGGCCTCTCGCCTTTCTTTCCTTCTCCCCACAGCTGCTGACAGTGCCGCGGTGTCTGCCTTTCAATTGGAGACTCGTTGCAGTAGGGCCCTAGCCTGGTGCCTCATTTATAACGCACCACGGAAATTGGAATATTATCAATATTTTTTTACTATTAGTATTAAATATTAATGTCGGTGGCTTACAGTATGCACAGCAATGTTCACACAGGAACATAGGAACATCGGAAGCTGCCATTTACTGAGTCAGACCATTGGTCTATCTAGCTCAGTATTGTTTTTACCAGGGTGGACCCTGCTTAGCTAAGGGGACAAGTCATGCTTGCTACCACAAGACCAGTGAGTGGATCCTCTAGAAAGCCGGGGTTCTCAACCTTGAGTCATCAAATATTGTTGGACTACAGTTCCCATCATTTCCATGGTCTAATGCATTGTAAAGCAGTTTTGTATGTATGCGTCCTAGCCCCATCCAAAAGTCCCCAGCTGAGAAGACAAAAGAGTTAACCTGGCTAGAGGTCACCTTGCAAGGTTGGATTGCTAAGTTTGAAGCCGTGACTCAGCCTGTTTAAACTGCTGTCCATTTAGGTGTGAGAGCTAGACTCTCAGCAAGCCTGATCCACCAGTTAAGAGATCATCTAAGTTTTTACTATTGCCAGAGAAACATCTGCCTTCTCTGAGAGCTCTCCAGGGTACTGGAGGTTCTGACCTTGATCTACTACCTGCAGCCTGAGACTATTGGACTATCCCCACTACAAATTTTGTCATTCAAGCCTTGTTCAATGCCCCACAGAAATTTAGCCATGGCAGAACAGGACATATGTTATGGGGTGGAGCCATAGCTCGGTGGTAACATGCAGAAGATCCCAGATGCAACCCCAGCAGCATCTCTAGGTAGGGCTGGGGAAAGTCCCTCTATTCACTGCTGGTCGTTGTAGAGAATACTGACCTAGATGGACAAATGTTCAGTTTTTAAGGCTTTCCCTTCTCTTTGACTAAGTCCTTACAAGCAGTCCTCACCATAAGGAGAGCTTCGGCTTGAATCCCTCGTGTTTCTAAGTGCTCAATCAATGAGTTCTTGCTTGTAATACACAATGCAAATTACGGAAGTGCAGCCAAACCGGTTCAGGCGAGGGCCGAACCGGTTCGGCACTCCGAGGCACCACCAGAGTGGGAGAGGTGAGTGGGGCCTTTAAAAGGGAGTACAGCAGGTCCTTACCTGTTTTCCACCACCCCATTCAGCTTCTGGCTGCAACAGCGCTCCCCCCACAACAACCCACGCAAATCGCCAGCACGCACATGGCCTCTGCACAAGCAAGGGCACCATTTGTGTGGTCATCAGCACCATGCTGACCATGCAAATGGTGTCTGAGCATGTGCGAAGGACATCCATGTGCCAGCACCGTGTGTGGGTTATTGGGGGGAGTGCCATTGCCGCAGGAAGCAACATGGGGGCAGAGAGCAGGTAAGGACCTGCTGTACTCCCTTTTAAAGGTCTTAATTGCTGCCCCCCCCAGGTGCTCCCCCCACCCGAACACTGGAGCAGTTGGGCGCCAAACCTGTGCATGAACCTCGGTTTGTGCACAGCCCTAATGCAAATTTTAAAGGCTTTCGATTACTATGACCAAGGTTACTCAGGGAAAAAAGGAGCCTGCCTGCTTTCTTTTTTTCTTCACCCACCCCCTCAAATAAATGACACCACCAAAGAAGGTTTACGACAGCTGAGGACATATTTTGCCCACCCCTTTCCCCCTCCACTGTAAATTATATTTAACATTCCACAGAACTTTATTGCATTCTGTGTTTGGGTTTTATGAAAAAATCTGTATTTAACTTCAAGCCCTGGTAAACATCTTTGCTTATGTTGTTATGTGATTCCTTATTTGAGTATTTCGATTTAATTTCACAGTTCATATACCTTAAAGTTTTGATTCCCCCCACCCGTTCCCTATTCATTCCAAGAGAGAAACAGAACTGGCCAGAGGCTCCTCGTACTGACTATGTCTCTCTTGAGCTGTGTCTTACTGCCCTTTGACTGCTGGAGAGGAGGCGAGTGAGAACGGATCCTACGGATATTTTGGCCCACTGGCAGCATGGAGACTGGTGGAAATTCCCACGCATGGTTGATTTGTGCCAAGATCATACCCTGACATGCCTCTATTTTTGAGCAGTGAGCACGGCACCGATTCAGAAGGAAAGGAACCCCCAGAGTCCGAAGGATACCACACTTCATCTCAGTCAAAAGGCCGAGATGTCTTGTTACACTGTCGCTTCTATCCAGATGTCTGAGTTATATTCATGGATGTATGAGCTATATTCATTCTTAGATAGGAGGCTGGGTGATGAGGATGAGATATGGTAACAGATAATGTCGCTAAGTTCTGCGTTGTGGCTATGAAAATTCGCCAGCAGATCTTGGCTATTAATTTTTTAAAAGGGAAAGTGTGCCATCAAGTCGATTTTGACTCCTGGCACCCACAGAGCCCTGTGGTTGTCTTTGGTAGAATCCAGGAGGGGTTGACCATTGCCTCCTCCTGCACAGTGTGAGACGATGCCTTTCAGCATCTTCCTGTATCGCTGCTGCCCGATAGAGGTGTTTCCCATAGTCTGGGAAACATACCAGCAGGGATTTGAACTGGCAACCTCTGGCTTGCTAGTCAAGGCATAGTGTATATGTAATCTAATTATTTGGGCTAAGTACTTAATATGTTACTGTACATATATCAACATCTGTAAGTATGTAAAGTCGTTTTATGCTGGTCAGAGACCGTAATCGAGATATTACTGCTACCAAAGTCCTAAGGAGTTTTGGGAGTTGGGAGTATGAGTGACAGTGGTGCTAGAACAGGGGTGGGCAAACTTGGTCCTCCAGCTCTGCCCATAGTACAACTCCCATCATTCCCAGCCATGATAAATTGTGGTTGGGAATGATGAGGATTTTAGTTCAACAACAGCAGGAGAGCCAAACTAGCCCACACAGAGACCTGGACATGAATCCTGGACCTCCAATGCCTCTGAAAGTGGAGCCCCCAAATCGGAACGCCCTTTTTTTTTCCTTTTTGAAAAAGCCAACATCATTGTAACTGGGGATTCTGGGAGTTGTACTCAACAACATCTGGCAATCCCAGTTAGAGGGAAGACTGGTTAAGACCTAAGCAGCTATCATTGTAGAGCCAGGAAGCAGAAGTCAGTGCCAGGAGGCAATCTAGGAGTCACGCCATAGCCAGGAAGGCAGCTGTTGTCCAGGCAAGGTCCCAACTCAAACAGGAACCATGGGCTCCTACTCATGGTCAGAATGGGCCATTCGCACTGGCTGGCAGAGATCTAGGAAGCAGCCATAGCACAGTGGTAGAGTACCTGCTTTGTATTCAGAAAGTCCTGGGTTTAATTCTTGATGTGTTCAAGTAAGACAGAAAGAGCCCTCCCTGAAAAGCTGCTGCCGCCAGTGTAGACAATACTGACCTAGATGGACGAATGATCTGACTCAGCAGACAGCAGCTCCATATTATTATTTCTTGTTTACACAGTCAGACAGGTGTTATTGACTGGTTTGTTTTATCCAGACATCGAGTCCTTCCCAAGGACCTGGGATGGCTAAATTTTATTGTCAATTGTTATAGATATCGTCGCAGAATATAGGCTGTTCCCAGTAAATTTGCTTTTTGTAATTGGCTGATGGTGATTTCTGTGGCCCCGATGGTGCTGAGGTGCTCTTCAAGGCCTTTTGGAACTGCACCTAGGGTGCCAGTTACTACTGGGATTATTTTGGTCTTCTTCTGCCACTGAATGGCTGAATGGGAATTTGAACTCGGGTCTCCCCGGTCCTAGTCCAGCACTCTAACCACTACACCACGCTGGCTCTTCATGTGTCTCATAAAAGTCATGCTGAATATGAGATTGCATCCCATTTGTCACCCACTGGCATGAAATACTCTGGACAAATCACTATTCACTTACCAAATGACCTACCTGGCTCTCAAGATAATGGCCATTACGCCTCTGAGATCTCTTCCCCAAATGGATTTCTCACTCAGTTACAAAATCCTCCTCTCATCTGGGCCTTTGTCACAAGGCATGCGTACAAAAAGGCCTTACTTGAAAGGCTAAAGATCTCAATCAATCTGATAAAAGTGGAAGCATTTTTTTATTGTCATCCTGATTCCAGAATGAAATCAGCACAGTCGTATTAGAAGCCCTCATTCAAGAGCTTCAACCTCTCCCAGGCAATGCTTAAAAAAAATAATCACCAAATGAGAGCAAAAGGCACTTGGCCTCCCCAAATGAACAGACCGTGCTTTACCACTCAATGTTTGTGCAAAATTTCCATTGACACCAATTCCGCTTATTTATTGATTGATTTTTATGTGTGTGGTGTCATGGCAACTGGGCCGTTATGTAAATTACATGTGGCATTACATTTACATTCAAAGTTCCGTCAGTAGGCTGCTCACACACAAATATCTCCCTGCACACTGCTCTGTTCTGGGGGTGAAAGGTTTATTCATTTCATTTTTATCCTGTCCTTCCTGTTGAAGCGCTCAGGGCTGCATTCGTTATTCTTCCTGCACCCATTTGCCCTCACAACAACCCTGTGAGGTAGGGTAGGCTAAGAGACAAGGATCAGACACATGCCTGATGTTTTGTTGAACATATGGATGTGATTACATTGCTGACAATTCACAGCCCTTAAATGGCTCCCAAAACCTGCTGCCTGCAACAAGACTACCTCACTTTAGGAACATAGGAAGCTGCCTTATACTGAGTCAGACCATGGTTCATCTAGCTCAGTATTGTCTACCCAGACTGGCAGCGGCTTCTCCAAGACAGGCAAGAGTCTTTCTCAGCCCTATTTTGAAGATGCCAGGGAGGGAATCTGAGACCTTCTCTTCCCAAGGCGGCCCCATCCCCTGATGGGAATATCTTAGAGTGCTCCCATATAGTCTCCCATTCAAATGCAAACCAGGGTGGGCCCTGCTTAGCAAAGGGGACAATTCATACCTGCTTCCACAAGACTAGCTCTCCTCCCACAGACCAGCTCTCATCCCACTTTGCCTAATGGCAAAGTGGGGGGTCCCCACTGGAGAGGGATCGTCAGAATCCCCAAGGACTAGAACCATGAAGCGTCAAGCTGATGTGCAGCTGCCCAGGTCTGCAAATCACAGGTCTCCCTGGGCTACGATATATTCTTAGACTCAGAGGTGACTTGGCTCACCTCAGCAGACCAATGGTTCCCCCTGACCTGGGAGTCCTAGAAAGACATCCAAGGTTTCCATGGTGCCTGGCTTGCCAGAAATGCAATCCTGACAGGCAGAGGTGGTCCTTCCATGAGGCAGAGTGTGGTGCTTGCCTCAGGCACAGGTGTGAAGAGGGACATAGGGGGCAGCAAACACTGGCCCTCCAGCCATCTGTCACACCTGCCCACAGACTAGGGTGTGTATGCCATACACCTGTTCAGACAAGTGTCCAGGCCACCTGTACACCTGTACATGTTTTTGAGTAAATGACTGTACCTGAGTTCATTTTTAAAGTGAGCCTGGATAAGGCCCCTCACATGTATGGTTCAGAGACACCCTCTACAGATGTCATACATCATAAGCGTGAGCACTGATCGCGAAGAGGAAAGCAGGGAGGAAGCCCCACCCTCCCTCGCTGTCACTCATCCCCCGCGCCTGATGACCATGCTTACGGCACTGTTTGTCTGAACAGGGTGGTGCCGTGATTGTATGAAGGCTTCAAGGTTGCAGCTCACAGGATCTCTGGCCATCATGCTTAGGACACTCAGAGGTACACTTTTTGGAGCCTGGACCTAAAGGTCTTTGGAGGCCCCCCTGCTGCAAGCTAAGCATTATTTTTTAACACACAGGTTCTTGAGAGAACAAACCACACCACCCAGGACAGACTAAAGAGGATTTGGGGGTCCCCAGGGGGTGTGGAGGCCCTGGACTTTGGCCCCAAAGTCCAGTGGGAAGGATGGTTCAACTCACCATCCCCCCAAGATGAGCGCTTGAATGGTGCTGGGAGTGCGGACCAGGCTCCCAGACAATCCATGCTGCGTGCCCAGACAATGCGTCCCAGCCTCCGGATATCCCACAATGCACTACACGACATGCAAGGTGCATTGAGGGATTCCCCAAGGAGATGGTTGCTCTAGGCATCTGTCTCTATGTCTGCTGGGGCTGAATGCAGCCCCAGCGAACACACAATCCCGGAGCCCAGGTGAAGGGCTTGCTAGAGCCTTTAATCCCGGCTAAGAGCTGAGTTGAAAAGCTGGGCTAGGCAGCATTGCCCCACCGGGATTCGACCTGATCCTGGTGGTCCTCACACTCAGCCTAACCCAGGCCAGGTTTCCCTAGCCTGGGTTAGGGTGTGCATGGGAACAGCCTCTATGTCTGAATAGGGCTAAAGCCTACTATTGTACCTGTGTTCAGTGTGACATGCGAATAAATGTACCTGAACACAGATCTGCAACTGTGTATACTGTACACTCATACAAGTGTTGAACATAATGTGTAAATCAGGCAGCATAATATTTTAGGGCTTTATTGCACTCAGGCAGGCTTGGTGTATGAATGCTGGCAAGGGAGAAAGTGTGATTTAGGGATGTATACCATCTCTGTGACTCTCAGGGTCTTACCTATGGCTCTCCTTCTGAAATAGAGCGAGAGAGTGACTTTTGTTATTAGATTCTCACATGACGATGAAGCCGTGAAGAGTAGCTAGATTTCCAAAGAGCCTTCACACTCTCGGCAAGTTTTTCTTCCCCAGTGACACTGATGGACACCTTTGGTCTCCAAATGGCATTCAGTTAACCAAACCGAATGGGATCTTGTTAAGGTGCCAATCTCCCGTTCCTTTCTTTTATTGGCCTGCCATGCTCAAGATGGCACAGGTGCTGGCTTGAGAAAATGGGTGGGGGGCTTTAATTTGCCATCTCTCTCCTACCCTTTCCTTTTTTAAATCCCCCCTCCCCTAAGGGAGAACATTTATGGAGAAGCCAATTACAGCAGTTTGATATGCATAATAATTAATTCATCAACATTGAAACTAACACCTTGGAGATTTAGAGTGTTTTAAAAAGCTTTTCTCAAAACAAACAAAACTCTTTTAAGATGTTTGTGGGGTGTTTTTTTGGTGTGTGTTTTTTACCTCCTTGCCCTTAACAGTTTATAACAATTTGCCATCACTTGGGGTTCTGAACAGATTGCTAGAAATTTGGTATGTGCAGGATGGAAGGAAGGAAGAGGGGAAAAGAGAGTGATTGAAACTGAAGATGTACAAGGTCTGTCTGCTTTTCCTAAGCACAGATCAATTACAAAGCAGACAAGGCAGTGTCATATATGATTCACAATGTCAATTTCATGCTCGCGGTAACCATTTAAGAAAGTGCCACGTAGATTTTTTACATTTGATAAGAAATCAGCTGTGTTTGTGTTTGCAAAAGAAAGAAAGCAAGAAAGAAAAACCGATCACTGAGTGTGACAGCTCAGAAAGATTGCTATGGAGCGTTGCCCGTGTATCTGCCGTCTGTCATTGGGCCCATAAGTATTTATTTCAAATGTTGGGGGCTTGTTTAGGCTTGGTGTTTTGCATCTTTCTCTCTTTCTGTGCGCGCACTTTAAAACCAGGATGTCGGAAATAAACTGTCAGTCTCTATTTACTGCAGCTCAAGTGGGAAATGCAACGGATTTTTAGGTTCAATTGCCAGTTAACAGAGAACAAAAATTTACTGGCCTTGCTATTTTATCAGCCCCTTGGAAAGGAGAGGGAAATTGTTTTAGGATTTCTCAGGAAATGGGCTGCTTCGGTTTGGGGACTATAGATGGTTAAATATAGTTGCTCAAGGGCTATCCGAAACTGAGGGTAGCAGATTTCATGACCATTTTTCTCCCTGAAAAAAAGCACCTCCCCCTTCTTAGAGGGTTTGAGAAACACGACAAAAATGTCGACCCATTCAGAGTGAGGGCGGGAAGTGTTTGCATCATTCTGCATTGACTTTGTGGTGTCTTCACACAGACAAATCTAGTTGTGCTCTGTGATGACATAGCATTCCCTATGTGGTCCCTGATTGGCTAGGATCAAGCAGCTGGGATGAAAATGAATGGGATAGAGGAAGGCATCTGGAAACAGAATCAGCATGGGTGATTCACTTGACATTTGTCAATGCTCCCAGATCATGAAGAGTTCCCCCTTCTCAGGGGTTCAACTTTCTCGCATCTGACCACCCATATTACAGGTTCTGTTCTGGGGAAGGTTACATCTGTTGCAAATCTATCTGATTAAAGCTGTATCTTACAATGCTCACACATGTAGGGGCTCTTCTCACGATCAGTGAGAAGAACCTGGAGTGGGTTAGTGGGAAGAGCGGGCTCAGCCCGGTCTCCCTGCACATGAGCAGGCAGTCTGGTCTGGGCGGCCGAACTGGCTGCCCACACGACTGCCGGCTCCATTAACGGAGCTGGCGGGGGCTGGGAAGATTGGGGGCCGCGTGGCCCCCGGAAGGTCCAGCATGCCCTGAATGAGCGCACAGGACATACTGGAGAGACCCCCGAGTCGGGAGGCTGCTTTTTATCTCCTGGTCGGGGATCTACTCGTGAGTTGCTGTGGCATGGAGCCACGCCACGGCAACACACGAGCACAAATACAGGGTTAGCAGAGTGCTCGCTCCGCTAAACTCAGCTAAGGGCAGGAGCAATTAAGCGGGTTACCCGCTTTTAAACCACCGGGCTCACCTGGGGTGGGTTAGTGGGAATTTTTGCTGGTCGTGAGAATAGCCCTGTAGCCTCCCATTCGTAAGCAACCAGGGTGGACGCTGCTTAGCTAAGGGGACAAGTCGTGCTTGCTACCCACAAGACCAACTCTCCTTCCGTAGGAGAACTGCTCTTGCTGTTCACAGATCCTGCTGTGAACTGTTGCATGAAGCCTGCAATATTCATCTTCAGATCTGATGGCACTCTGAGGACTGGTTAATAAAGGCAACTACATCACTTAAAGGTCAGCATGGCAAGTTCTTCAATCTCAATACAGTATGTTCAGGCAAAAATAGTGATCTGGGCAGGTAGAGATGTAGAACCATTCCATGAAAACAATTTGAATATTCAGTATTCATGCTTTATATTTCCTCTGTCTGTTGCTGCTGCTTTTGAACGATTTCCTTCATGGTTAAAGCTTCTTTCCTGAATTAGTCACATGGGTGATCCCAGCCAGTCAGGGATGGTGGTGAGAACTGGATGATGTCATAGGAAGCTGCCTTCTATCCAGTCAGAATACTGGTCCATCTAGCTCAGTACTGCTTACACTGACTGGCAGTGAGGTCATTCACACAATCAAAAACTGTGTTCTACCTGGGTTTGGGAGCTGTGTGTGCTCCCAATTTTCGGTTGTGTGGAAGCAAAGTAAGAGGAAAACCTGGGTAGAAGTGAATGTGTGGAAGCAAGGTAGGAGGAAACCCTGGGTAGCTTTCTCTCCTCCCTTGCTTCCACACAATCACTTCTACCCAGGTTTTCCTCTTACTTTGCTTCCACACAACCGAAAATTGGGAGTACACACAGCTCCCAAACCCTGGTAGCACACAGTTTTTGGTTGTATGAATGACATCAGTGACTTTCCAAGTTTTCAGTCAGGAGTGTATCCGAGAGCTACCTGGAGATCCTGCCAGGGAGTGAAGCTGGGACTATCTGCATGCAAGCATGCAGGTGCTTTTCCACTCAGTTATGGATGCATCCCCTAAGGGGAAGATCTGTCAGCATCACATGGAGTCACGTATCCAAATGCAAACCAAGAAAGGTCCTGCTTAGCAAAGGGGACAATTCATGCTCACTACCACAAGACCAGCTCTCTGCCTCAATGCTACACAAGCAACCGTATTTGACTGAGTAAAGGGTTAACCAGGATTGCTGAAGCTGCAATGTTGATTGTGAGAGCCCATAATTTCTGGGCAATCTGGTCAAACCACTGTGGTTAACTCACATCCAACCCAGGCTCAGATCCTGGTTATTTATCCTGGTTAAATGTGGGTTGATCACAGAAGTTTGACCTGGAATGCCTGGAAATTTTGGGTCCTCACAATCAGCTCCACTACACTCATTAACATAGGGAGGTGAAGAGGAATTGGGAGGCTGTGGCAGAATATGCAAGCTCCAAAAGCCAAATTAATTGTAGAAATGATCCTAGTTAAGCCAGAATTTGGGAAGAGTCGAACACAGAGCAGAGGGACCCAGAGGAATCATAGAAGAAGAAAAATGGTGGGGGGGATCCACATATCCCTAAAGGAGGAGAGTTGGTTTCTTGACTAATTTATTTCCACTGCTTGCATGAATGATGCCAGAGTTAATGGTGTAACCATAGAGAGGGTGTGAAGGGAGGATACCTTCTCTTCAAGTGAAGCCACTTTCTTGGGAGCTACAGTCTACAATTTCGGAGCCCAAGAGGAATCATCAGAACATTTAACATGACCAAATTAACCCCTGTGGACAGCACAACACTTGTTTACAAAAGCCAAGATGGAAATTTATGGTGTCACTAAAAAAGAATTTCTCACCCAGTGTCCAGAGAAGAGGAGAGACATAACGATATCTCCCATTGGAAAGGAAGTGGGAAAGCTCTTAACAAATCAATACCACTATTTAGTCAATAAACCCACAAAACGGCCCCTCTGGGGGATAAACGTAGAGAAAATTCACTGCTTGCAAACAGACTGACATGACACTTGCCTTAAATATGTGCCGTGATCCTGTGGAAAGTGTGTGTATGTCTTTCCAGGAGCGTACACGAGTAAGCTGGTCACCTGAAAATGATAGAGGGGGTGGTCACAGAGTCTACAAGAAAAAACAGCCACACTTCATATGTTGTAATTATCTTGCTGGGAAAGATATTTAATGTGTCTGTGGTAGTATGAACACATTTGTTGTTTTGGAAACAAATACATTTGTTGTCGTCGTCATCATCGTTGTTGTTGTTGTTGTTATATCATTAATATGCATGGGCAGAGTAAGATAAGCACAAAAAGTCCCTGTCCCAAGAAGCTTACATGCTAAACTTTAACAGTGGTTTAAAAAGGGAACGCTGCTCTACAAGTAACCTAGGACTTGATCACATGCATGTGGATAAAGCTGGGTGAGTTGGATCCTAACTTCGTGCTGTGGCAGTCTGTGACAGGGAGCTCCTTCTGTTTGTGGAAGGTAATTGGACTTATATAACTTCCCTTTCATGAACAGAAATGAAATGTTTTGATTCGTTGTGAATTTGAATTGGATTCTGAAAATTCACTTTGAATGTGGATCAAAATTGAATCTGGTCCGAAAAAATTGATTTGAATTCAGATTATTTCAGCCCTATTTCAGAACCTTTTAAAACCAATCAGAGGGGCTGAATGGTTTTTTTTAAGTGCCAAACAGCTCTCAAATTGAATTTGAATTGAATTTTGAAAATTCAGATCGAATTGCCCTTTTAAGGATTGGTCGGATTCGAATTCAAATCACTCGAATCACCCAGATTCGAGTTGAATTGATTCAAATTTGGATCAGTTTGCACATCCCTAATGAACAGGAGCTTCCAACCATAGAGCTACGGCGAAGGTCCCAGGTTAAATCCCCAGCATCTCCAGGAAGGACTGGGGGAAACCCTTCTCTGTCTGAAACCCCGGAGAGCTGCTGCCTGTTAGTGCAGACAATGCAAAGCTAGATGGACCAGTGGTCTGAGTATAATGTATATGATCTATATACCAGTCCTTTGGTATTGCAGGCCAGAGGACTGGAAGATAGGAAGCTGCCTTATACTGAGTCAGACTCAAACCATTGGTCCATCTAACTACGCATTGTCTCCGCCATAGCTCAAAGATGCACTGTAGCTCAGCCGCTGCCAGTCAATGTAGACCAGGGACTCCCAACCTGTGGTACTCCAGATGTTGCTGAACTACAACTGCCATCATCCCCAACTACAATGTATTGTGGCTAGAGATGATAGGAGTTGTGTTTCAGCAACATCTGGAGTGCCACAGGTTTGGAACCTGTGGTATAGATAGTACTGAGGTAGATGAACCAATGGTCTGACTCGGGATAAGGCCGTTTCCTAGGTTCCTATGTTCACTCCCTGACATCTCCTATTAGCAGAATTCTTAGCTTGCAGGGCTGGGAAAGACCTCTCTGTGCCAACCTTGACCTTCTCAAGTAGACAATCGTGCCTTCTCATGCCTTCTCAAGTAGACAATGTGGGTAAATGGACCAATAAGGCCATTTCATGTATGGATATACACGCATAAACATAATCAGCATGAAATTCAGAGCGGACTCTGGATTTTCAGCTGTTCTTCTTGATGTGGCGCATGCCATGCCCCCACAAGCTGAATCTGCCATGATTTTGCACATGAGACTTGGGTCTGGGAAGAAGGAGCCATTCTCCTCCCCTTCTTCCTCCCATCTCCCCTTCTGCTAATTCTAATGTATATCCCAAATTCATGGCTTACGACTCTACGAGGTTCTTCCTTGGGATAAATTCTCTGCTGCCTTAAGATTATGCTGAGCAAGAAATCCACAAGCCCAACAGTGAAACAAACCATTTTTAATCTGTTGGGATGCCAGATGAGATGAAAAGTGAGTCCCCATTAATCTCCTCTCCAGCCGAACCGTGGGCCGTATCAGGCTTCAGTGGGCCGCACCGGGGCCGGATGCTAAGCCCTTAGCGAGACTTAATAGGCTATGGGTTGTACTGACAACGTGCATGCTCTCCTAAGCGCTCCCACCCAGCCATGTCCGCCTTAACCTACTGAGCTTGCTCCTGCCTAATCTGCCCCATAAAGGACATGATGGCCTCAGTGACGGGAGTAGACGATGACATTGCCCAGCCTCCTCAGAGTTGGCAGTTACCTTCAGCAGAAGTTTCCAAGCTTGGCTCCCCAGATGTTGGACTACAATTCACGTTATGCTCAGCCATTGTGGCTGAGGATGATGGGAGTTGTAGTCCAACAACACCTGGGGATTCAAGCATAGCCACCCTTGACCTACAGGACCTTTCGCTGGAGTTCTCACTCCTCAGACAATTTGGCCAACTTTCTAGATACATAAGAAGCTGCCCTATACCAAGTCAGCCTATAGTTCAGTATTGTCAGCACAGGCTGGCAGCAGCTCTCCAAGGTTTCAGGCAGGAGTCTCTCCCAGCCCTACCTGGAGATGCTGCCAGGGAGTGAGCCTGGGACCTTCTGCATGCAGAGCAGATGCTCCATCCCTTTTTCTATAACCTGGTTATAGCATTTTGAAAAAAATTGAGTTAGACAAGTAAAAAAAACAAGTCGTTGACCCAAGGCCAATTGATATACAGTTAATCCAAGTCCATTTTTCAGTGCAGAAGGCTGAGACGAGAAGCAGGCAGCTAGATCTCTGGTGTTTAGTACAGGGGTGTTTTGTGTGTTTTTTAATGTGTTGAAGAGTATAAGTTCCAGCCGCAAATGCAAGAGCAAGGACTCTGCATAACCACATGCAACCGAAGATGCCATCTGCTCCAGAAACATGTCTTAGGTGGAATTTTGGGGTCCTGAGAGAGTTTGTGCTACCTCTAGAGTTTTGTCATGGTAAGCGAAAGAGGAATCAGGTCTTAAACGTGGTCACCTGTCGTGGATGGACACACAAAATATCTGTGGATAAACCCACAATATGGGTCAATGTGTGTTTATTGACCATTAGCTGGTCTGGTTTATTGACCATTAGCTGGTAGCGACCATGAATTGTCCCCTTTGCTAAACAGAGTTTGCCTTGGTTTGCATTTGGATGGGTGATTACATGTGAGCACTGTAAGATATTCCCCTTAGGGGCCGGGGCCGTAGCTCATTGGTTGAGCTTCTGCTTACATGCAGAAGAACCCAGGTTCTCTCCCTAAAAGCATCTCCAGTAGGTCTGGGAGCAGTGGCACACTGAGATAATTTTGGCGCCCAGACCTGAAGGGCTTCGGAGGCACACACACACACACACACACACACACACACACACACACACACACATCTTCCATGAGGCCCCACTAAAAGGTTTTAGTTTTTTGAAAAAGTGTTTTTAAGAAAGAAAGAAAGAAAGAAAGAAAGAAAGAAAGAAAGAAAGAAAGAAAGAAAGAAAGAAAGAAAGAAAGAAACCTGGATTTGGGGGACCTCCAAATTGCAGCTGCCATGTGTGCAGCCAGGGGGGTTGAGAGCAGAGGGTGAGTCCAGCGCCAAGAAGGCCTCCCCCCACCCCCCGTGTGGCGGCAGTGGCAGGCAGAGCAGCCAAAGGGCCTGTCCGTCCGGCCCAGCAGTCCTTGAGAACTGCGAGGCACTCCAGCGCGCCTGTGCAGTAGGAATCGTGCATCGCAAGCCCCTCAATTCCTACTGTGCAGGCACACTGGAGCACCTCGCAGTTCTGATGGACCGCTGGGCCAGTAGGAAAGGCCCAGTGGCCATGCCACCTGCTACCATACAGGGGGGAGGCTTGCTTGGCTCACCCCCACCCGCTGTCCGTGCACATGGCGGCTGCGATGTGGCAAAAATCGGTCGGGCAGGAGGTGTGAGGCAGCCGTGAGGCAGGGGCAGGGTGGCGGCAGGAGGCCCCCCAGACTTTTGGAGGCCTCCCCGCCCGCACCTAGGAGGCCACGGACCAGTGCCCCAAGGTCCGGTCCGTGCCTCTGGCTAGGAGACCCTTGACTGACACTTTGGAGAGCTGCTGCCAGTCAGTGTTGACAATACTGAGTTAGATGGATGAAGGGTCTGACTCAGTAGAAGGCAGTTTCCTAAGTTTATTAGGGGAGTGTCCTTAACTCTGCCACTGAGCTTTGCATGCAGAAGGTCCCAAGTTCAATCCCTGGCAGCATCTCCAAGGTAGGGCTTAGAAAGAGTCTTCTCTGCCTGAAACCTTGGAGAACCACTGCCAGTCAGTGTAGACAGTGCTGAACTAGATGGACCAATGTTCCACTTCTGTATAATCCACCTCCAACTGGTCATAATCCAATTGGCCCTCTCCACCCCCAGCACAGTACCACTCCAGTGACTGTTGCTGGTGTCTATCTTATGTTTCTTTTTAGATTGTGAGCCCTTTGGGAACAGGGAGCCATCTTATTTATGTATGATTTATCTATGTAAACGTCTTTGGACACTTTTGTTAAAAAGCGGAATATAAATATTTTTTTGTTGTTATTGTTGCTGTTGTTGTATAAAGCAGCTTCCTAAATTCCTATGACAACCCATGATCACTGTACAGGGAGATCACTCTGCAAGAACAACTTCTAGAATATTCCACACTGGCATCGGCCTATTCTGTCATAAAATAGAGGCCACAGATTCATCCCTGGGGCTGTGGACTGGGCAAAATGTGATTGCTGCATCCTTAGATTGATTTTGCAAGCTACCAGGAGACCCAAAAACATCTCACCTCTTTGCTGGAGGTTATAAATTAAGGAGTTACTCACCCCTTGTGAAGCTTGTTGGGCTTACTTTCAGCTGTGTCTTCAGCTTGGAGCTCTTGGATCCAAAAGTTGGGCATCGCCACCCTTCTGTCATTCGGCTGGAGAAAAAATCTTGAGAAACTCCGTTAAAAGAAACACAAATTGTTCCCAGAGCAAGCAAATTCTTCCTAGGGTAGGATCACCTGACATTCTGAAATCAAGCCCCCAATATAAATTCAGCAAGTTGTTGGGGGTTTTTTTAAATGGGTCATGCCACCCCAGGATATGTGATGCCTGACCCACTATTTGGATAACTCTGGATAAATCGAATAAATTAGATGTATATATTTAGACAACCTATTCTGTTCTACAGTCAGCATGTATGATAAGCAGAGGTTCTCAAATTCAGCCATTGTGGATGGGGATGGTGGGGGTTGCGGTCCAGCAACATCTGGAGACCCAAGGTTGGGGACCCCTGTGCTAAAGAATTTACAAATTGAACATATGCTTGATAGAGATGAGCAGAACCGGTTCGATAGTGAACTGGACCACCGTGAACTGGGCCAGCTTGAGAACCGGTTCGAGCTGGTTCATTGAACCATTTGGCCCAGCTGATTGGTGCAATTGAATCTGTTCGAATACATGTGGTTTGGTCTGACTTCAGACCAAACCACCCCAACTGATCCATGCATACCCCTATTGCTTGGTTCTTGCAGATGAAGCTACCTTATAGAGTCTAAAACCACTGGTCAACCTAGCTCAATATTGTCTACTTTAATTTGCAGTGCTTCTTTCAGATCTCTGGCTAGGCCTTTCCCATCGCCTAGTACCTGAGATCCTTTAACTGGAGATGCTAGGGATTCAACCTGGGATCTTCTGCATGCAAAGCAGGCATTCAGCCACTGAGCTATGGATGCTCTTGATGAACATAGGAAGCTGCCTTAACCTGAGCCAGACCCTTGGCCCTTCTAACTCAGGATTGTCTACACTTGCTGGCAGCAGTTCTCCAGGGTTTCAGAAGGGAGTCTTTCTCAGCACTGCCTGGAGATACCAAGGATTGAACCTGGTCCTTCTCCATAGAAAGCAGCTGCTCTACTATTGTGACAGCCCCCTGCCAAGAGAGTGTAGCTCACAGGAGATAACTAAAGGGATTGATGGTAGGAGCACCAGGTTCTGATGGTGAGTGTCCATGGTGATCTGGAAATAGCTAATGAAGTCAGCATCTGCTGATGACTTCAGCATTGCATGCCTCTTTCTTGGCAGGTCCGAATGAGGCCCAGGACTTCATTTGTGAATGAGGTCCAGGGATATGGCAATAACTCAGTGGCAGATTATTTGCTTTGCCTGCAGAAGATCCCAGGTTCAATCCTTGGCAGCATCTCCAGCTAGAGCTGGGCGAGACCCTTGTCTTACACCTTTTATTTATTTGATTTATTTGATTATAAATAAAAGGTGCCAGAGAGCCACTGGCCTTGGAAAGCCGCTGCCAGTCCGTGTAGACCAGGGATTCTCAACATTGGGTCCCCAGATGTTATTGGACTTCAATTCCCATAATCCTCAGCCACGGTGGCCTTTGGTTGGGGATTATGGGAGCTGAAGTCCAATAACATCTGGGGACCCAACGTTGAGAATCCCTGGTGTAGATAATACTGAGCTGGATGGGCAAGGGTCTGATAGTATAAGGCAGCGTCCTATGTTCCTACCTACTGGGTAAAGGAGACTTGTCCCACTCATAGCCTTGCTTGGTGAGCTGAGCTGCAAAGAGCTGGGTGCCTCTTCCATTGTATCTCAGGTCCCAGGTCTGCAGCACAGACAAATATCCGATCCAGCTTGAGGACCACGGTAGCTCAGTTAAGGCTTCCAAGGTGCTGAATATGAGCCCTTTCTCATGAGCAGTGGGAAAGGACAAGAGGGCTGGTGGGGAGAAAGCCTTAAAAAGCTTACTTCCCCGCAGATGACCGAGGGCTCCCTCTTTGGCGGGTGGGTCACCCGCCCAGATTATTACCTCCTGCTGCCGGTAGTCTGAAGGGTCGGGGTGCCAAGACGAGTCACCCTGCATTTCCCCACCCCCCTCAGAGCTCCCATAATCCACAGCACAAGTGCATGGTGCATTATGGGTATCCGCCCTCTCCTCCCCGAAGCTGGCCGGATCCCTGCAGTCTGCCAGCTGTGGCTACAAGAAACCACATCTGGCAGACAATCACAGAAATAGGGTAGCTATGGAGGCGGGTTTGCCCGATCCTGGCAGTACACATGCGCAGGCAAAGCCAGGCTGGGCTTCCTGCGCGTATGAATAGCTTCTGCATTTACTAAGTAGGATAAAACTGGGGTTACTACCCAGAATTCAACAGCCGGAGCTGAGACCCTTTGAGGTCATGCACAGCTTTTCCTCCTACCTGGCTTCCACACAACCGCAAAATTGGGAGCACACAGAACTCCCAAACCTGGGTAGGGCACAGTTTTGGATTGTGTGAATGACCTCACTTACTTTTGACTGCCGTAGAACTTAGTGCAGCTCGCAGAGAAGGGCCAAGGAGAGAGGAGACTCTTTTCCTACATGCTTATACGGTCAGCTCTGCGTTGCCAACATCTGACTTCTCACCATCACTAAACTGGGGAGCTTCGGGCTGAAGGATCCATCTCTGCGACTTCGGGAGCTGGAAATCCATGGATCCCCAAGGCTGGCACTTCGGTCCTGTCACACTGAGGATGGATCTCAACCAGTCTTGGGTCAGATGCATAGCAAGCAGGATTTCTGGAGACCCTTCCATCCACGAAGCATGCAAAGTGTAATGGGGAGAAGGCAGAGAGAGGCATCGTTTCCCATGCCAGTTCGGAATAGTGCCGGCAAGCGCACCAGATGCGAAATCGAAACTCTAATCGCTTAACCAGATACCCGACACATGCTTGCCATTCTGTGTGCTCATCAGGCCTTCTCTGTGCCACGGTGGCTCAGGCACCCAAATGCCATGCCAGACAGCTGTCAATCCGATACCAGCGCCAAACAGCCTGGCATTCCAGTCCCCAGGAGCCCTCCCGCCGACCGCCCTGTCTGAGATCACACGCATGCGTAGTCAGGCATTCAAAGCTGTGCCTTGCCAGACGAGCCTTGCTGTTACCCTGACCCGGCTGAGCCACTGCCATTTCTTTTCTAACTTTGTCTGGCCATTACTGTGAACTCCCTTTCCCTTTCTATACCTGGGCACCAGCCTCCATCGTCCCCTTCCTCACAGCTGCTCATGATCTCTTGATTATTGGGTTGCCGTTGTTTGGGGGCACGGATCCTCTACTTCGGGTAGCTTTCCTCCCTGATCTTTGGGCCGAGCCGATATCAGCGGATCACCTGGCCATCGGCAGCTCAAGGGGAAGGAAATCAAGCAGCGTTTGGCTTCCCCGATAAAGCCAGGGGAAAGGATTATGGGCTCTTTAAGCCTGGCAGTGCCGCCGTACCATCTCGTGTCGTCTCGTGTCATCTCGTGTTGTCTCGTGTCGTCTTGTGTGGGAAAGGATTATGGGCTCTTTTAGCCTGGCGGTGCCGCCGTGCCGTCTCCCCGGGTGCCGACCCATTCGCGTGCCGTATTAGAATTGTAGAAGTAATAAATGAACAGTGGAAGGGGGTTTGTAATGATGATTAGGGGACTGAAATTGGCTCAGATTTACTGTGTCACTCAGGAACGGAGGGAGATGGCGGGGGGAAAGCATTCGGAGCGGCCTAATGGATCCATCAACTCGTTTTGGCTGCTCAGTGGGCCGCGCAGGGTCACCAGGCTTTCCGCTGGCAGCACAAAGCACTTCAATTTTGTTAGGAAATGTATCAATTTAACTGACTTGAGCAGCACACTGAAAAACCTAATGAATCTGGACTCAATTTTCCGCCACACTGCTTCTGCGAACTGTCGGAAACAATGTCTGTGGTCGGGGGTGAAGGCTGCCTCCGATAGGCTGCCTGGCCTCCCCTTCCTCCGTCAGGGTTAGCGGAGGAGAGACAGAGCTTTCGCCTCCCGCAATCCGGTGACAGCTCCGGACCCGGTGCTTGCCACTCTCCTAACAATGATGTCATTAAAGGTAAATTGGCCTCTATTTCAGCAGGATGATAGTGCTAATTGAGTGGGAAAATATAATATAGGGAGCTGTTGTCTGCAGTTAAAGGGAGGAGGGGGACAGATTAAATGGCCTACAATGGTGGGTGTCAGGCATGGCAGATGTTCTGTTCTGCTGATAACTGCACTGACGTATCTCGAGCTTGTCAAGGCCCGGGTTTTCAGAGAGACTTACAGCAAACGGCAGCAGATGGCCTCCTGGAATGGGAATGAAGTGCTTAACCAGCCTGCCTGCTGAAGGCAGCTAGTTTGTAAACAGACAAAGTCGGAGGTGTCTTATTGATCTCTCTCACTGCCCATCAGCTCAGCTCAACAAAAGGCGACAGAGAAGGCCCCGAGTGGTGGGGAATCCGCTTCGCCAAGCCGCTATCCAGTAGGGTCACCGGCTTTGACTGAAGCTATTCCTAGAGATAATTCTCCCCACCACCACCCACAATATTTTGTCCAATATTTTTTAATAAATTCAAGCCATTAAAATCTCCAAGGTTGCTTTCAAGAGCCAAGAGATGGATGCCCATCCCTGGAGAGTTAGCAACCCTACTTTCCAGAGGGAACATGTTTACAACTAATCCAAAGCCCCAAGTGAGAAGGGATGTCCATGAATTGAATTTTTCAGATTTGATTCAAATTTGAATAGATTTGACCTATTTTGGCATGCTTTTTTTTAACCAATCAGGGTGCCTGAATGGTTATTAAAAGGCACCAAAATACCCCCAAACAGTCGTTGAATTGATTCAAATCAATTTGAATTTGAATATGGCCAATTTGATTTGAATTTGAATCAAATTACCCTTTGGGGGGTGATTCGAATTCAAATCATTTAAATCGGCCAGATTCGAGTCGATTCACATATCCCTTCAAGTGAGGCAATCACCTTGCAGATTCTGCCAAATCGAGGCCAGGGCTGAATGAGACCTTCCTTTGGTTAGCATACATGAGGCCCTCATCTCCTAAACACACAGGGTTTTCTTTCTTAAAATGTTTTCATGAAGCTTTTGGAATAATTGTACTAACTGTAGCCAAAGAAATAAAAACTTGGGGTAAAACCTAGAGTGTCAAACAAAGGCTGAGAAGAAGCAAGATCAAATCATTCCTCAGCCATGCAGCCCGCTGGGTGACTTTGAGCTAGTCACTATCTTAGCTATTTTAAAGCGTTGCTGTGAGAATAAACTGGGGAGGTGAATTACATACTTCATACTGGGCTTCTTTGACAAAAGGAGAGATACATATACAATTAATACATAAAAACTAGAAGTCACCTAATTAGGGTTGCCAGTTCTCTTAAGGCTTGGGAGATAGAACCTGCCATAACTTGGTGACTTTTAAAAAGTGATCTCCAAAGAAGGATTATTTCCACCTTTCCCATGTATTTATCTGTGTTAGTATCCTGTGTGGTGAAAAAGGAAGCACAGCTTAAATTTGAGCATGCTAGAAGATAACTGGGGAGAAGCCATGTTGAAAATAAACATGACGTCCTTGGCTTCAGTGCAGGCCTTAGTGGGGAAAAATCACCCAAGTAGTAATTAGAGGTGTGCATGGAACCAGCTGGTCTGGTTCAGTTCAAGTCCAGACTGGACCCGAACGAGACCAGTCATACCCAGGCCACGCAGAGGCCCATTGCGCATGCGCGGTGGCATCAATAATGGCCACAGCGCTGGGGTAAAGGCCCAAATGGGCCAAAGAACAGCCGAACAGGGGTGTTTGGGAAGGAAGGCAGGCGAGGGGAGGGGGAACCTCTGCAGACCCCCCCACACACACCTCAGAGAAGCCCACCCCCCCGAGGGGGTATGTTTAAAAAGATTTTTTTTTTAAAATCATAAAAGGTCCACGGACCCTTCAAATGGGCCGAGGGGGTTTGGTCCGATGTTGAGCCGAACCAGAGGTGGTTCGGCTTAACCCCGAACCTTTGAATCGAACTGGTTTGACTTTGAACCAGTTTGGTTCCGAACCTGCTTGCACATCCCTAGTCATAACCAAGGATGTCCTTCCATTAAAGGAAAGGTACAACTCTATTCCAAAGGGAAACTCCATACAAAAAAGCCAAAACTGTATGACTGACTGATGCCACCATTGTTAAGAGATAAAAACCACACCATGAGGTTACTTTTCTTATCAGTCTTTTTCATTATAATACGATGAATACGAATATGATGAATATTTATATACTGCTTTCAACAAAAGTTCCCAAAGAGGGTTACATGGATATAAATACAAAAATAAAATGGCTCCCTGTCCCCAAAGGGCTCACAATCTAAAAAGGAAACATACAAGAAACCAGCAGTAGCCACCAGAGGGATGCTGTGCTGGGGGTGGATAGGTCCAGTTGCTCTCCCCCTGCTCAATAAAGAGAATCACCACTTTAAAAAGGTGCCTCTTTGCTCAGTTAACAGGTACTTTTGTGAAAGCACCCCCATGTCATAGATTGCAATCTGCCATATCCTGTTGAGCAAACATAGTGCTGTCATCATGTACTACCGTGTGAAATTTTAAAGTTTTCCACCCAGCCATTCCAAAGTTATTACATTTATGAGTTTCCCATTGATCCCTATGGGGGGGCAAGTTCAATTTAAGTCAAAATTTCCAGCTAGGATTTCAACACAATCTGACTATACAACGTTAAAAATGGGTGCTGATTCCGATTCCGGCCATTTTTGCAGTGAATCGTATTGTGTCAAATTGTTTTGTGTCTATGCAAAACGATATATTTTTTTGGTGTGCAGGCCTATATCCTGACGTATTCTTCTTCTCAACACACAGTTCTGTCATGCTGGGGAGGCATTTGTTTTACAACATGAAAATCAAGCAGTTCTTTCTCAGTGTGTCTTCCACCTGGAAAATGCCTCTTAAAAAAGCAAGCAGCCTGTTGGTCAGGGAGGATACCTTGTCACTATACAAATTAATATCAGTGGCTGACATTCTAACAGTGTGTGTTCAGAAGGACTAGTGCAAGAATAAACTAGTGGAAGAATGTTGCACAGACAAGTCCTGTTAAGTCTGGAATTTGTGTTCCAGAGAGTAGTTTTGCACTACCACACACACGCTAGTCTCATCTGTGTTGAAGGGAACATTTACACAAGAGTGACATAGCACAAGAGTGCAATTTTGCACTATTGTGAAATCCCCATTTTTAGCACAACTATCCGATCTTCTTGTGCAAGCACACCATTGTTCATTATGCAAGCACTTTGCTAACCAGGATGTCGGCCGCTGTGTTTTTCAGGACAATTAACCTGATAATTTTGATGACTGGAAAATTAAGATTATACAAAGCTTTCATAAGATGTTCACTTCACATGACACCTTTTTCTATTTGTTCTCCTCTTGGCCTCTCTGTTCTTCAATCCCTTTTGCATTAATAACGATAACATTACCTCCCAATCTTCTGCTGCTGCATTTCGGCAGTAATTCAGAAGGTTTTTTAATCAAGTGTAATTCTTGCTTTGCAGGGCAAACATCCTTGTTTTGACTGCTCTCATTACAAAGCATAATTCCAGGTCTCCCTATAAGTCATCACACAGCATACTCAGAAGCAAAACTAACTTAATTTTATTACGGCACTGCTGATGTATAGATACTGGCTGCAGTCTTTATTTCACAATCAGAATTCCAAAACATAAAGAAATCAATCAAGAGCATAAGATTTGCTATGCTGAATTAAGTCAATGGCCATTTCACCCAGCATAGTGGGGCAGCTTTATCATGAGGCAAGATGAGACAGATTATTGGGTGTTTGCCTGGGTAACAAAATGACGCCGCCACCATCATCAGAGCAGCAATTTGGGACTGATCTGACCCTTGCAAGTTTCCCAAAGAGCACCTCTCCCATGCTCCTTGCAAAGCCTGCAAGAAGCAGAAAGAGAGAAGAGGAGACTGCTGCTAACTGGGCAAAGAGGCACCTTTTTAATGTGGTGATTCTCTTTATTTAGAAGGGCAGGGAGCAACTGACCCTATCCATCCCCAGCACAGCATCCCTCCAGTGGCTGTTGCTGGTGTCTGTCTTACATTTCTTTTTAGATTGTGAGCTCTTTGGGGACAGGGAGCCATCTTACTCACTTACTTACTATTTATTATTTTTATTTTTATTTAATACATTTCTATACCAACCAAAACACAAGTTCTCTGGGCAGTTTACAAAACAATAAAACAGCCAATAAAAGATTAAAACATTTCAACAAATAAAATTAACAAGTTAAAACTATTAAAACACAGTTAAAACACAATTAAAACTGTGTAAACCGCTCTGGAAACTTTCTCTGGAAACTTTTTTCTCTGGAAACTTTCTCTGTGTAAACCACTTTGGAAACTTTTGTTGGAAAGCGGTATATAAATATTTGTTGTTGCTGGTGCTGCGGGCAACCTTTCCCTCCTCCTTGCCCCTGCTCCATTTCCAAAGCTTGCAAGGATCAGTTTTGAAAGAGGGGTGGCCCCCACCAGGGAAGTGGGACAAAGCAACATTTGACACCTAGCCTCAGGCACTGCAATACCTGCCTCTTTTCTGCTTCCCACAGAAGCCACATTGATTTCCCTGGGAAGCTCACCAGCAGGACATAAAGGCGAAAGCCTTCCACTCTAGTTTGCCCCCATCAGCTTGTACTCAAAGGTAGACTGCTTCAGATCATGGAGGTTCCATGTAGGTATCACCTAAATAAATCTATGCATTTGCTGAGTCCTTTTAAAATTATGACCTTGAAGATCAAGGCACAAACAGAGGGAAAGAAAGCAGCCGATGGGAAGGCAGCAGAATGACACCTGCTTATTACCTGGGACAGCTAACCTCCTGCAGTCTTCAGTTCGCAATATCCTGTTTCCTTTGGCATCATAGACTTCACATCTTATATATGTATATGGAGGGACCATTTAGTTCCCATGGCTGATAGCCGTGGACAGACTTACCCATTATAAATTCATCAAATTCTTTTTTTTTAAGCCATCTGAGCCTAGTGGTTAGGATCACCATATTGTAGCAATGAATTCCATGTTGATTATGCATTGTGGCATTCCTAATGGTGTATCATCATAGAATTATAGACTTTTAGGACTGGAAGGTACCTTGGAGGTAATCGCTGCAAGAGGCTGTGACCATATCCCACACGACGGCCATCCAGCCTCTGTAGGAAACCCTCCAGTGAAGGAGAACCCAGGTCTGCATGAGACGGACGGCTTCACTGTCAAACAGCTCTTACAGTTAGGAAATCCCTCCCAATGTCTGAATCTGCTTCCTTGTCATTTCAATCCATTGGTTCTAGTCCTGCCCTCAGGAGCAAGTTCATTCCTTCTTCTAAGTGTCAGCCCTTCAGATGAGAACATCAGAGCAGCCCTGCTGGATCAGACTCAAGGAAGCCTATCTAGTCTAGCATCCTGTTTCAGACAGCAGCCCACCAGATGCCCCTGGGAAGCCCACAGGCAGGAGGTGAGGGCATGCTCTCTCTCCTGTTGTTGCTCCCCTGCAACTGGTATTTAGCGGCATCTTGCCTCTGAGGCTGGAAGTGGCCTATAGCCACCAGACTAATAGCCATTGATAGACCTGTCCTCTGTGAATTTGTCTCAGCCCCTCTGAAAGCCATCCAAGCTGGTGGCCATCACCACATCCCGTGGCAGAGAATTCCATAGATTATCAATGTGCTGAAAAAGTACTTCCTCTTGTTGGTCCTAAATTAACTGGCCATCAGTTTCATGGGGTAACCCCTGATTCTAGTGTTGTGTGAGAGGGAGAAAAACGTTTAATTGACAAACCTGGGTTAGCAATGCCTAATGTGTATGGTCCCCAGACCTAGAGTGAATGTAGGTTTGATAGAAATGTAGAAATACGCTAGCTGGGCACTGGGGGAGTTGTTTTTTAGGAGGCCGCCCAGCATTTAAAGTAATCAAGAATGATTCAAATGACAGGTTTGTGTGGTGTTTGCTAATTTACTTGAGATTCATTTCTAGGAACAGCTGGCAGGATCCCAGCAGGAATGAAGCTCTCACATGCCCACCTGCTGCCAGGCAGACGGGCTACGGGTACAGCTGTAGTTAAAGTTTAGCAGACCTGATATCCGTGGCCATTGAAAACCTCCAGAACTTCTCCAAAAGGCTCACCTGCAGAAGACGTCCTGCAAGCCATAAGGGCAGCACCTCGTGATATTGCTCCGTGCTTTCCGTAGTCATTGTCTTTTGCTCATTCCCCAAATTGCCATTGTGTTAGCAAAATCTGATCGCTTCTTATAGGATTTGCATAGTATTATAGCCATTTGGCGAATTAAAGGAGGTGTTTGGTGAATGGTATTATCTCAGAATTTCTCTGCTCACTGGATGACGCATATTAGGACCATTCACACATTATGTTCAACACTCGTACAAGTAACTCATACATTATTTGGTTAATAATGCTCATTAATCATAAAAACAATCAATGAAAAATTATCAACTTTCATGTTTACCTGTCAATTGCACTTGATCCTTTTTTTTTACACATTTATTTTCTACATTTTTTTAAAAAAAGTAGGACTTCCCCCCCAAAACTTCCCTCACTGAAGATTGAGGGAATGCCCCTTGGTGACCTCACGGGTGGTGGCCAATCAACCTAATGCACAGCCAGCTTCTGTTGTAAACTTGCAGAACCATTTCCCCCCCAGAACTCAACCCTGGAGATTAAAAAACATGCTTAGACTGAACATGGTGAGAACACTTCCAGAACAGCCCCACTGCATTGTGGATGTCTTCATCTACACAGGATGTAAATCTGTCTTCACCCCACAAATCTATCAGGGATGTGCAAATCAATATGAATATGAATAGATTCGACTCGAATCTGGGTGATTCAGGTGATTCAAATTTGAATCGAATCAGCGTTTAAATGGGTAATTCAAATTTGAATCAAAAGTTCAAAATTTGATTCAAATTCAATTCACAAGCCATTTGGCACCCTTTTAAAACCATTCAGGCCCCCGATGGCTTAAAAAAGGCACCCAAACAGGGTCAATCTGATTTGAATATGAATTGAATTTGAATTGAATTTTCAGACCAGATTCTGATTTGATTCGAATTCAAAATGAATTTTTGGGATTCTATTCAAATTTGAAACGAATTGAAAATGTTGTCTTGTGCACATCTCTAAAAGGGGTCTCTTCACCCACAAGATGCCCAGTCAGGTGACTGCCCGTTTGCAGCCCACCATCTTTCTTCTGTGCCTGATCTGAACTTCCTTTGTTGACGTCTGACATCATTTTGCCAGGTCCTTGGGCCAGCCAGGGCCAGCGTCTCGCTCTGTGTTTGTACAGTCTGCACACACCAGTGGAGACCCATGAATAATAAGAGCAGCAATAACCTTCAGATTGTTTGTGTTTGCTCCAGTGGGCACCGCATGCGGAGGCTTGCTCATTTCACTGCCACCACACTCTTCTTTGTTTAAGGTGGCACTGTGTTGGAAGGGAGACGGGAAAGGCTCCCCACCCCTCACTCCCTTGCAAGACTCCGCATTCATGTCCCAACCCCCACTCCCACCCCAAACTGGCTCTTCAGGCCCATAAAGCCATTCTGGACTGGGGGCAAGGGAGAGGTTGGGTGCATGACTTCTGTCAGCTGACTGCAGCATGGTGCCCTGATGTTGTGCCTGTCCCCACCTGTCGGCCCACCTTCAGCCTCTGCCCACCCGTTTTGCCAGATCAGAGATGGGGGGATAAGAAGCAGGGGTGACAGGGTCAGCTCATCCACTAGCCAACCTAGGCAGTCGCCTGGAGCACCAGTTCTTGGGGGGTGCATAAACAGTGCCCGAATACATTGTCATAAGGGACATAAAAAGCGGCATATACTGAGTCAGACCATTGGTCTATCTAGCTCAGACTGGCAGCGGCTTCTCCAAGACTGCAGGCAGGAATCTCTCACAGCCCTATCTGGAGATAGGAACATAGGAAGCTGCCATATACTGAGTCAGACCATTGGTCCATCTAGCTCAGTATTGTCTACACAGACTGGCAGCGGCTTCTCCAAGGTTGCAGGCAGGAATCTCTCTCAGCCCTCTCTTGGAGATGCTGCCAGGGAGGGAACTTGGAACCTTCTGCTCTTCCCAGAGTGGCTCCTTTCCCTGAGGGGAATATCTTACAGTGCTCTTACTTCTAGTCTCCCTTTCCTATGCAACCAGTGCGGACCCTGCTTAGCTAATGGGACAAGTCATGCTTGCTACCACAAGACCAGCTCTCTTCCATTATCCCTTCTCTCCCTCTTGTATTGCGCCCCTGAAACACTACACAGTGGTGTAAGGCTGAAAGATGGAATCCTGCACCCTGCTCCTCAAAGGGCCTACACAGTCTGCACCCGAAATGCACACTTTTCTTTGCTCATCGCACCTCAGCCCCGGATAGCTAGTCTCATAAGCTTCACTCCCTCTCTTGAATACGAATTGCCTGCCTCAGCATTCATTTCCAAAGGCTGGATTTCCAAATTAACAGACACATCTTTTCATCTCTGCAGTGTGAAGAGTTTGGCCTATATAATAGATGAAGAAGTCTCTCTCACTGCTTCCTCCAACCAGTGTGGGCTAGTCGTCACTGGTCATTCGTGCAGGCTGATCATTCGACCTCGAGTCGTGAATGAGTGGTCTGAGCAGCATAGGTCAAAGCTGGGGGGCCAGGGGGCCAAAATCAAACTTTGCCTAAGGAACCAAAAGTCCTAAGGCTGGCCTGAGGGGTGAGCAGCATAGAATGAGTCATCTAGCAACATACTCTCTATCCCTTCTTGTCTTCATGCTCTCTTTGCATATGCAAAAACCTCACGTGATTATAGATGACTCAGCACTGAGGCCTAGTGCCCATGTGCACATACATCACTTGATGATGACTCAGCATTTAAGCCCAGCTCACACATGCACATACATCACTTCATGACTCAGCACTTAAGCCCAGTTTTCACATGCACATACTTCTCTTGGTTTCTCTAAACTCAGTAACCGCACGACTGGGATCATTTCACACACACACATCTCCACTACTTGTTGACTGACTGTAACATCCAGTGATACATGGAAATGGGCCATCACGAATATGACGCCACAGACAAGATTTTCATATCACTTCAGATCCAATGCCTGCCTGCCTGCATCTCTGCTCCAAGTACTTGTCAACCCTTGGACATTTTCAAAGCCTTCTTTCTCCCCCATCCTTGCAGATGCATTTTAGTTAGCGATGTAGTTGCAGTGGGTGGCAGATATCAGGAAGAGGAGTTTGGAGAACCTGATGCTCCTCAAATTGAGGTGGAATTAACTTTTTTGTGTGCAAAACCATGGCTGGCCATTATCTGGGCGTGGACTTTGGCTTGCAAATTGATGTAAGTATTATACTCCTGGCTGAACCTACCTTACAAGGCTGTTGTGGGGATGTGGGAGAACCCCCCCTTCCCCCCCTCCAATTGTGAGCCCTTTTGGGACAAAGAAGATCATCTCTCCTCTTGGGACAAAGAAGATTGTCTCTCCTCTTTGGCTATGAAAACCACTTTAAGAACTTCTTTTGTAGAAAAATGATATATTATTATTATGTTGTTGTTGTTGTTTGTTTGTTTGTTTGTTTACACAGTCAGACAGGTGTTATTGACTGGTTTGTTTTATCCAGACATCAAGTCCTTCCCAAGGACCTGGGATGGCTGGATTTTATTATCAATATTGTTTTTGCTGTTGTAATTATAGATATCGTCGCAAAATATAGGCTGTTCCCAGTAAAGTTGCTTTTTGTAACTGGCTGATGGTGATTTCTGTGGCCCCTATGGTGTTGAGGTGTTCTTCAAGGTCTTTTGGAATTGCACCTAGGGTGCCAATTACTACTGGGATTATTTTGGTCTTCTTCTGCCACAGCCTTTCAATTTCAATTTGTAGATCTTGAAAGGCTATATTATTATTATTACTATTACTATTATTACCACTATTATTGGTATTGATAATTGATTATGATTATGTTGATGATGATGCCCTCAGCTCCTCCAAGGAAGGAGAGTATAAAAATGTGATGAATTAAAAATATTGCTGACACTAAAAATAATACTCTGGAGTAACTCCCTCCTCTCTGGTGGAGTTCCTCCAACTTTGCCTGGCTGTTCCACTTGGGTCCATGCGTATTTAGTTGCCAGTTTAGCCCAATGTTCCGCGAGCGACGGGCCGAATGGGGAACCGTAATTGTTCCAATTTTACGTCTTCAAGGCTATTAGATCCTTGTAGCTCCCCATCAAGCTGTGTTTGGAGTAAACAGAGAGCGTTTCGCCAAGTTGAGAGCTCCTCTAATGGAAAAGACAGCTCCTTCCTCTCGTCAGCCGCCTGTCCCCACAGCGTTGTTATTTAAAGTCGGGTTTTAGGGGAGAAAAAAACAGAAAAGGAAAGAAGAAGGAGAGAGAGAGGAAAAAAATCAGTAGACAGGTTTGGTTTGGAAGCCGGAGGACAGGAAAAGTTAGAGATATTTATTTGACAGGGTCAAGGTGGCTGCTTTCCTTTCTCTTTCCCCAGGTCCCATAGGTGTTAGACTGAGAGACATTTAATCGAGGGAGTAGCGGTTTCATATCTATAACAAAAATCAAATAATGCAAGATGATTTACTCCCCCTAGCAACCGGGGAGCTTACCCTTAGCAACCAGCCTAGCCTGAGGCAGCGGTGTAATCAGCTTGAAAATATTTCAATTATTGTGTTGATTTTAGTGGATTTGAGAAGCGCTGTGCGGAGAGACCAAGCACATTCTGCCCACGACCTGGAGAGGAAGATATTGATTTAAACAGGTGTCAGAAAGGAAAAGTGGAGTAAATTTAAATGCAGCAGGAGAACGGAGGCTGCTGAATGTGGTTCAACGTGGGGGTGACATTTTGCTCATTGCCTTGAATGAAAGTGACTCAACTGAACTAGAAATTTCACCTTGAAAATCATCTCCCATCGACACAATCAAGAAGGAGACGTTCACGATCTCTTTCCCTTAGGCTGGGCGGTGGGGTGGGGAGTGAAGGGGAGAGACAGGGAAAAGGAGCCAGCAGTTGGATTTGGGGAGTTTGCTAAAAGGGACTGTAGAACAAAACGGCAGTTGTTTTGGAAAGGTTGGGGAGATGGGTGGTGGAACCAATCCAGATGTGTGAGAAAAGCTGAAGTGGTCTACCCAACATCTTTGATATAAGTTACATATATTTTTAAGGACATAAGAACATAAGAATAGCCCTGCTGGATCAGGCCCATGGCCCATCTAGTCCAGCATCCTGTTTCACACAGTGGCCCCAAGATGCCTCTGGGAAGCCCACAGGTAAGAGGTGAGAGCATGCCCCCTCTCCTGCTGTGGCTCCCCTGCAACTTGTATTTAGAGGCATCTTACCTCTGAGGCTGGAGGTCGCCTATAGCCCTTGGGCTAGTAGCCATTGATAGACCTGTCTTCCATTAATGTATCTAAACCCCTCTTAAAGCCATCCAGGCTGTTGGCTGTCACCACATCTTGTGGCAGAGAATTCCATAAGTTTGCTTCTTTTGTTTCCGTAAGCTGCCTTGAATCTGTGGAGAAAGGCGGGGCACACATTTTTAAGGAAATCAAAGAAATAAAAACAATCTCATCTTTCCCATCCTCCAAGGAACTCAAGGAATTCAAAGATGGTTCTCCACTTCCATTTTATCCACACAACAACCTGGTGAGCTAGCTTAGACTTTGAGATGGTGATCAACCGGCCCAAGGTCACCCATGGATCTCCATGGCTGGCCCGGTTCAGTTCGAGTCCAGATTGGACTTGAACCTGACCAGGCCAGTTCGGTCCGGCACCCTTTGACCCCCGCCCCCGGGTGGGGGGAATCCGGTCTGGGGACTTTGCGAATTTTTTTCGCGAACCCAATCTTGGGAGCTCCGCACTGCAAGCACACAGTGTGGATCATCTGGGTGCCCAGTCCACACTCCCAGCATCATGGAATTGGTCATCTGTGAGGGAAGGTGAGTTTAACAACAATAATAATAATAATAATAAACTTTATTATAAACTTTATTTGTTAGCCACCCCATAACAAATTGTTCTCTGGGAGCCTCACAACAGAGGATTAAAACATACAATAAAAACACATAACACATAAAATCATAACAGGCAAAAAAGAAGAAAAGAAAATACAGACTACAATACAAAACAGTTTAAAAACACAATTTTAAACTTAGTTAAAAATCAGATCAAGTCTGAGAAACCAAACTTTAAAAGGCCTGGATGAACAAAAAGGTCCTAACCTGATGTCTAAAAGAACAACGTGACAAAGCCAGGCGAACCTCACTGGGGAGGCTATTCCATGAACGGGGTGCAACCACCGAAAAGGCCTTCTCTCTTGCAGCCACCAACCTCATTTGGCAGAGGCACCTAGAGAAGGGCTTCTGAAGAAGATCTTAAAGTACAGGTAGGGACATACGGGGCAAGGTGCTCTCTCAGGTAACCGGGTTGCAAGCCATTTAGGGCTTGAAAAGTTAAAACCAGCACTTTGAATTGGGCCCAGAAACAGACTGGGAGCCAATGCAGCTGACAAAAACCACCACCACCACCACCACAACAACAAATACGAATATACCGCTTTTCAACAAAAGCTTCCAAAGCGGTTTACATAGAGAAATAATAAATGAGATAGCTTCCAATCCTACCTATCCCCAAAGGGCTCACAATCTAAAAAGAAACATCAGATAGACACCAGCAACAGTCACTGGAGGTCCTGTGCTGGGGTTGGATAGGGCCAGTTGCTCTCCCCCTGCTCAATAAAGAGAATCACTATGTTAAAAGGTGCCTCTTTGCCAAGTTAGCAGGGGTCTAACAAAGCACAGGCATGATGTGATCAAAACATCTAGACCCAGTTAATAATCTTGCAGCCCTGTTTGGTACCAGCTGCAGTTTCCAGGCAGTTTTCAAAGGCAGCCTCAAGTACAATGCATTGCAGTCATCTAAGCGAGAAGTTACCAGAGCATGGGTAACTGTGGCCAAGCTATCTCGGTCCAGCTTCCCACTTCTCCTGCCCACCCACCTGCCTAGTCATGTGACCCGCCTAGAAGGATGTGCACAAAACCGGTTGGCCTGGTTCGGTTCGAATTCGAACCAGGTTCGAACTAGAAGGGGGAGGTTTGGTTTTGGTTTTGCTCGAACCCCCCCCCCCCGGTTCGGTTCGAATTCGAACCGGTTCAAACTGGTTTGAACCTCCAAAAGTGGGTGGGGTGGTTGCTTTGGGGTTTGGGTGGTTGTTGGCACCCATAGGTGCTCCACAATAGGGAATAATGGTCTGGTTTGAGTCCCATTATACCCTATGAGAGAAAAAGAAAAATAAATTTCAAAAATTCATTAAAAAATCGTACAAGTGTCCGATTGCTTTGGGGTTTGGGTGGTAGGTACCCATGGGTGCCAGCTACCACCCTACCCACTTTTGGAGGTCCAAACCAGTTTTAACCAGTTCAAATCAAACCACCCCCAGTTTGGTTCAAATTCGAACCTGCAGCTCGAACCTGATGGCTGGTTTTGTTCGAATTCGAACCATTGAACCACCCCGGTTCAAATTCAAACCGGTTCGAGTTTGAACTGGTTTGCACATCCCTACCCGCCTAGTCATGTGAACGACCTCAGTGTCTATTACACTGCACTGCCTTGCTAAGTCTGCTAGTCCTGAAATTCTAAAAATATGTCTCAGGCCCTTGTATGTCCCTCCCCCCAACACCACACACCTTCATTGTGTTGCAGTTCCCCAAGACTGTGTTGTTATTAACCACCCAGCTTTCAGTGCAATAGCAACCTCGGAAGAACATTGTGGCAGTGGGTGACATGTTCACGCACAGGCTGTCCTGATGAGAGGATTCCGTGTGCGGCAAAACCCTCTGGCCTGTTTCCTGATAATAGGGTTTGTATAGCGCAGTGACAACTGACATGCAGTGCTCTGAAGCCGCTGTTCAGCCGGGTGTTTGGTGTGTGTAAAGCAAACAAAAAGGGAAAGGGCATCTTTCCAAACAGGGCTGCTCCTGCCTAGAGTGCATTAAAGTTGCTGTTCTTAGTGTCGTGACAGGTTTACACACAGTGTTACTGATCAACGCAGTTACAGTCAGAAGAGAACTTCTGGACATCCACCCCCTTATCTTGGGTGGGCTGTGTGTGTGTGTTTGTGTGTGTGTGTGTGTGTGTGTGTGACAGTTTGTATACAGAGCACTTATCACCTGCTTTCCAGTACAATAAGCAAATAGTCTATGGTGTAAGGATGACCCCGGCGGTGGTAGGGACTTGATAGGATCGATAGCAGAGGAAAAATAAATGTCACGAGCAAACTGGGACCCGGTTGCTTCCTTTGTCATGATGGCCTCGCCTGTCAGCTGGCGCCTGCATGACTACACAACCCATGGCCCTGTGGCTGTAATTACTGGGAGAGGAATGGGGGCAGTCCGCCCCCACCGCTGACTTCAGAAGGAGGGAAGTCTGATTTATTTCAGTCACCGTGGCATGGGAAATAGGAAGCTGCCTTATACTGAGTCAGACCATTGGTCCATCTAGTATTGCCTACACAGTATCTCAGTATTGCCTACACAGACTGGCAGCAGCCTCTCCAAGGTTTCAGGTAGGAGTCTCGCTCAGCCCAATCTTGGACATGCCAGGGAGGGAACTTGGAACCTTCTGCTTTTCCCAGAGCAGCGCCATCCCCTAAGGGGAATATCTTACAGTGCTCACACATGTGCTCACACATATGTAGTCTCCCATTCAAATGCAAACCAGGGCAGTCCCTGCTTTGCAAAGGAGACAATGCATACTTGCTACCACAAGACCAGCTCTCCATGACAGGACCAATGACCAGCAAAGCATTATGGTGTGCTGGCAAAATTTCCAACCCATATTCATCGCTGAGCATATTGCACCTTCCGTATAATGAGCGTATTACACATTCAGAATATTGTACATTCAGAATAATGGTGCCACTTCAACCTGCAGGTTACATGTGGGTATGGTTCCCCCCTAAATATATAAAAGGGCCCCTCCTTGCATATGGGAAGCTAGTACTACATTTACTCAAATAGAAGATGGTTCTGGATTTATTTATTGATTGATTGATTTGATTTGATTTGATTTGATTTGATTTGATTTGATTTGATTTGATTTGATTTCTATACCGCCCTTCCAGAAATGGCTCAGGGCAGTTTACACAGAGAAATAACAAACAAATAAGATAGAACCCTGTCCCCAATAGGGGTATGCACGGAACCATCTGGCCCAGTTCAGTTTGAGGCCGGACCAGCCTCAAATAGAACCGGGCCAGTTCGGTCCAGCCCCCATCGAACCCCACCCTGGTCTGGCCTTTTTGGCCCTTTCAGGCCTCCGTAAAAGCGAGCAGCCACCATTTTGGTGGCCACTGCGCATACACAAATGCCCTCTGTGAGGCCATGGCAAGCCCCTCGAAGGGGCTACAGGTACTTGTTTTATGTTTAAATTTTTTTTTTTAAAAAAATTCATGATCTCGAACCCATGAACCCCCAGACCGAACCGTTGGACCGCCGGACCGCCGGACCGGTTCCACACATCCCTAGTCTCCAAAGGGCTCACAATCTAAAAAGAAACATGATAGATACCAGCAACAGTCACTGGAGGTACTGTGCTCGGGGTGGATAGGGCCAATTACTCTCCCCTGGCTAAATAAAGAGAATCACCACGTTAAAAGGTGCCTCTTTGCCCAGTTAGCAGGGGTATACAACCCCCTTAAAATATACAGGCTAAATACAGATTTTATCTGCACTTACCTGACAGGAGGAGAACTCTTAATTTAAGATGGCAACCCCCCGCCCCACCGCTAATTTCTAAGATCAAAGCACTTGGGAGAAAACTAGTCAGATTCAGGTAAATACAGTATAACACATCCTAATGAGCCGGGGTGGGCGTGGGGGGTACTAAAGGGCTGGCTCTCTCTCCCATGCTCCCCCAACCCCACTGTTCTTGTGGTAGCTAGCATGACTTGTCCCCTCTGCTAAGCAGGGTCCACCCTGGTTTGCATTTGAATGGGAGACTACATGTGTGAACACTGTAAGATCTTACCCTTAGGAGATGGGGGCCACTCCAGGAAGAGTACCTGCAGGCTTACATGCAGAAGGTTCTAAGTTCCCTCCCTGGTAGCATCTCCAAGGTAGGGCTGAGAGAAACTCCTGCCTGCAACCTTGGAGAAGCCGCTGCCAGTCTGTGAAGACAATACTGAACTAAATGGACCTAGGGTCTGACCCGGTATATGGCAGCTTCCTCTGTTCCTATGAGAGCCACACTGCCTGCAGGCTGGCCATTCGTCAGGTAGCGCTACTCAGTTAACCACGTAGCTCTACCTGACAGATGGCCAGCCTGTAGGCAGCTTGCCTCTTGGGTGGGGTGGGAGAGAAAGGAGCAACCCGAGCTGCTGCTGGGAAGGAGGGGCAGCCGATCCTCCTCTGGCGCCCCTCTGCCTTGTGAGGACAAACCGCTATGGAGATAACTACGCTAGAGTTTTTCTCTCGCATGTGCTCTGCCAGGGCCTGTACACTCGTTCCTGCCATCTCGGGGGATGGTGAGCAACCTTGTGTGAACCAGCCCTGCCGCAGGATATGGGATATGGGTGTTTGCAAAACGAGGAATAACTTTTCATGAGCAGGAGAAGCATGGTCCTCAAAGAGGCCTCACACATCCTAGTCTCTTGGGAATCAGCTGTGTCAGTCAACTTGTTCCCTGCTGCCTCAATTTTCTCCTTATCGTTGGAAGTTCCTCCCTTACTTATCAAATGACCAAGGTAAAACACCTCTCTCTCCCTCCCTCCCTTTGCTGACAGTTCACACTTCTTTGGGTTCAATTTCAAATGTGGCATTTGGGAGCTTATCGCTCGCCATTTATAAATGGGAATATCACTCCTTGTTCAAAAGACTTGGCTCTTTTCAATACCCTCTCGGAGGAACAAGAACGCCACACAATCTTCAGAGAGTTAAGGGGCCGTACATTATCTTCAAAGCAGGGAGGGTATTACTTTGCGCTGCTACGCCTGTTGTCCTGTATAATCAACTCTCCCCTTGACTTCTGAGCCAAACGCATCCATTCCTTGTAGGGGGAAATGGCTCATTAATGGCAGTGATGCTCAAGTCATGTGCCCAACTGGAGGCGTCTGGGATTTAGCATCCATTAAGCCCAACTCAGTTTGGGTTCAGTTCTAATTTAGGCTCAACCCTACTTTTTACCCCCAGCTCAGCTCCAGTTGGGACCAGTTTTTGACTTTGACAAACCTTTTGACAAAGGTTTTGACTTTGTAATATGAATATAATGATTTTATGTATTTTATGTATTTTATTGTTATTATTGTTGTTGTTTCTTTTGCTTGTATTTATGCTGGCCTTGGGCCAAAATAAACAAATGCATACATACATGATAATGGTTTAGAGTTAAAGGGGGGGAGGGGAGGGGGGAGAGAGAGCCTTTTAAATTTTTAAAGGTTTTTATAACAGGGTTTTAAAAAACAGGAAAATAGAAGACTACCATTGCAAGCTGAGTGCCTGGTTACTGAACCAATCATTTTGAACTGGTGACTGCCTTTTATGTTTAGGAATTCAATTCCAGTTCAGGCTCAAGGCAACCAAGAAAATTTTTAATCCAGATTTAATTCTGATTCACTGAAGAAGAAAAACTCACTTAACCTCTTTGGGTTTGAGTTTAGGTTCAGTTCAATTCAAGATTTGCCGCTTCTGGAAATTCCACCCAGATTCTGCCATTCAATTAGCAGAGGCTTCCCAACCCAGAGTTTCAGCTTGCTTATTCTATCCCCTATCATCTTGCATGTGGCTCCACCCCCTTGAGCCACCATCTTGCATCTGGCTCCACCCCCTAAGTCACTACCTTGCATCTGTCTCCACCCCCTTAGCTACCATCTTGCATCTGTCTCCACCCCCTTAGCTACCATCTTGCATCTGCCTCACTGGTGAGCATCAGAGTTCGAGGAAAAAACAGGTCAATCCTACACGCCTAGCATCGAGCCACCCCGAGCTAGTCGGACCAATTGTCTGACTCAGGAAGGCAGTGTCATATGTTCATGGACACAATATTCCAGATGTGGACTTCCATCCCTAAGCAGAGGAGTATGATTACTGGTGCACTCCGTGGCTTGCGGCCTTGGTTTCTTTGATCAAGAGCCACCTCCTCTATTTCCCTTCACAGACCGCTTTTGAAGCACCTCTCTGTTTCGAAAAGAGGAGGGCCACAGAGAGGGAGGCTACCGTCTCAGGAATCCCATTCCAAATTCCCTCGGGGAAACAGGTCACGTGGCGCTTTGGATCCCAGCCCTGAACTCTCTGTGCCTCCCAAGCCATCTGTACTGGAGCCAGCGTCCGTCCGCCACTGCCGTCCATTTCAAGTTGGTGTTGATTCACTCCTAGCAGCCAAACCCGACTGCCAAAATGTAAGCAAATACTCCAGGACAGTTAATTAGAAACATCCCTTGACAAGGCTGCAAGGACCTGCATCAGCTGTGGGGGGAAGGCCAAGGTTTCCTTTACGCGGGGTGAATTGAGAACCCTGGGCAGGCCTCCAGAAGCTTAGGATCAAGCAGTGGTGGAAGGTTTATAGAGTCACGTCCCCATTTGCCTCCCAGCCCCTCCCACGCTCTTTCTCTTTCATTTCATGGTCAGTTTTCTGCTGCCATTGCTGCGGCTTGGCACAGGAGTGGTTTTCTTTGTGCCCAAAATAGCTGCCAGTTCACTTGGCTTTGACACTCGGCCGCTCCAAGGCCGATTTTTCTTTCACAAACTCCCCAACCATGCGTTAAGACGGAAATTCGTTTCCCATTATGCAGCTCCCAACTCTGGAAAGAACCTGACTCTGCCAGGTCTTACGACCACTTCTTTTTAAAAATAATAATAATAATAATAAAATTTGCTGGTTTGGAAAACAAACACTTTTGGAGTGCAAATGGACCATTCAGTGCTACAAAAATGTTTGCACAGCACTCCTCTTCCTCATTGGGTGGGTCAACATATAAAAGGTGACTTGGGTGTCTCGATGGCCAATCACAACACCTCCTTGGCTTGGATAGAGCTTTCTCTTTTGCTAGGTTAAGCAAGTTCTCTCCATTCCCAACTCATGATTCACCCTCCAGTTGGGTACTTAACTCCTTTGAATGGTGGTTTAACCAACCATGGAACTGGAAGGTAGGTTGGTGTTTGCTTTTTTGTTAACTCCTAGCAAAACTCTATCCTATCTTCTAAGTAATCTTGGAGGGCACTGCAAGGCTGACTTCAACCTGTTTCCCAGAAAGCCGTTTTCTGGAAAGAGAAATGCTCTTGCTACTCAGGAAAGAGAAACAGTTCCATTCTTGATCCTGCAGGGGCTGGCAAGAAACCAAGGACTTGGAGATTGAATCAAGAAGCTTAGCATCTGGGATTGAAACCTTAGCCCAGCAAGCCTCCTTCAAGCACTGAAAGAATTAAGGATATGTCGCATCATAGAGAGCCAGCGCAGTGCAGTGGTGAGAGTGCTGGACTAGGACCAGGGAGACCCGGGTTCAAATCCCAATTCAGCCATGAGACTTGCTGGGTGACTCTGGGCCAGTCACTTCTCTCTCAGCCTAACCTACTTCACAGGGTTGTTGTGAGGAGAAACCCAAATATGTAGTACACTTCTCTGGGCTCCTTGGAGAAAGAGTGGGATATAAAATTTAAATAAATAAATAAAATAAAATAAAATAAACCAGGCACTGTGATTGGCAGGCAATATCAAGCCTAGTTGGAACCTGATCATTCACCCTTGTCTGATCAACAGAGCTGCATTTTCCACCTGGAGAACATCCCTTGCTGGTCTAAATTGTCTGGACCCATTTCAAACCAGTTTTTGGGTGGGCTAAAGGTGGAGACAGCCTTGGTCAGCCTGATGGATGCTCTCCAATTAAGAACCGACAGGGGGAGTGTGACCAGGAGCGGAGGGAAGCTGGTGGCAGCCCCCTGGCCCCGCCCAGAGCATCTAACATCAGACCGTGGTATCCTTCTGGACCGCCTGAGGGAGTTGGAGATGGCAGGTACTGCTTTGCAATGTTTCCACTCCTACCTCTTGGGTAGATTCCATATGTTGTCACTTGGAGACTGTTGCTCTTCAAAGCAAGAGCTATTGTATGGAGTCCCACAGGGCTCCATTCGATCTGCAAAACTTTTTAACATCTACATGAAATCGCTGGGAGAGATCATCAGGAGACTGGGTGCCGGGTGCTATCAATATGCTGATGACATCCAACTCTATTTCTCCATATCAGTTTCATCACGAGGTGGCTTAACATCTCTAAATGCTTGCTTGGAATTGGTAATGGGCTGGATGAGGGAGAACAAACTGAAGTTGAATCCAAACAAGATGGAGGCACTTGTTGTGAGAGGCAGGAACTTAGGGGATGGTTTAGATTTCCCTGTTCTGAGTGGGGTTACACTCCCCCAGAAAGATCAAGGGGAGTACTTCTGGACCCAAACCAATCCCTGATATCTCAGGTTGAGGCAATGGCCAGGAGTGCTTTTAATCAGCTTCAGCTGACATGCCAGCTATGCTCATTTCTCCAAACAACCAACCTTAAAACAGTGGTGCATTCTTTTAACATATACATGAAACTCTTGGGGCAGGTCATCCGTCGGTTTGGGGTGAGATTCCATCAATATGCTGATGATAGCTGTTTATTGCCACCCCAGGCCACTCCGGAGATGCCGTTTCTGTGCTTGTCCAGTGTCTGGAGGCTGTCAGGGTCTGGATGGGCCAAACAAGCTCAGACTTACTCCCACCAAGACTGGGTTACTTTTGCTTACTTCTCGACCTGGCCAATTGCTGAATCTGAGTCTTCCCATGGATGGGGTTGCGCTGCCCCTGAAGGAGGTGGTCCGTGGCTTGCGGGGTCCTCCTGGACTCGTGGCTCCCGCTCGAGCAGCAGATGGAGTCTGTGGCCGGAGGTGCCTTTGTCCAGCTTCGGCTGGTCCACCAGTTGCGGCCCTATCTCGACCAGCAGGCCCTGGCAACAGTAACTGATTGGCTAAGATGCTTTAATATCACAGGACGTGATGGCCATTCCTTAAGTTGCTTAGAGAGGGGCAGGGCAGAAGGGCTTAGGGGAGCATGAGTAAAAGAGGATGGAACTTAGGGAAGAGAGAGGCTGGAAACCTGAGTGTCGTAACCCCAAAGGTACCCAAGTAGGGAGTGGGGCAAAGAGTCTGGGAGAAGAGTTAGACTGAGAGACACCACCGGTACAAGCACCATGACGTTAGGAAGCATCACACCAGATGAACCAGAGAAACCCAGATCAGTATTCCAACCAAGACCCGAAGACACGGTGTTGGTAGTGGTGAGTGGTGGGTGGAGGAGGAGGAGGAGAATAAGGAGGAGAATAAGGAGGAGGAGGAGGAGGAAGAGGAGGAAGAGAAGGTGGAGAAGGAGGAGACGGAAAAGGAGGAGGAGGAGGAGGAGAATGCTAAGGAGGAGGAGGAAGAGAAGGCAGAAAAGGAGGAGGAAAAGGGGAAGGGGAAGGAGAAGGAGAAGAGTTTGGTGTGCATTATCATCTGAGAAGACTAGGAAACCTGGGAGATAAAACTGAAAGAGGAGAGGTGGTTAAGCATTACAGAGGTGGAAGTTTACATATTGATTTAAAACCACCATCCAAATCTTTGGCTGCAGGCGTTTTGTTCACATCTTGCTCACTAGTCATTTTTCCTGATTTAAGTGCCAAAAAGAGTTAGGGAGGGGAAAACAAGCAAGACACCAAATTGCCCAAGGTGTGTTTTCTTCACTCACAACACCAGGCAAACAGCATATCCTCCGCTCCTGCCTAGGTAAATGGAAGGCTTTGACTTCTCCCAACATGATCCAGACCAGATCAGATTTTTATACATTTCATAACAGCCCGTTATTCTCCTGTCTTTCTTCATTTGTTCATCCATCCGACACAGCGCCAGATCTTCCACAACCTTTCCTTTGAATCCACCTGCGGCTTCTGTTTTATAATGCATGCCTTTTAGCATATAATAAGATGAAACTCTAGACTCCTGCCCTGCTGTGCTTTAATCTTTTGATCAACTTAAATAGCTAAAGGAATAACTTTGCAGGTTTTTAGCCCCTGACATTTATTAATCCAAACCACAGAGCTTCTCTGCCACTTGACCTCCCAGGAAATAGAAATTGGTAAGAACCAAAGGGTTCCTGGCAGCCCTCAGTGCTTACCCAGTTGTTTCTACTAAGACTGAAGCAGAATCTAGACCTGCAGTCGAATAAGGTGGTAGAGGGAGCTGAGTGGACTGTACCACTTTAGACTGCAGTGAGGGGGGAAATCCCATTTTTGAAAGTTTTCCTATGTAAAATATATCTATTCCTCACAAGCTGGCTTTGGAATATGCTCCCTGTGGAAATAAGAGCATCTCCTTCTCTGTTTGCTTTGAGGAAGACCCTCAGGACGCACCTGCTTTCTCAGGCTTTTCACTGAAATTAATTTTAAACTGTTTAATTTGTTTTTAATCTTATAAGATTGTTTTATTTTTTGAAATTTTAACTGTTTTAATTCTGTTTTGTATTGTGTTTTAAATTTTGTACATCACCTAGAGATGTACATATCAGGCAGTGTAAAAATAAGGAAGGAAGGAAAGAAGGAAGGAAGGAAGGAGGGAAATTGGAACAGCAGGGAGAGAACGGAACTAGAATCTTTTCTCCTGAGATGCTTGTCTTCTGCATTCAGAGAGATGCTTCTTTGTTGGGTTGCCCAAAGCTTGAGTGTGCTGTCAAGCGCCCATCTCTTCTCTACATGGAGAAGAACTGCTCTTGCAGAAGCAAGCACGAATTGCCCCCTTTGCATGAATTGTCCACCCTGATTGCATTCGAATGGGAGACTACATGTGAGTATTGTAAGATATTCCCCTTAGGGGATGAAGCTGCTCTGAGAAGAGCACCTGAATGCCGAAGGTTCCCCGTTCCCTCCCTGTCATCTGCAAGATAGGACTGAGAGAGATTCCTGCCTGCAACCTTGAAGAAGCCGCTGCCGGTCTGGGTAGACAATACTGAGCTAGATGGACCAAGGTTCTGGCTCAGTATGGCAGCTTTCTTTGTACATCTTCCTTCGCCTCTTTCCCAAATATAGCCACAGGAAGGGTCATGCGTCTTGAACCAGCAACCTGAGGCATGCCCAGGAGGGATTTAGCCTGTGTATCACCACCAAACTCGAGAGCACAGTTCAACCTTTGGTCCCCAGATGTTGTTGGACTACAACTCCGATCATCCCCAGCCACAATGGTCATAGAGCAATAATATCTAGAGACCCTGATCTGTCAAAAACAAGGGAACGACTGGGGAATCCACCAAGATGTGGAGCCTCTCAGCAATGATTGGCCAGAGTAGGGCATGTGATACTCCCTGACCTCTCTTAAAAGCTTCCACATCAGATTTGCACAGTGATCTCAGCAGAAGACACAGAACTCCGTATAAGGCACCTTTGTGTGTTGTTTGCATAACGTAACAGCAGTCCTTTAATAGTGGATCATCAGTCATAGGCCTGGCAAGCCTGTGGCTGCGGGTTGTAAAGGTAAAGTGTGCCATCGAATCGGAGTTGATTCCTGGCAACCACAGAGCCCTGTGGTTGTCTTTGGTAGAAAACAGGAGGGGTTGACCATTGCCTTCTCCCACACAGTAGGAGATGATGCCTCTCAGCATCTTCCTACATCGCTGCTGCCCGATAGAGGTGTTTCCCATAGTCTGGGAAACATCCCAGCGGGGATTCAAACCAGCAACCTCTGGCTTGCTAGTCAAGCCATTTCCTCCGCCCTTAGGTGGCTGATGGGAGTTGTAGCCAAACTATATCTGAGGACCCAAGTTGGGAGATCCCTGCCTTAAAGACACAGCTGGTAGGGAAATGGTTATCAAACAGACCGGCGTTGTTTTCCTCCAAGTGTTTCTCCAAGAAGCTCTAAGCAATCGCATCTTATATTTTTACTAACATCCAAGACTCCAGTAAAAATATTTTACTTGTTTGTTGAAATATTTAAACGTAACTTGACAGTTCACCAGATGTTGAAAAGCAGTTCAAAAGAACAGCCGCCGGGTTTCATAAATAGGGGGACGCCCTACTGCTTGCGAGCTGTTCAGATACAGTTTGGTGCACGCTTAGGTATCTGTCGCATATGTTAGCCCACATGTTTCGGAGCTGAGAATGAATCCTCTGTCATTTCCTTCACATTTCTTTTCACTGTCAGTTGGAAGTGGAGCAAAACCAAATCAGATGAGCACCAGAGTGGTCTAGCGGTTAGAGCTCTGGACTTTGATGGATGGTGACCTGAATCAAATCCCTCCTGAGGGCCATGAGGGAGTTTTATAATTGGAATTCCCAAGATCTTTCCCCCACTCCCCTCTGCAGGACACCCGTGACCTAAACTTCTCTCCATGTCCCATGGGAAAACAAAAACATGGGAAGTTCCAGTCCAGAAACTACCCACATGGGAGGAGAGCTACCCACATGGGAGGAGAAACTACCCACATGGGAGGAGAGAACCTCCCATGCTTGTATGGGAGGAGACAATACAAGCATGTATTGTCCCCTTTGCTAAGCAGAAGAAACTCTGGTTTGCATCTGAATGGGAAACTACATGTGAATACTGTAAGTTCCCTCCCTGACAGCATCTCCAGATAGAGCTGAGAGAGACTCCTGCCTGTAACCCTGGAGAAGCCGCTGCCAGTCTGGGTAGACAATTCTGAGCTAGATGGACCAAGGGTCTGACTTGGTATATGGCAGCTTCCTATGTTTCTTTGTTATACATCAAGTTCTGTCTGGCCTCAGTCATGAAGCATCCTGAGTGATAGATTTGAATCTGATTTGAATACAAAATGAATTTTCAGAATTTGTTCCAAATTCAAAATGAATCGAAACATTCATTTCGTGCACATCTCTATTGCTGGCAACCTGCTCACCAATCCCATCTCTCCACCTAACCCACCTCACAGGATTATTGGGGGGTGGGGACTGGATAACTCCACCTAGATCTCTCTGAGCTTTCTGGAAGACAGCTGGGATCAAAATGTGTTGGGTGGGTTTCATGGGCACCCCCATCTTACCAAAGCCCACCGGTATGGGTTCAGAATCTTTGTTGGGGATGGCAGAAGGAAGGTTGAGTGTGCAGCAGAAGTGAATGGGAAGTATCAGACCCTCCACAGTGATGGCCAGCAACCCTCTAGCCGGCAGGAGGCCTCACGGGTGGCCTTTATATGAGGCAAGGTGAGACCGTTGCCTCAGGCAGCAGATTACTGGAGTGCAGCACGGTGGCAAGATACCCCATGGAGTATCTTTTTGGGATGACTACAAGCTTGGCAAAGAATGCCTCTCCTCACACGGCTTGCAAAGCTTGCAAGAAGCACAAGAAGAGGAGAGGAGAAGGCTGCTGGCTAGGGATGTACAAACTGATACAAATTTGAATCGCTTTAACACAAATCTAGGTGATTTGAGCAATTTGAATTCAAATCGAATCACCTCTTAAAAGGGCAATTCGATTCAAATCCAAACTGAATTTTCAAAATTTGATTCAAATTCGATTCAAGAGACTTTTAGCACATTTTTTAAACCATTCAGGCCCTCTTATTGGTTAAAAAAAAATGTACCAAAACAGGGTCAAATTGATTTGAATTTGATTCAAATTCAAATCAAATTTTTGGACCGAATTTGAATCTATTGAATAAGAAATGAATTTTCAGAATTTTATTCAAATTCAAAATGAATTGAAAAATCATCTCTATTGCTGGCAACCTGCTCACCACTCCCATACCACTTTCAATCTTTGCAATGGCTGGTTTTGAAAAGCGACTGTCCTCTGCCAGGGGCATGGGGCAAGGCAACATTTGACACCTCGAAACCTTGTGTCGCAAAACCTTGGGACAGCCTGGAACAGCCTCCTCATGAGCAGTTCCCTGTTCATGAGTAAAGGTATATATACAAAGGCAAAGGAACTAGGAAGTGTACATGATGAAGGGTATATGATTGAAAAGCTGCATATGAAAGGCCGAGGAAGAAGGAAGTGGTGGAAGTAGAAATTCTGTGGGATTCTCCGATCATGGAGAGAATCAGGAGCTACAGAGAAGAGGTAGCAGGGTGTGAGTAACCCCTCTGGCTGTTGCCCAAGGGGCTTCCAAGTTTGTTCATCCCTCCGTCTTCCTCATCTGTGCAACATAAATATCCCTCCTGGCAGGGCTTTAGGCAAGATGCAATATTCCAGACTTGCTCCCTAAATTTTCCTTTTTAATTTTTAACCTTCGTTTCTTGTCCTCATGCTTCCAGAGATATGGGTGCAGAGAGGACTCCACCCCATTGCCACATAAGTAATAAATCGTCCCCCAACTTCCAGTGTTCTGGCCAATGAGTGCCAAGGCACTTGGGTGATTGACAGACCTTGGGGCATGAGGGCACAGAAACAAGAGAAGCAGGAGTTCTTGCAGGTCAAGGATTACAATTGGAGGGATTAAGCCTGAGTTCAAATCTCCAATTAGCCATGAAAATTCACTGGGTGACTCCAGGCCAGTCATGTCTCTCTCAGCCTAACCTACCTCACAGGGTTGTTGTGAGCATCAACATCATCATGTATACCATTCTGGGCTCCATGGAAAAAGAGCAGGGGTGTGTGTAAAAATAAATAAAATACACTTTAAAATAAACAAAAAGATAAATAAATACATGCGGAGTGTAAGGGGAAGAGCCAGGGCAGAATCTTGTGGGTTGGGGTGCAGCCAGAAATGAATCTAACAGAAATGATGCCAGGCAAAACCTGAAGTTTGGTAGAGATGTGCACAAAACAATTTGTTGATGCATTTCAAATTTGAATTGAATTCCAAAAATTTGTTTCAAATTTGATTTGAATTTGAATCTGGTCTGAAAATTCAATTTGAATTTGAATTGAATGTGAATCAATTCAACCCTGTTTTGGTGCCTTTTTAGCCAATCGGGGGGGCCTGAATACACCCAAAGGCTGTTTTGTTACCAACATCGTGCTCATTTGACAAGGAAAGGTAGGCTAAAAATCATGAAAATAAATCCCCAGAAACCTTCATTTAAAAAAAAACAACAGGATTCCCAAGGAGCTGAATTCTGCACATTCTTCCTTTATGTTCTGCAGCATTCGCACAGAATTGTGATGTGCACCCAACTCTCCACCAATCAAGCCATGGCATGATAATATTCTCACCCACCCGCCCTCCTGAATGTTTTGTAGCTTAGGTTTATGAAACAAGAGAGAAATCCCTTTTAAAAGAGGAAAACGTCAATTGTGGGTATCCGCCTTAAAGACCCAGCGCAAGATCCGTAGATATCTTTGATGTTCCATCCATGGAACTCCTCAAATTACAGAAGACAATCACTTTGGAGCCTTAGTGGCTTTGAATAAATGTCTGTCCAGAGACACAATGAAGAAAACACAGACGCCAGAGCTCAATAACAAGGGAAGACAAATTGTCAGCAGTGCCATGAATATTAAAAGCCATGCTCTGAAAAGATTATCTTTTCTTTTCTTTCTGGTGGAGAATAAAGAGAAGGATGCTCAGGTCTGGTTGGAAGCTGCCAGCCTAACTTCCCAACTCTTGTTTCTTCAAGTAGAATCATTGTCATTTAATATATTTAAATGTTAAAGCCCCCAAATGTACTAAATGCTGGACAACAATTTAAAAGTGGCGGGGGGGGGGCTACAGAGCTGGAGTCTAACATGACAGAGGGAAATAAGAGAGAAGGGCTGGATATTCTCCTGTTCCAAGGAAAGATCCTTTCGTCAATCAATAGTCTAGTTTTTAACCAATTAATCAATCACTTACTTGTATGCACTTGCCACTATATCAGTAAAGGTGTTGTTGTTTAGGATCCTAAAAGAAGATGACAGTAAATGTCTTCCTTTCTTTACCTATACCATATTAAACGTTTATAATACATGTTAACAGTAATGTGGACATTTAGCAACATCCCAGGAGGGAAGAAAACCCGACCTGAGTCCTCCAGTATCCCACAATGCATTGTGTGAGCAGCTGAGAGGCAGCCCTCAGTACTGCAGCAGCTCAGCTCTGCCTTGTCCTGAAAGCCCAGAACTCTATGATAAACATGGCTGCCAGCAGCCAGAGCTGCATTACTGCAGATCACACACAGACATGACCACAGAAGAAAGTCTAGAGGGCCACCTCCAGCCTCAAAGGCAGGATGCCTCTGAGGACCAGTTGGAGGGGAGTAACAGCAGGAGAGAGGGCATGCCCTCAACTCCTGCCTGTGGGCTTCCAGCAGCATTTAGTGGGCCACTGTGCAAAACAGGATGCTGGACTAGATGGGCCTTGGGCTTGATCCAGCAGGGCTATTCTTATGTTCTTAAGGTAGGACTGCCCAAGTTCTTAAGCCTGCTTGCTCCAGTCATGTTCTACCTGAGCTGATGATCTGTACATTGTTGCCCCTTGTGGCAGCCAGATAGCACTGCAGCAGATTTTTGAGCCTTCTGGGCCTGGATTAGCCCCTCCCATGAAATCAACCATTGGCTCCCTTGCAACAGGAAGGGTATAAAAAGCATCCTGTCTGAGTAGGTGTAAGGAACCAGCCCCTGCACACATGAGGAGAATTTGGCTGAGATACTCCTCACCAGCACCTCATGAGCTGCCTAGTTCAAAATAACCCAGATTGCCTCACTGCCACCAGTCACCCACTTTTTATCTGACCGAAAGTGGGTGATAAGCCTCCAGTCTCCTCATTAAATTGCTAGCAGGCAATATAAAAGCATGGCCCCACTTATCTATTTAAGGGGAAATAGTAACTTGCCTAGCAAGCAAGAGGTTGCCAGTTCAAATCCCCCAATGCCCAGATGTTCTCTGGCGGTACTTAACTTAATCCATTACCAGGCAGATGTTGAAGTTAGGTAGTTACAAAGCAGATACCTGGGTATGCGCGCACACACTGAAAAATAAAACACTTCTAATACAATCCTTGCGGAAACACTTTTCCCTAACTCTAGCTACAGAAGCTTCAAGTCTAGGCTTCTACCCCTTCCTTGGAACTCACCAGAACCTTGATGAAACCAATCCCCGCAGTCCCTGCCACTGGGAACTTTCAGAACCCACCCTGAGAAAGACTGGCAAAACTCCATTGCTTCACTCTCCTCTCGGGCCCAACCTTCTGCTTCGCAAAAGTCCCTGGGGAACACTGTTGACCCACCCATCTTGTTAACAGATTGGGTCTGGCTCAGGGCTACAGTCTGTCAATCAGGGGAAACAGCCTGATGCAGTATTAACCCTGGTGTTGCTGGTTGACTGCCCACTACAGTAGGTCTCCTTGGGGCTGGTGCCATTGTGTCTATTTTCTTTGGCTGTTGGCTCCATTCCTGAACTTCGGCTTACTGCTTGCCCCTCTCACTTCTGGGTTATCTACCTGGACTTCATTATTGACTTATGATCCACTGTATGAGTCTCGTCACTCTACCCCCAGTTCTGGCATGACTCTGACCCTTGCCCCATCTCCTGTCCCCTGGTTCTTGGCTGTCTCCCTGACTCTCAGGGTCCCAGTGCCAAATTTTGTATCACTAATAGGCCATCGTCCAGAGTGACATCTCCTTGATACACACAGGAATAGCATTCTCCATTTCAGTATTCTCAGCTTTTCACAATGCAACATTTGGTTTTCCTCCATGCAGAATGATCACTGCTTTATTTAATTCTTTCTCCACTAAGTGTTTCTGCTTTTATTTCCTTTTTTTTTTTTTAACCTTCTGAAATGCCCTCTTCGTGAAAATACAGCACGAGGGAGAGAAGTTTGTCTTCATCTCCCTTTTCTTTTTTTCCTTGCTCGGCCCATGATAAATTCTTAATGAGCACCTGTTACAATGTTAATGAAAGTAAGATCTGTCTGTAAATAAAGAAAATTTAATAACTTAACAAACTGGATTAAAATTCCTAACCTGGTCTTTGCTAATCTAACGCCAAACACCAAATAGTTGCTATCTAAGCGAGAAACCGGTTAATGCATTCACCTCCGTGTACTTTTCTGTCGATAATTAATATTTTAAAAATTTATAAAACTGAAACGGTGGGTTTGATTGTAACAAACAAAATAGCTGCCTTTAATCTACTACAAAAATGGTTGGCACAATCTTCTTAAATGATACTAAACTGTAAGCCAGCAGGTTCTGCAGGAGACTTGATTGTATTTAACTTAGTTGGTATTCGTCCTATCTACATTCTTTATAATTGTATTTCAAATTACAGTTGATCGGTAATTCTGTAGCAGAGCGGGAATATGGAATGAGAACATTGTTTCCCCAGAAAAGAAAAGAAAAACCACCACCATTATATAAATAACTTTCAAGGTATGTCCTCTGGACATAAAGGGAATATTAACATTTGACAAATGGGCACTGTTCCCTTCTCAAACTAAATAAAAGTTGTTTAAGGGAAACCAATTGGAATTTTCTTATAACAATTCCTGACTTATGTCTTTCCATGTCAACATAACAGCTATCACCAGTGACAATCACTCCATTGCTATTTGCCCTTGAGAACATGGGTGTCTACTTTGCAGCCCAATGGCTGGATCTGTCCCTCAAAGTAATTTGATCCAGCCAATTTTAATCAAGGTGTCTGTTTAAAAAATAAAAAAAAACAGAACTCAGTTTCACTGATAATGGACATAGGAACATAGGAAATGGCCTTATTCTTTGTCAGGCCATTGGTCCATCTAGCTAAACATTGTCTGCACAGACTGGCAGCAGCTCTCCATGGTTTGAGGCAGGAGTCTCTCCCAGTCCTACCTGGAGATGATGGGGAGTGAGCTTGGGACCATCTGTATGCAAAGCAGATGCTCTACCACTGAGTTATGGCCTCATCCCCTAAAGAAGGAAAAGAAGCAATGAGTCTCCATTGGTTGGATTGGATGATAGTGCTCCCAGAATATAATGCATTGCATGTGTAGTAATGCAGGGCTGCATAGAAGTTATATTGGGTGTCATCACCTCGGATCTGGAACACCAGCAACTGGGGGATGAGGTGGACAGTTTAGGGGATGAGACAGGGTGAGGAGACCCTATGACCCAAACCCTGGGCCATCTCATGCCATAGGGACCTCCCATACCAGATGAACCATAACCAATCCCACCACAACCAGAAAACATAGCCTCTGTGGACATCCTCTGACTCTGAAGATTCCCTCAGAGATCTGCCAGCCCAAGTAGAGGTCCCCCACAAAGCTACTGGAGGCAGCACTTAGAAAATTGACAAGGCCCTTTAGACCCTAGGAAAGAGGCAGAGCCAATCCATTCGACATGGGCAGCAGCTCTAAGAACCAGCAATAATCTTCAGGCATCTGCTGGAGCAACACATTTTCTTGTAACCAATTCTCTTATTCTCATGCTTGGAACTATCCAAGGTCCTGATTCCCCCCGCCTGCAGCTATCCTTCCCATACCCCTGCCTCAGTAGAAGCCCCAGCTTGGTCTGGAACAGGATAAAAGTAGATCTCTGGAAATTTAGCAGTAGACCAGCAATGAACTCTGGCTTTTAAAACAATACAATTATTAAACTTTTTGTCATGGCCGGCCTGGTGCTAATTGCATTGGTTGTCCATGGGTGTAGCCTTCTTAACACAAATGCTAGCCAATGCCTTCCTACAGAAGTTTAGGACAGAAGTCTCAGCTGTGGAAATGTCCTTGGAGAATGTGAAATTAAAACAGTCCTCATCATATTTTCTTCTGTGGTCTTATGACTCCTTCCTTGCCAACATCCTCTGGGTGACCCTGCAAGGCATCAAGCAGCATTTCTTACTCCATGTCATTACAAGAAGCAGTTCTACAGATAACTGAACAATTTGAGAGAAATAGACGGTGCATGGGAAACCATCAGCTTGAGAGCCCAGCTCCGTAACCTGTAAAAAGAGTTTAGCAAAATACATTTCCTCGGGAGCTGTTAAGCAACCTGCCTTGCTTTTGACTTTAAATGAATTTGGATGTAAACAACCTCAAACTTTTTGCATCCATCTCTCTCTCTCTCTTTTTAAGGAAAGTGTTGGTTTAATACATCACTGTGTAACCACTTAGCCCAGTCATTTTTCATTGTTTGACCTCACTTTTAATTAGAGACTAAATTATTAATATCATTTGATGGGAGACTAACTACTCAAGAATGCCGCTACTTTGGGGGCCAGCTTCCAGGAACAACGCGTCTAGGTTTAGTAAATTTTGAATAAAACACAAGTGGCCAGAGGAATTAAAAACAACAACAACCATTTACATTTACAGCTCCTGCAACCCTTACATCCATCAAGAGTTTGGTATGGAACAACAGCAATGTTAACAGCCGACTTCAACGAAAAACCAGTCATGAAAAAATAAGAAAATTAAAGTTCCCTCAGAGACCAATTCCCCGAAGATCTTTCGAGAACTTCTGTAGCTCTATAAAACCAGATACGAAGCTTTCTAATCATAATCTTTATGATCCTTTAAAAAAAAAAAAAAAGTACACTGTTTCCTCCTAAAAGAAAGGTTTGCTGGGCTGTTAGCAACAAAATAGCAAATAAGCCCAGCAGACTTTTGGGAGGAGGGTGTTAATAACGGTAGAGTCTATACAGTTTTTGCATTCTATAAACTTTTTGTATTATGTAGAGCTGGGCAAAGCCACCTGGTTCCACTCCACAAAGCCTTTCGTGAACCAGGATTTTTGCATCCGGATTCCACCAAAAACCCAAATTAGATTCCGGGTCCTTCAAGCACATCGCACATTGACACCAGGCAGTGACACAGCAACCTTTGTGGTACACTGAAGACCTCTGCAGATCCATGGCAAGACCTAGGATAGCCCAAGGACATTCCAGAATCCACCCAAACCACTGGAAGTTTCTGGGACATCCCAGTTCTGGTCCATTTTGGATATGGACCAAGCAGATTCCAGGCTTCACCTGGACCTGGGGGAGACTTATTTAGAAGAAGAAGGGGAGTCTTCCCCAGCTGGGGGTTCTGCCCTGACAACAGCCCCCCCAAATAGCTCAGGGCGGTTTACAAAGAGAAACAGCAAACAAATAAGATGGCTCCCTGTCCCCAAAGGGCTCAAATTCTAAAACGAAACATAAGATAGACACCAGCAACAGTCACTGGAAGTGGGTTTCCATCCCCTTCTCTGGAGTATCCAGGTTCCCAGGACCTCCAATGTTTCCAGGTCCCCAGAAGCGGAGGCGATGGTAGGCCAGTGCAGAGATCTGGCTCCAAAGGCAAAGGGCACACAGGAGAAAAGGGAAACCAGCCTGGGTAGCTTCTCAGGAGGAGGAGGGCTGCCCTAGGACACCAGGAAGGGGTGAGACCCCTGAAGGACAGAAAGGCCTCCAGCCATCCCCAGCTCTTTGCTGGTTTAACAAACCTTGTGCCTCTTGCCTACCTTGCTACCTTGCCTAGCCCAGGTTTGGGCAGCAAAACAGGACTCTGAGCTACCTTTGAAGGCAATTTGAAACTGCATTTTAGCAGAGGCTGGCCATTGACTTTTAAGAAAATGTGGGTCAGGACTGCAGCCAAGGGGCTCAACCTGCCAGAAATATCTCCTCCTGTGTATTGTCCTTTGGCCGCAATCCTAACACACTTCCTTGGGAGTCAGCCCCATTGGCATCAACAGAGTATACTTTGGAGTAGGGATTGGGCAGCCCCCGATAGGGTAGGGAGTGGTTCCCTTTAAAAGCAGGTAAGCAGCTCCTTAACCACTCAGTTACCTGAGCAGGCAGGTAAATAGCTGCTTACCTGCTTTTTAAGGGAACTGCTCCCCACTCCACCAAACCGGTTCGAACACCGACACCCAAGCCGGTTCGACGCTTCCCACAGGAGGCGCCAAACCAGCTCATGCACATCCCTACTTTGGAGTCAATAGCTAACATCAAGCTGTAACTGAAACTGGAGTTGTTTGAAAGACATTATCAAAAGTCCTTGAGTCCTGCCCTTCTCCACCTTTTGGAATCACTCTGACTAACTCTCCAAGGTCCTGAGTCAAATATTCCATCGTTCTAAATGGCTATTAAATATCTTTTTGGGAGGATTATAATTGTGTTCCTGATTATATACAAGTAATATATCTATCTATCTACCCGGATCACAAATAGCCAGACCATAATGATGATTGAAATATATAATCCCCCCCAAAGATAGTTAGACTAATTTAAACTACCCTCTGCTTAATTAAAGGAAGTTGGAGGATTAGATTTCAGATTTAAGATGCAAGGAGAAGGAAGGGGGACTCAAAGTTATGCTACGCGTGAACTAATTTTATCCCTCTGGAGAGTTTGGCAGGCTCAGAACTAGAAGATGCCGAGACTGGGGTGAAATGCAAGCGTAAAGGTTAAAGGTAAATGCCTCATTTACTATGGAACTAGGGATATATAAAGTCAAATGGTTGCAAGCAAATTCTAATTAGGAGGAATTGCTGGAGAATTTCTCCCCACTCTCCCATCCCAAATTTGTTTCCATTACAGCCTTCGCCCTCAGTGACACTTTTGCTGCCTGAAACACAGCACCAAAGACATCCCGCTCTTCCCTCCCCTTTCTCTTCTTTTCTATTATAAGCACATTCCCAGTTCCTTCTTTCCTTCAGCTCCCACCACACACACACACACACACACACACACACACACACACACACACACATTCTTCCTTTTCTGCTCGGAAGGAAGAGGAAAGGCTGTGGCAGGGGCCCTTTCATGAGGCAAAGTGAGGCAGCAACCTCAGGCGGCAGAGTTTTGGGTGGCCAGATGACTCTCCCTGCTGCCAGAGCAGCCCTTTGGGCAGGGGTGGATTAAGGTCTTTCCCACCCGGGGCATGAAGCAAGGCAGTATTTGCCACTTCACCTCAGGTACCTTGGGCCACCCCTGAGCAGTGAGCATTTCTCCTCCCTTCCTCTGCCGACCATCCAAGGGGCGGGCTCCCATCTTGCCCCTAAGAACTAGCCCACAATCTGCCACTGGAAGCAATCCTCTGCTCTGCACCTGACTAACGGCAGTGCCAGTCCTGGGAACCCTCACAACAACCTTGCGAGGTAGGTCACTATTTTTATGGAGGGGGAGGGAGGGGCCGTCGCTCCGTGGCAGAGCACCTGTTTGGCATGCAGGAAATCCCAGGTTCAGTCCATGGCATCTCTGGGTGAGGGATCTCAGGTGCCGAGAATGACCTTGGCGCAAGGCCTTCTGCAGCCACTGTCACTCAGAGCAGACACCCCTAGGCTGGACCCCTGTTGACTGAGCAAAGAGGCATCTTTTTCGAGTGATGATTCTTATCTCTAGCAGGGGGGAAGCTGCTGGGCCTTGAACACCATGCTGACCACACCAAGGGCACACCTCATGGCATGACCACATGGCATGCGTGGATTACATGTGTGCACAGAGCCGTGCGGGAGTACTTGGGCCAAGTGCCTCCCCAGCTGGAAGCTGCATGGGGCAGCGGAAAGCGGGGCGGGGAGCAACTGGCCCTCTCCATCCACAGCACAGCATCCCTCCAGTGTCTGTCGTTGGTGTCTCTCTTATGTTTCCTTTTTAGACTGTGAGCCCTTTGGGGACAGGGGCTCATTTCATTCCTTCCTTCATTCCTTCATTCACTTATATCTGTGTAAACCACTTTGGGAACTTTTTGTTGAAAAGCGGTATATAAATATCTATCACATTCATATCCTTGTTTCTCTTTTCAACTCTGAGCCCTTTGGGGACAGGGGACCATCTTATTTATTCATTATTATTTGTTTTTCTATGTAAACTGCTCTGAGAATTTCTGTTGATAAGATGTATATACACATTATATACACATAAGATGTATATACACAGATTTATATACACATCTGCAGTAGCAGAAGCAGATCAGGCTCAAGGCAACTTCATCTGCCCATACGTCTTCAAACATATCTTGCCAGCCTTAGGGGCTAGTAACTTGGTTTTTAAAGCAGGAAAGCTGAGGTGCTCTGGGAGCCAGATTCTGTGCTAGGTGCTACGCCCTGCCCTCTCATGGGATCATGGCATGGAGACAGCCCTGGCTAATGCCCTCGCCAGCTGCCACTCTCCCTATCCACAGAGCCAAGGATGTTTGCAGAAAAGGAAAAGCGAAGGAGAGATTTGCCGCATTTCCCTTCCTTCAGCAATTCTTGGAACTGCCAATACTGAGCTGCACCCGAGCGATCTGTTTGTCTTCTTCCCCGCTGACAATAAATCCAATCACACTTCAGACGGGTAAATAGAATTGATCAGGGTCCCTGCTGCAGCCCCCGGCTCTGGTTGTGCTTGGTCCTCTTCGCCAATGTGCCAGAAAGCTCCTCTTTTTCATAATGAAGCACACTGAGAGGACCAAGTGGGCTGATTACCCCTCCTGCATTCTGCCTGCTGGTGGAGACAGCTCTATCGTTAGAGGTAAATTCATCAAAGGGAGAGGAGAAGACGAGTGATGACAAGGGGGAAGCCCAGCAGCCCAAACCCAGTTTAGGGACACAGGAACATAGGCAGCTGCCATATACTGAGTCAGACCATTGGTCTATCTTGCTCAGTCTTGTCTTCACAGACTGGCAGCGGCTTCTCCAAGGTTGCAGGCAGGAGTCTTTCTCAGCCCTATCTTGGAGATGCTGCCAGGGAGGGAACTTGGAACCTTCTGCTCCATCCCCTAAGGGGAATATCTTACAGTGCTCACACTTCTAGTCTCCCATTCATAGGCAACCAGGGCAGACCCTGCCTAGCTATGGGGACAAGTCATGCTTGCTGCCACAAGACCAGCTCTCTTCCCCTTCATGGAACAGTTTCATGGAACATAGGAAGCTGTCTTATACTGAGTCAGGCCATTGGTCTGGTCACCACATCTGGTCACCACATCTAAAAAAGGACATTGTAGAACTGGAGAAGGTGCAGCAGAGGGCAACCAAGATGATCAGGGACCTGGAGCACCTTCCTTATGAGGCAAGGTTACAACACCTGGGAGTTTTTCATTTAGAAAAAAGACAACTGCGGGGAGACATGATAAAGGTCTATAAAAGCATGCATGGTGTGGAGAACGTGGATAGAAATTCTTCTCCCTTTCACATAACACTAGAACCAGGGGTCACCCCATGAAATTGATGGCCGGAAAATTTAGGACCCGCAAACGGTAGTATTTTTTCACACGACGCATAATCAACTTGTGGAATTCTCTGCCATGAGATGTGGTGACAGTCAACAACCTGGATGGCTTTAAGAGGGGCTTGGATAACTTCATGGAGGAGACGTCTATAGATGGCTACTAGTCGGAGGGCTAGCCTCAAAGGCAGGATGCCTCTGAGTACCAGTTGCAGGGGAGGAACAGCAGGAGAGAGGGCATGGTGGGGATAATGGGAGTTGTAGTCCAACCAGACACCTGTCCCTTCTCCCTGCACTTCTTGCCTTACCTTCAGTGATGTAGTCCCAAATTCAGAAGTGCCGGTGCTCTCCCTGAGAGACCCCATAGCCACACCCACTCTGACAGCCATAGAGCCCAGTGGCTCCACCTCTTACTTAGATGCAATAATTTGGGGGGGGGGTCTGTTACAAGAAGTCCCTCTAGGGAATGGACTAGAGACTCTAAGGAATTGACTAGAACAGGGATTCTCAACGTTGGGCCCCCAGATGTTGTTGGACTTCAGATCCCATAATCCCCTACCAAAGGCCACTGGGGCTGGGGATTATGGGAGTTGAAGTCCAATAACATCTGGGGACCCAACGTTGAGAATCCCTGGACTAGAATGAATGTAGACTCTAGGGAATGGCCTAGAATGAATAGCAGGGAATGCCCACTGAAATGCATCGGTTCCTTCCAAATAGCCTTAGGAATGCGTGGGATTTCCGAATAGCCATTCAGAAATTCCGTGCATTCCTATGGCCATTTGGAAGGAACCTGTGCATTTCGGTGGGCATTCCCTGCCATTCATTTTAAAATGTCCTGACACTAGTCCGCTGTAGGACTTGCATGCTGACAATCCTTCTTTTACATGATCCCCACCGCACATCAAGGTCATCTGGGGAGGTCCATCTCCAGTTACCACCGTTCGTTTGGTGGCGACTCAGAGGCGGGCCTTCTCTGTAGCTGCTCCTGGGCTGTGGAAGGCGCTCCCTGCGGAAATCCGTAATCTTAATTCTTTACTGTCCTTCAAGAGAGCCCTTAAAACCCATCTGTTTGGCCTGGCCTTTCAGGGTTTTTAATTAGTTGTAATTGTTTTAATGTTAACCTGATTTTCACGATTTGGTTTTGGTAGTTTAATTGTTTTTAAATTGGTCTTTATATTTGTTATTTCTGTTTTAATTGTTTTTAATGATTTCTGTTTTTAATTGTAAACCGCCCTGAGCCAGCTCGGAAGGGCGGGATAAAAATCAAATAAATAAATAAATAAATAATAAAATCCCAGGTTCAATCCCTGGCAGCCTCTCCAGGAAGAAGAGATTCCTGTCCGAAATCATGGAGAACCACTGCCAGTCTGTGTTTACAGCAAAGAGCTAGCTGGACCAAGGGTCTGACTCAGTAGAAGGCAGCCTCCTGTTTCTAAGGCGGGAAGGATGGTAATAAATGGTTGGAATAGCAAGAACAGGACATGATTTCTATGTAGAAAACCAAGGGCTTTGCATCCCTGCTGAGACCCGGGGTGGAAAAAAGTACTAGGACAGCATCCCTGTCCATCCCTGCCGCACCATACTTGTACACACACACACACACAGGTTCACACACACACTTTCTTGTACACACACACAGACACAGTTTAACAGAAAGGTTTTGAATCTCTGGTGGGAATATACTGGCGGTGGGGTGGGAGGTGGAATGAGATTATATTTCTTTAAAACTTAGCGAGCGAGAGCAGTAAGAAATGCTCCTTTCCTCGGAGCCATGGCAGGGAAGAATCTTTTGTCTCCGAAATCTTGTCAGCGTTTCCACGCAAGTTGATAAAGCCAGTGTTGTGCTTACACTTCTTTAATTAAGTGAATAATTAAAAAGAAGTTGATCGTCAATTAGTTAATTAAATAATGGATCCGTTTTACTTTCGTACACCCCCCTCCCCTCCCTTTTCCCCCTCCTTTTTTTTTTTTTTTTTTTTTTTTGGTTAATCACTCTAGCTTCAGATAATGAGCCTCCTACGGGTTGCTAAGCAACCGCTTCCTAGTTTAAACAAGTAGCAGCTGCCTCCCATCAGTACCAGTCTGATGGGATGCAGAGGGGGAGCCAGAAGCACAAGGGAGCCCTGCCAACCCGCCTGCCACTCCCCTGCCCTTCTTTGCAAACAGTAGGCAAGACCTGCAGAGACGGAACAGATTGGGAAGCCGTCCTGCCCACCTGAAGCATCTATGTTGCCGAACAGGGAGCCGCCTGGCCTCACACACACACGGTGTACTCGAAGTGAAAATGGCCAGGGCTGTGTGTCTGCCGTGGCTCCAGGGAAGCTTGGGGAAGCCGCAGAATCCGCCAGGACATCTCGCTTTCCAGGAATCTGCTTGGGCGTTGTTTTTAATTATTATTTGACGGATCAAGTTTCTAGTCCTTAGGACAGCGGCGGGTATGCTGTGTGGGCAATGCCTCTTGAAATGCACAACCTGTCGCGAAAGCTGACACCAGATGTGGCGGCAGCCACCAGTCTAGACCGTTTTAAAAGAGGGTTAGACAAATTCTCGGCGGATAGGGCTTTCAGTGGCTATTAGCCTGAATGGCTGTGTGTTTTCACCAGGATCAGAGGGGGCATGCCCCTGAATCCCAGATGCTAGGGGACACTTACAGGAGTGGGGGGTTGCCCTCTTTCAGCGGGTTGCCCTGTATTTAGCAGGAGGAGAGCAACTGGCCCTATCCATCCCCAGCACTGCATCCCTCCAGTGGCTGTTGCTGTGGCCTATTTTATGTTTCTTTTTTAGACTGTGAGCCCTCTGGGGACAGGGAGTCATTGTATTTCTTTCTTTATTTGATGGTTTATACCATTGGGAACCACTTTGGGAACTTGGGTTGAAAAGCAATATATAAATATTTGTCGGATTTGTATTCTTTTCTGAACTTGTGAGCTTCCCAGATGCACCAGGTTGGCCATGTGCATGAAGCAGGATGCTGGACTCAATGGGCCTGATCCAACAGGACTTTTTTCATGCTCTTATGAGATCTCAGACTGGATCGCTGAACAATGGGTTCAAGAGTTCCAGTGGCCAGAGGACAGGGTTTCAGCGGCCTGTATATGCCTCGCAGAAACAGAATAAATTGTGCAAATGAGATAGGAACATAGGAAGCTGCCATATACTGTGTCAGACCCTTGGTCCATCTAGCCCAGTATTGTCTACACAGACTGGCAGCGGCTTCTCCAAGGTTGCAGGCAGGAATCCCTCTCAGCCCTATCTTGGAGAAGCTGCCGGGGAGGGAACTTGAAACCTTCTGCTCTTCCCAGAGCGGTTCCATCCCCTAAGGCGAATATCTTGCAGTGCTCACACATCGTCTCCCTTTCATATGCAACCAGGGCAGACCTTGCTTAGCTATGGGGACAAGTCATGCTTGCTACCACCAGACCAATTACAGCGCTGCCATTTCCCCTCTTTGGCCAGGAATTGCTAATTGCTGACCTCAGGTGACCCCTGGCCAATGACAACTGTATTAGGGAAAACACATCTTCTTTGCAAAATAAATGCATGCTTTCTCCGATTTGCTGTGCACAACCTGAACCTCCGCTCCCAGATGCAAGGCACAGGACATGTGTTTTGTTGTTGTTGTTGTTGTTTTGCTTGAGAGACATCCATCTAGTTCGGGGGTTCTCTGACCCAGGCTTGGGTCCCCAAATGATGTCAGACTACAACTCTCATCATCCACAGCCACTCTGTGGATGATGGGGGTTGTATCCAACATCATCTGGGGACCGAGGCTTGGGAAATCCTGGTCTAGTTCCCATCCAGTGGGTCCATCTGCGTCTGGGCTGTACCGTCTGATTGATTGATTGATTGATTGATTGATTTGATTTATATACTGCCCTTCCAAAATGGCTCAAAATGGCATCTTCACACAGGTGGGGTCTCCTGACCGAATTCAACCTCAATGCACCCGAAAAGCACAAGCTAAGCTGCCAGAACCCTTTGCCCTGACATTTCCTATCAGCTGCAAAAATAGGGAATAGTTTTCTCATAAGGAAAAAACTGTTCCCTCCTTGAGGACTCCCACAGAAATACTTTTGTGCTGTTTTGGAGTAGCGCATGGAGAAAATTTGCTACAAATTTTCAGCTTCTCTTTATTCATTTTACTTATGGTTCACTCTTTATCCCACCTTTCCTAATGTCTCTCAAGGTAGTTTACAAAAGTTAAAATACAATAAAGTTCCACAAAAGTTACATTTTTAAAACCTTAAAATCAACATTAAAAACCATAAAAACACACACAAAAAACAATTAAGATAAACAGAAACAAGAAAGCTGAGAAACCTGGCAGCCTCTAAGAGGTGAAAGCCGGAGTAAATAAAAAGGACTTGAGTTGTTTTTAAAAACCAGCCACAGATATCAGAGAGTGAACATTAACTGGGAGAGCAGTCCAGAACCTGGGGGCAACAACAGAGAAGGCCCTGTCCCATGTGCACGACAATTTACCCTCTCTCAGCGTCGGCACACGGAGCAAAGGCCTCTCTGATGATCTTGTTGGGCGGGCAGAAACCCTTGGAAGCAGGTGGCCCCTCAGATATCCAGGGCCCAAACCATTAAGGGCTTTGAAGGTAATAACACCTTGAATTGGATCCAGAAACAAATTGGCAACCGGTGCAGCTCTTTCAGAATAGGTATACGATGCTCCGAATGAGCTTTCTTCCTGGGGAAAGAAGCTGCAGTTTGAGCAATCAGGGGTGTGGAGGAGCAGAACTGAACAGATGGCATGGCTCTTGACTGAATCAGGCCATTGGTCTTCTCACACAGTATTCCCTGCTGCTTTCCAGAGGCTCCGCTAGGGATCTTTCTCGCTGACTGCTTCTTTGAACTGGAGAAGGTGGCAGGGATTGAGCCTGGGACCATCCGTATGCAAAAGAGGGGGCTACGCCACAGAGCAAAGGCCGTTCATGTGATGGACGTAGGAGAAACCTAATGTAGGAGAAACGTCCTACCCTAATTCGGGAACTGGGGACGCTCCCGATATTTGATCGTGTGTCAGTTAAAAACTGGGAGGCTGGGAGCTTGATCACGAGCAAAGCCCCAGCAGGGCAGGGCAGGGCAGGGCAGGTACGCCCTACCTAGCTTCCATCCCCAGCTTTGGAACAGGGTAGGAAGAAAAACCATCCTACCCAGCAGGGGCATAGCACAAGATCCCCATCTCCAAATTGTTTTCAACCGACAGACAATTGAGAATCAAGGGGTGCCTACTGCTCCCGAATTTGGGTAGGCAGTTTCTTCCTACCCTGTCAAATGCGTGGACTGCCCGACTGAGTCAGGCCATTGCTTGATCTAGCTCAGTATTGTCAACACCGACTGGCAGCAGCTTCTCCAAGGGTTTCAGGTAGGAGTCTTTCCCAGCAACTGAAGCTGGGACCTTCTACATGCAAAGCAGATGCTCCACCACTGAGCTATAGGCCTTCCCTTGGTTAGCCCCACATCTCTGCTGGTTTGATCTGAAAGATCTGAAATGGGGTTGGGGAATTCAGCCACAGGGTTTTCCCAATTCACGCAGAATACCCCTAGAATCCTGGCACTGGAGGCAGCTGTTTGGGAAGCCTATTCAGTGGCATCAGCCTTCCTCCACAACACAAACCTCCTACATATAAAGGGAAAGAGAAAGAGAGGGGAATCTTCCTCCGCCCCCCCCAACTCGCCCGCCTTGCTTCTCAGTTGCTTCCTTTTTATTGTTGCCAAATGTTTCTCTGCCCCCGGGCCAGACTGTAAATGAGATGTTACATCTGCAGCAAGCTAAGTAAACACTTTATAAATGAATAAATAAGTGAATAAATAAGGAAACTGTAACGCTGGGTGAGCCAATCAGAAGCGTCCCTAGCCACGCAGGAAGCTTCACCGCCTGAACCAGTTCTTGCCCAGGAAGGTGGGCTCCGGTGCCTCGAGCAGAGCATTGGTGGGTCTGCTCAGGAGGGGATTTGTGGGCCGTAGCGGTCAAAGGGATTCGGGAAGGGGCCATTGCTCAGTGATACTAGGCGTTTTGTGTAGGAGTCCATCTGAGAAAGCCCTTTGCCACCGACCTTGGAGTCCCCTCCATGACTGAAGAGAAGAGAGCTGGTCTTGTAATGACAAGCATGAATTGTCCCCTTTGCTAAGCAGGGTCCACCCTGGTTTGCATTTGGATGGGAGACAGCATGTGTGAGCACTGTAAGATAATTCCCCTCAGAGGATGGGGCTGCTCTGGGAAGAGCGTCTCAGATCTTCCGGATAAAACTGTCTGAGATGTGGGGCAAATTAGGGGGGAACCTATTGCTCAGTGGAAGAGCATCTGCTTTGCATGCAGAAGGTCCTAGGTTCAGTTCTTGGCAGCACCTCCAGGTAGGGCTGGGAAAGACTGCCGCCTGAAACCCTTGGAGGAGTTGCTGCCGGTCAGTGTAGACAATTCTGAGCTAGACTGAGCAACGGTCTGATTCAGTCGGGCAGCTCACATGATGAAAGATCGTACAGATGGTCTGTATGCTGATCATACAGATGAGCCCATGTTCAATACCTGCCAGCAACTCCCATTCAAAGAAGCAGTTGAGGAGAAAGACCCCTCTCTGAGCCCCTGGCAAGTAGTCCATCATGTGCCATAATGACTCATCACCACTGGATTCTCCTTCTCCATGAACGTGGTGAATCCCCTTTTAAGCCAGCTAGCTCCATTTGATGAAGTCCATAAGAGAATTAAGCCAGATATTACCAAGTTAATAGAGCCGTGGTCTAGGGCCCCTCTCACTATTTATTATTAGGATAATAATAATAATTAATAATAATAATAATAATAATAATAATAATAATAATAATAATAAATGCTCCAACCCTAGCATAGTGTAGTGGTTAAGAGTGTTGGACCAGGGCAGGGGAGACACAAGTTTGAATCCCCACTTAACCATGAAACTCACTGGGTGATTCTGGGCCAGTCATATATCCCTCAGCCTAACCTACCTCACTGGGTTGTTGTGAGGATAAAAATTAGCATGTACACCACTCTGAGCTCCTCGGAGAAAGAGTGGCATATAAATGGAAAGAAAGAAAGAAAGAAAGAAAGAAAGAAAGAAAGAAAGAAAGAAAGAAAGCCCCAGCTGGGTAGGATGATTTTGCTGCCTACCTCATTCCAAAGTTGGGGACAGAATCCAGATAGGAAGTGCTACTCATACAACAACAATATATATACCGCTTTTCAACAAAGGTTCCCAAAGCAGTTTACATAGAAAAATAAAAATAAATAAAGATGGCTCCCTGTCCCCAAAGGGCTCACCATCTAAAAAAGAAACAGAAGAGAGATCCCAGCAACAGCCACTGGAAGGATGCTGTGCTGGGGATGGATAGGGCCAGTTGCTCTCCCCCTGTTCAAAAATCACCATATTAAAAAGGTGCCTCCTTGCCCAATTAGCAGGGCACAACCTAACTCATAGGAACCTAGGAAGCTGCCATATACTGAGTCAGACCCTTGGTCCATCCACCTCAGTATTGTCTACACAGACTGGCAGCAGCTTTTTCAGGAATGCAGGAGGCAGGAGTCTTTCGCAGCCCTATCTTGGCGATGCCACCAGGGAGAGAACTTGTAACCTTCTGCATGCAAGTATGCAGGTGCTCTTCCCAGAGCGGCCCCATCCCCTAAGGGGAGTATCTTCCAGTGCTCATACATTGTCTCCCATTCAAATGCATGCTAGGGCACACCCTGCTTAGCAAAGAGGACAATTCATGCTTGTGACCACAAGACCAGTTCTCCTCCCCAAGTTTTGCAGATGGAAAATTCTATGTACTAGAACCAGAATTTTATGTATTCAAGCTGGTTTTCAGAAAGCTGTTTGCATGCCCTGAACTCGAGTGGGTTGGGTGCGCTACAAATGTTAATTAATCAATCAATTGTTTAAAAACAAAATTCAATTTTTATTCAATTACTCAGCTCCAGAAATATATTGACTGGGCCTCCAAAACAACCCTACAGCAGAGGGTAAAGGAGATTGATTGCTGTGTTCTGTTTAGCGTTCCAAAAAGATTTAAAATCTGTCCATTCTTTTTCAAACTTGGTCGTGTTACAAATCCCTTGATTAACTGAACAGAACATGCTCACTTGATCAATACACCCAGATTCCGTCATTTGATATACCACTTTCCGGAACTTTGGGATTTTCTCTGCTCTCCCAGACCCTAGTTTTGTCTTTCAGACTGATTCAGGCATTTGAAATCACATGAAATGATAAGATTTATCTAACATAGGGCCATAGGAAACTGCCATTTACTGAATCAGACCATTGGTCCATCTGTCTTAGTGTCGTTTACCCAGACTGGCAGCGGCTTCTCCAAGGTTACAGGCAGGAGTCTCTCCCAGCCCTCTCTGGATGGCACAAGCTCTGTGATGAAGAATAGGAACATAGGAAGCTGCCATCTACTGAGTCAGACCCTTGGTCCATCTAGCTCAGTATTGTCTACCCAGACTGGCAGAGGCTTCTCCAAGGTTGCAGGCAGGAGTCTCTCCCAGCCCTATCTTGGAGATACTGCCAGGGAGGGGACTTGGGACCTTATGCATGCAAGATTATCTTCCCAGAGCAGCCCCATCCCATAAGGAGACTATCTTACTGTGCTCACACATGTAGTCTCCCATTCAAATGCAAACCAGGGCATGCCCTGCTTCACAAAGGGAACTCATTACACTTGCTTCCACAAGACCAGCTCTCCTGTAGATCATTCTGATGGGCCGCTCCACATGGATGGCCCTGTGGAAACAAATTGCCCCTGCCGATTTGATGACCCAGTGGGAGAGAGTTCCCAGTCTGTTATGGGGGCAAAACACTTCAGAGATGAAAAGAGGCTGCCGTTGATTTAGAAACAACCCAGCCTGAGACCATTTCTTTTTGGAAATGATTGCTGCGGCAAGCCATTCATCTTCAAGAGAGAGAGTGCAGCTTACAAAACTAGCTGTTTATTGGGGATGGAGCTGCAGTGAGCAAAGAAGATTGTGGATTTGGGGGTGCAGAGTTTGCAGCCCTTTGGGGAGCAGGGGGCAGGATTCCACCCTACATTCTTACCCCTCTGTGCAGGCCTTCAGGGGTGCAATACAGGAGGAGAGAAAGAAGAATTGGGAATGCTGTAATCTGGCACTGTTTATGCGCCCCCCCCCCAAGGACTGGTGACCTGGGCGACTAGGATTGACTTGAGGACTGGCTGGCCCTAGTCTGCTCTATCCAGTATCCCCTAGACCAGGGATTCTCAACATTGGGTCCCCAGATGTTATTGGACTTCAACTCCCATAATCCCCAACCATAGGCCCCTGGGGGTGGGGATTATGGGAGCTGAAGTCCAATAACATCTGGGGGCCCAACGCTGAGAATCCCTGCCCTAGAACGTTGTAGAAGAATCATATTTTTCAACAGTGAACCCTAAGAGATGGGAGAAAGAGGGAGCTTGAATTTGGTGGAATTAGTCATAGGTAGTTCAAAACACAGAAAGTAAGCCACTACTCCCTCCCAAATGGCACCTCTAGGTGTGTGTTTTTTCTTTTAAAGGGGCCTTTTTCTTTTCTTTTTAAGATTTCTGAATGTGTGTGTGTATATATATTTGACTAAAGGACAGGCCGATGGGTGGCTGAACCACGAATAAATAAATAAGCAGAATCCCCATATCTAGTGGGTAAACTTTGAAAATGTTGCAAAGCCACAAGGGCAGATGAGAAACCCTCTGGTTGCGTAACCGATATCAATTATGAAAACAAGCTTTTGAGTCTGCTCTAAATGATAGGGGGAATTGGCCGGAGAGGGAGTGAGAGGAGGAAAGGCATGTTATTATTTACGCCAGATTAAGAAAACTATCCAATTTGCTGCCCATCTCCTTCCGCAGGGAGCTGGCAGAATTTTATTATTGTCCTCCTGATTTTCATATTCTCTAAATGAATTACCATCGAGCTAGGTAGTTAGTCAATAGTTTAATGCAATTAATTAACTCTCAATCGTTTTATCTTTCTTTGGTGACCCCACCCTACCCCCTCTTTTCCTGGATAGCTTGTTTCCAAAAACAAAAAAATAAGACCCAACACAGGTTTGTGTTTGCAGTAAATAAAACTGAGCAAATGATTTGAAAACCAATTCACTGTAATATTATATTATTGACTCTTCGGAGTCTACCAGGTTGGGTGTATATTTTTTCCTCTTCTTTTCTCTTCTCTCTCTCTCTTTCCTCCTCAACTGTTCCGTGAATTGTACAACATAACTAGAACTGAAGCAGTACATTTCTTCAAACAATGCGTTCCTCGATTCCATTTGTAATGGAATTGGAGGGAGAAAATGTAATTGTGTGTTAAACATGAAGCAGCCATACATGAAGATAAGGGAGGCTGAGTGACTGGCTATAAAAATGCAGCGAATGAGATATTGGAGGTCTATTTGGGAGTTAAATGGTTCTTTCTTCCTTTCTTGCTTTCTTTTTCTTTCTTTTTTTTTCTCTCTCTCCCTCTAGATGGTATGCAATATTCTATATATGTATGTGTGAAACGGGGAAATTATTTACTTTTCTTACGCTCCCTGTCTTATGAAGTTTGCATGCAATGAGTGAGGAAGACCCTATTGTAATAGCTTGAAATTGCTGCCAGATTTTGTGTGAGGTCCCTCTCGCTTTTGTTGGAGGAAGTTGGGAGAAGGGAGGAATTTCTGATATTGCTCAAGGATTGTTTGTGTGTGTGTGCGCACATGCACGCATACGTGCATGTGTGGTGTGAGCATGTCTGTGCATGTGCGTGTGTAGGAAGCTGACATTCACAGGCCTTTGGGTCGGAAACTAGTTGGAGAAGGGGTGACCTTCAAAACAAGGAATTCCTTTCGGTCTTTAGAGAGGGAAGATGGAGTTCTTGCTCCCCATGTGATAGTTTCTGGCAATGCATTGATAAAGTCTATTGGTTACAAGGGAAGAGAGACCTGTGCAGGTGTGAATAGCTGTTCAGCTGGGTGTGTTTATGGGTGTTAGTGCATTTGGAAAATGGAAAATGGATTTGCGGGTGTTTGTGCATTTGAAATTGAAAACACTAACATGCTCTGTCTAATAAAGGTCGTTTCCCATTTCTTCTCCTTCTCCTTATGGGACAGCCCATGAGTGTCCACCAAAGGGGGCAAGTGTCCACCAAAGAAAGTAAAGTATGTGCACGACAAACAGGTGTTGTTGTTTTTAAGGTGTGTATCATACAGGTACACTTCCTAGAAATCTAGATTTGGCCACAGCTCCCTTTTAAGCACCCATGAGGTGCTGGCAATGTGAGGCATGGTCAAATGAGACATAGCAAGAAATGTGGCATTGCATTTCTGTCTTTTGATCTTTTTTTTTTAAAGATAGACCAACACCCACCTCCTCTCTCAATGCATCCTTGCCAGCTATGCCACCCTCAGCCATCCAAAGGGCTCCGGCTCCCTCAAAGGACTCGGCCCATTCGCCCTTGCTGCCCTGTTTGCCTTGAACTCCCTCTCAGAACCCCTGCCTGATGCCATCTCTCTTCCTTCTCTCTTCCATGAAGCCTCTTGTCCTCACAGCTGTCTGTGCAACTACTGAACCCAAGTGATGAAGAGAAGGAAACCTCCCATCTTCCTCTCTGCCCTTGTCTTCTATATCCAATTCTAGACTGTAAACTCCTCAGAACAGGGACCTCCTTTTATCTCAGGTCCTCCTCAGTCTATAAGGTTGTATTCACTTTGATGATACACCAGCATAGTGTAGTGGTTAGAGTGTTGGACTAGGACCGGGAAGACCCGAGTTCAAATTCCCATTCAACCATGAAACTCACTGGGTGACTCTGGGCCAGTCGTGTATCTCTCAGCCTAACCTACTTCTCAGGGTTGTTGTGAGGATGAAAATGAGCATGTACTCTGAGCTCCTCGGAAGAAGAGCAGGATATAAATGTAAACAATAAATAAATAAAAATGATGCTGTATAAAAACAAAGTAATATCCTGTAATATCATGTGATGCAAATTAATTAATTCTAAGTATCCATATTATATCTATGAATAATATATAGTATACTGTATTTACCCAAATAGGAGATGATTCTGAATTTAAGATGACCCCCTTAAAAATTGAGGTTAAATACAAGTTATACCTGTATGTACCCAAAAAGAACAGCATTCTGCATTTAAGACAAAACACGCACCCACCCACCCCAATTTCTAACACCAAAGAACTTAAGGGGAAAAACCTAGTCTTGGATTCAAGTAAAGACAGTAACTCCCAAACACATTTCTTAGTGAAATCAATGGAACCTTTTACTTTCCAGGAAATGGGTTTAAGGATTTAGGCTTTAAATTATCATAAATTAACAGAGGTCAGAGTACTGAGCATTATATCCACTTCATGAACAGACTTTTGTGCGCTCTTGCATGTGTTCCACATGTGTACATTTGTCATACAAGCCCCCCCCTCCCCCAGATGTGTACTCTGGGTTTAATATCCACAAACCTAAAATGCTGAGAATTCAACCACTCTGTAGAAATGTTCTTTTAAGAAAATATTTTTAAAAGGTGTGGGGTTTTTTAAAGTGAAATTTAATCTTGGTTTATATCCAAGAGGGGACCCCCCACCCACCTCTCTCTCTCCTCCCCCTCATGGAAACCTGAAATGGTACCCTGCTCCTTCCTCCCCATTTTCTCTTTTGACTTCCACCCCAAATGATCCCAGCTGTCCAGAAACTTCAGTGAAATGCAATGCAGCTGGAGCAGGAGAAATCTCCAAAATCTGAGGCTTGCCAGAGAAGTCAGGAATTGGGGTGTCAGAAGTAGTAAGGAATTTTCTCATCCCTAGAAAATACAAAAAGGACCCTCTCAAAATTAACCAGGACCTGGGCTTAACTGGGTACCATCCAAAGGAGCCCCTTTGAAATCTTCTCCAGTCATGAAGTCCAAACCGTTATGTATAAAGTTTGACTGCGTGGGAGGGGGAGGTTCAGCCATCTCATGGGCTGTTCCTCCAAGCTGTCTGCCGTGCGGAGAAGAAAATCAGCGAGAGGATCTTTAGAATTCAGCGAAAATTGAATTCCAGGAATAGCTCGGAGGTGCCGGTTGCTTTCTTTTACGCTCGTTCTTTCTCTAAACATGTGATCTGCCTTGTTTTCTGGTTCCGTGAAATCGGCGACCGGGACGGAGAGAAGCATACAAAGAGGAGACAACAACGAGGTGTTGTTTTCCGGAGCCAGCCAGGTGAAGCGCAAAGGGCAAGTGCTCTCCAATGCGTAATTACGCACGGCTTGGAGAGCTTTTCCATTGCCCGGACCGGAGGGCGCGCGCGCGAAAAGGTGAGAGATTCCGAGCCGGGAGCCTCACCCCATTCTCCAGCCAGCCACATCTGGGAACCTCATTACGAGTCGCCTGTGCAGTTCAGGAAGTTTTTACACTTCACGTTTCATTAATCGCAGGTCCTCCCGGATTCCTTGGGAAAGAGAGAGAGAGGCAGCGGGGAGGAGCAAAGAGAGGCGCTTGGCGTGGATTTGGGGGAGCGCGTGATTTGCAGCTGTTGTTGGGCTTTCAAAGCAAAATAAAACGGCCGGTCTGCAGGGGCGCTTCAAGCTGGTCCGGAGAAGCTGAACTCGCTGCCCTCTTCCCCTGCCCAGAAAGATGGATTCCAGTGGAAGGTGCCGGGCTGAGCTATAAATCAAGGGCGCCGATTTCATTCTACTCCCTGAATTGCTGGGAGGCGGCTACAAAATCTCTCTTTCTACACTCGCTCTTCATCTGCATACATTTCGTATGCATCTGTAGACTCTGCTACTGTTTATTTGCTGTAGTGTTGTTAATAATTATTATTTATTTCAACCTTTCATCAACTGATTTATTTGAAAGCATGAAATACACTCGGTAGGTATCCTGATTAACCCGGCAGCAGATTTTTTTAAAACACAAAAAAGCCCCTTTATTTTTAATACATATTTACATTTTTTTAAAAAACAAAGAACTGCAGATTGCAAGCTTCATCTTGGAAGAGGTGTCATATCCTGTGCTGGAGGCCATGCTGCTTATGATAAATATTCTATTTCTGAGTATCATTCTAAGCCACTCTTCTTTTATGATTTGTCAAACTTCATTTCAGCCATGAAAATACTAAGTGGCCTTAGGGAAGAAACTCGCATCCTCCGACCCACCTTTATGGGTTGTTGTTAGGGTTATTGAGACTGTCTGTATGAAGTGCTTCAGGAACAAAGGAAGCTGACTCTCTGCTGAGTCAGACCATTGGTCTATCCAGCTCAGTGCTGTCTACACTGACTGGCAGCAGCTCTCCAGACTAGCAGGCATCTTTCCTGGCCCTATCCAGAAATGCCAGGGATCTTCTGCATGCAAAGTCTCTGCTCATTGAACACCTACTTATGCTATTAGTTGCGTCTTTTTAGAAATAGCAGGGACAGGAAGCAATAGCCTTGCCTTCCCCCATCGCAGGAAGGCTGAGGTAGGATTTGAACCCAACTCTGCCCTGCATCAGGTGGCATAGCACTTCACCTGACCACTAGTGTAGCTTATTGGCTAAGGCTGCAATCTATGCACGTTCAGCAAGGAGCAACCCCCACCGGAGGAACTTTCTTCTGTGTATTTACTGCAAGAGACCAAATCAGGACATTTCCAAGTTTGGCCTCAGTTAGATGGCCTTAAGTGAACCAGTCGTTCCCTTGACCTCAGCTCCCATTTGCAAGTTGAGGAGAATCATGTTGCTCGACTTTACTAGGTTGTTGTGTGGATTCTGATAGTGCATGTGAAGTGATTTGAGCATTGTTGTTATTTTTAAGACTTTTGAGTGGGAGCCTATTACAGTGATATCCTCATGGTTACCAGTCAGTTTCCAAGCACAATTCAAAGTGCAAGTGCCTACCTTTAAAGTTCTACACAGCTTTGGACCTGGGTACCTGAAGGAGGTACCTTCTACTACTAATACTTATAGACTGCTTTTCAACAAAAGTTCTCAAAGCAGTTTACACAGAGAAGAGGGAGAGAAAGATCCCTGTCCCCAAAGGGCGCACAGTCTTAAAAAGGAAATATAAGATAGACACCAGCAACAGCCACTGGAGGGATGCTGTGCTGGGGTTGGATAGGGCCAGTTGCTCTCCCCCTGCTCAATAAAGAGAATCACCACTTCTCAAAGGTGCTTCTTTGCTCAGTTAGCAGGGAGAAAACCTTCACATTAGCCTTTCTGGGTGTTAAGAACATTATAGGAGGCCTCCCTCCAGGTACCCCTTCCATTGGAGATGAGGCAGGTGTCAACTGGGGGAAACAGGCCCTTATTAGTTGTGGTGCTCTGTTGATGGAATTTGCTCCCCAGGGAAGTCCACCAGGTGCTTCCTCCTCCGCAGCCTTTTCAGCACCAGGCAAAGACCTTTTTATTTCTCCAGGAGCATTTTCAGACCACAGGCTTCACCGTGAGTTTACTGCAAGGCTTTACTGTGAGTTCAGAGTTGCCCCGAAAAATCAACACAAGAAGTGGGGTTTGTTTGTTTTTTACCCTAGATATAAATTGGGCTGCACTCTAACATGCCACGAAAACCCTGAATTGTGTGCGAAGTGCTCCCCAAAAGCTCGCAAGGACTTCGGGGTAAATCTGGCCAATATGTGAACGCACACCCTCCATTCTGGAGGAGATGTGAGCTTAAAAAGTTCCAAGCTTTTAACTCTTCATCCTGTCAGTTTGCTGCTCTCCGTTTTAACTTTACTGTTTCTTTTTTCTTCTTCTCATGTTTGTTTTATTTTTATTGTATTTATTTAACAAACTTTATGTAAGTTTGTCCTTACATCACCGAAATTAAATAAGGCAGCAGTTCTCAAACGTGGGACCCCAGATGTTGTTGGACTACAATTCCCATCAACCCCTGCCACTGTGGCAGGGGATGATGGGAGTTGTAGTCCAACAACATCTGGGGACCTACATTTGAGGACCCTGGAAATAAGCCCCTCCCACCACCACTGTAGCAACAAATCTCACTTCTTTGGCTGTCTTAAAACAAACCCTAGCATTGCTACCATCTCGGGCAGTGTTGAATTCGCAAGCAAATTGTGCACCCTGTAAAGAAGAACTTCATTCATTTTTCTCAATCCCGTCCATCAGGTCTGTGGGCTGATGATGTCCCCAAGTTCTAGCATTAGGAGACGAGGTAAAATGAGAGATTAATCCATGGGAAAGGCAGGTGATTAATCGAGGATAAGTTCTTTAATTGCTTGACTACCCTATTAGGAATAAACCGCTTATACTAGGCACTATCAAAATGAAGCCATCTTTTTCTTTCCTTGTCTCTACTGCCTGCCTCTGACTGACGGCTGCTCTCTAAGATCTCCGGCCCAAGGACAGAGTTAGATTACAAGCAGGCAGACTAGACATATATCTAGGACATCGTCTTTTTAGGGTCCTAAAATTCCCAGAAGAAAAAACTCTGGCCCAAGCTCCAACAAGTCCAGTATCTTGCTTGTCCCAGTAGCCAACCAGATCGTGCCATCACAAATCCCACAATCAGGGCATGAAGACAATCGCCCACCCAAATGTCACTCCTCATCAACCAATTTGGACCCGGCAAGAGGAAGTACTTTTTCACGCAGCGCATAATTAATCTATGGAAATCTTTGCCATGGAATGTGGTGAGGGCCACCAGCTTGGATGGCTTTAACAGGGGCTGAGATAAATCCATGGTGTACAGGTCTATCAAGGGCTCCTAGTCTGGTGGCTATAGGCCACCTCCAAGCTCAGAGGCAAGATGCCGCTAAATACAAGTTGCAGGGGAGAAACAACAGGAGAGAGGGCATGCACATACCTCTTGCCTGTGGGCTCCCCGGGGACATCTGGTGGGCCGCTGTGTGAAACAGGATGCTGGACTACAGGGGCCTTGGGCCTGATCCAGCAGGGCTGTTCTTCTGTTCTTAATTTGCAATGGTATATGGCCCCTGAATATGGAGGGCCCACTGTTATCATGGCCAGTAGTTGCCGATTGACCCAATCGCTCTCCCATTAGCCCTCCAAATGGGCAAATTCAGATTATCGTACCCCATTGACAGGCAGTAGATTTAGAACAGTTGAAAGAAAAGGCTTTATCACACAACCAACAACTTGTGGAACTCAGTGCCACAAGGTGTGGGGATGGGCTATTCGGCCAATGTGGCTGGAGATCATGGGAGTTCTTGTAGTCCAACAACTTCTGGGTACCCAAGCTTGAGGACCCCTGTTATGTGACATTACAAAGGGGTTTAACAAGTTCATAAAGATTCAGTGCATGCAACACATATACATTCTGGCAAGCTTTTGCTACTACTGCTGATAATATGGGAACATATTACCAGCGTGGTGTAGTGGTTAGAGTGCTGGACTAGGACCGGGGAGACCCGAGTTCAAATCCCCATTCAGCCATGAGACTTGCTGGGTGACTCTGGGCCAGTCACTTCTCTCTCAGCCTAACCTACTTCACAGGGTTGTTGTGAGAAAGAAACCTAAGTATGTAGTACTCTGGGCTCCTTGGAGGAAGAAAGGGATGTAAAATGTAAAAAACCAAACCAAACCACAGGGAGCTTCCATCTAAGTCAGACCCTTGGGCCATCTAGCTCAGTATTGTCTACCCTGACTGGCAGCAGCTTTTCAAGGTTTTAAGCCGGGGTCTTTCTCAGTCCTAACTAGAGATCCTGCCGGGGATTGAATCTGGGGCCTTCTGCCTGCAAGCAGATGCTCTGCCACTGAGTGGCAGCCCCATCCCAAATTGGTCAAGTTGTACAGTTCTCTGTGATAAATTGTTTTAATGCCGTTTTAGGTTTTTAATAAGTGGTGTTTGGTAGTAATTCATTTTCTGTTGTCTATTTTTATTGTATTTTTATTTTGCTGTTGCATAAGCTGTCTTGGAATTCTAATGAAAGGTGGTGTGTGTGTGTACACGGCGTAGGAAAGGCCATTGCTGTGTGAGAGCTTTTCCACTCCTTGGTTCCAAGGGGTGTCTGGATCATCCCACCTTGACTGGATGGGGGCATCCTCAGACAATCAAGGCAGGCCCCAATTTGAAAATACACACACAAATACACACACACACACACACAGAGAGAGAGAGAGAGAGAGAGAGAGAGAGAGAGAGAGAGAGAGAGAGAGAGAGAGAGACCACTGTGAAGGCTTGAGAATGAGACTGTGAATAGTTATGGTGGGAGTGAGGTTGCATTGAGGAGCCAAACATAATCCAAGTCTGCTCAAGGATTTTCAGGCTCTGCTACCGAGCATCTCTTAACCAAAAAATACCAAAAGCGGAACCAAAAGATTCATATCAGCACCTCTTTTCTTAATCTGGAATAAAGTAAAAGGTGGAGTGGTGCCCACAGAGCCCTGTGGTTGACTTTGGTAGAATACAGGAGGAGTTTGCCATTGCCTCCTCCCGTGCAATATGAGATGGTGACTTAGCACCTTCCTATATCGCTACTGCCCGATATAGATGTTACCAGTGGGGATTCGAACCTGCAACCTCTTGCTCCCTAGGCAATTTACTTCCCTGCTGCACCATATGTCTGCTAAATTGCAAGGGGAAGGCGGAATGGAGAGACCATTTCTCCCTCTCTCTCCCTCTTCCCCCAGGGGTGTAGCTATAATTAAACAGATGAGTTCAAAGAACCTGGGGCCCCAGCTCCTGAGGGCCCCTCAGCTCCACCCTTCCCTATTTTCTTCATCTCCCTCCCTCCGAGGGTCCGCCAGGGAGAGGGGTGAACATCTTCCCCTAGCTACACCCCTGCTCCCGCACTTTCTCCTGCAGATGTACAACTCCCACAATCCCTGGCTATGGACCACTGTGGTTGGGGATTATGGGAGTTGTCATCCCAAAATAGCTGGAGGGCCAAAATTGAGCAGCCCTGAACTAGACAGACGTTGGCCTGATCCAGAAGGGCTCTTTTTATGTTCTTATGAACTCCACAGGACTGTCCTGAACAGGTTGTGGATATGCTGGTCAAGAGTTCTCCTTTAAAAAAGACATTCTGAGTGATCCTAGTGACCTAGAGAGTGGCCTATCAGGGATCCTAGTGAGCGACCTATCAGGAATCCAAGTTTCTGCAACTCTTTATCTTTGAAAACTGAGGGCGTTGAGGATGCGTGCCTGTCCAGTTCAAAACTCATCGTGCTTTTCAATAATACAGTTTTACAGTTCTAGATATTGTCTTAATGTCTGAAGGGGATGGTTGCAAATGTGCAATTACAATTGTTCCAACTTAAATTTATTGGATGGGCACAGCCTTTTATGTTCCATCTCCATGTAGTCTTCCTCTCTGATCCCCCTCCCCTCCCCATAACTTAAATGTTTTAAAAGGGTTTCCTCTTCTGTAGTTAACAGTGGGCAAAATTAAAATGAAACAGTAAAAATATTTGAAAATGAAGTGCGTTCTGTATAATAAATTTAAAATGAACAAAAGCTGCCAGATTGCATGCAATATCTGTTCTTGCCTCGGGGCATTAATAAAGACTGGAAGAGGTTTGGATATGGGGGAGTGGAGAGATACTTTTCCCCCCTATTAAAATACAAAGCTGCTTTTCAATATTAAAAGGGTAGGTGATGAATTTTCAGTGTTACGCAGACGGGGTCAGAGACTAATTTCATTTCTGTCTCTCTCTTTTTTTCTGGTCAGCATTCTGTCGATAATTAATCAAAAGCAGCGTTTCTTAATGAAACACTTTTCATAAGGTGATAATGAGTAGGAGATGGGAGGGGGGCTTCAGAGAGAGACTGGTGGTGTTTGGATAACCAGACAGGAATGGGGGTGGGGAGAAGGTCCTAAGAGTTGTGGGGGGAGGGAAAGAGGAGGGGAGGGGGACGCAGGAAATCAGGAGGTCTACCTTGACTCAGGACTCCAGTACAAAGCAATGCTACATTTGTGTGAATAGACGGTCACAGATAGCCCTCCACGGATAAAACTCCAACCATTCAGACACACTTTCCAGTGGCAGCAGATCACACAAGGAGCTGCCAATTACTGAGAGTCCAATAATTAAGTGCTTTCAGAGGGGTAGCTAAGCTGTGTCTGCCTGTTGTGAAAGCGACAAAGCGTCTTGTAGCATCCTCAAGGCTAACAAATTGTATTGCGGCAGAAGTGTCCAGGGTGGAAGAGAGCTAGCAGAAGCAGAAGAGAGCCAGCACAGCCTAGTGGTTAGAGTGTTGGACCAGGACTGGGGAGGCCTGAGTTCAAATCCCCATTCAGCTATGAAATTCACTGGGTGACTGGGCCAAGCCACTTCTCTCTCCGCCTCGCAGGGTTGTTATGAGGATAATCATAACCATGTACACTGCTCTAGGCTCCAGAGCAGGATATAAATGTAAAATAATAATAAATAAGCAAAAATCAAGATATTTTTAAGCTTGGGTGAACATAGGCCTTGGACATAGGCCTTGGACATAGTGGTAACTGGCTGCATGAATCAACAGATGCCTTCCAAAAGAAGTGAGTTTGATGTCATGAGCCATTTTTGGAAGGGTGGTATATAAATCTAATAAATAAATGTGAGGGGACCAGTCCATGATGGTGGGCCTCTCACCCAGCTCAGTCATTGCTGTGGCCTGGGACATCGAGTGGCGACCCATATTCTTCTAAGCACCTCACACAGTTCAGTCATCTTCACAACAATCTGGAAAGGTAGGCAAATGGGAGGACTGAGATTGAATGCCCATGGGTTGCCTCAGTGAGGGATTCCCAGACTTGGACTACAACTCCCATCATCACTAGCCACAATGGCCTTTGTTGGCCAGAAGTTGTTGGTCAACAAACCCACACACATACACACACACACACACAACAACAACAAGAACAACAACAACATTTGGGTTGTCTGGGAGCTCCTGGCCTGTGTTAATATCTAGGCAAGGACTGAACTACTTGGTAAGTTAGCTTTTACATGGATGGTGCTAAATCAAGACCTAATGATAACAGTTCCATCCCATGGATGCATAACTGAGAAAACATCTGATCCTGGAACCGTGTGGCTAACAGCCTCTCCTCCACCATCTCTCAGCTATGTAACGTACATATTGTCAGCCTTTGGGACAGATATGCCTCCCCTTTGAAAAATCTGTCAGGGGTAGCAGATGCATATCAGCCATGATTGCTTAATTGAACCTGCATGCACAGAGGCAGTGTACCTGTGAATGCCAGGGGTTGGAGATGACACTATAGATCAGGGGTTCCCATTGACTCCCCAGCTATTATTAGACTACAACTCCCATAACCCCCAACCACAAGGACTGAAAGCCCTTGGGAGTTGTACTCCAACAACAACTGGGGGCCCAAGGTTGGAATCTATAGAACAGAGGTTCCCAAAATGTGGTACCCCAGATGTTGCTGAACTACAACTCCCATCATCCCCAGCTAGAATTTATCATGGCTGGGGGTGATGGGAGTTATAGTTCAGCAGCATCTGGAGCACCACAGGTTTGGAACCCCTGATCTACATCATAACTGCCTTACCAAAGATCTTCCCAGTGCAACACTCTGTTCCAAACAATGGTTATCCAGACGTCTCTGCGACATTCACAAGCAAGGCATATGGGAGGAGAGCCTTTGTCCTGAGTGTAACTTTTGAGGTATTCTGCCTCTGAAGATGGAGGCTACACTTATCCCCCATGGATAACAGCCGTTAATTGACTTTTCCTCTCTGGGTTTGTTTAGGGTGGTGTGAGCCAATATCTTCTCGCAGAGTGCTGCCCAAGGCCACCAAAATAAGGAGAGACTTCAATGGGACGTAAATGGGTGCTCCCATATACTGCCTCGGATACTAGGCCTTGTGTCTCTTAGAGTCCACTTCCAAACTTCATGCCAAGGTAGACAAACCCCAACTATTTGCTCAACTAATCAATTACAAGGTACTTCAGCCTAAGCATCATGCACTTAGGTGATCTGAAAGTTAGTTAGTATGGCAAACAGTGTTCCCTCTAAGAGGGATTCCCAGATGTTGTTGACTACAACTCCCAGGGTCCCCAGCTGCAATGGCTTTTGCTTGGGGATTCTGGGAGTTGTAGTCAACAACATCTGGGAATCCCTCCCTGTTAGAGGGAACATGGATAGCAAACGTACAGAGAGTCAGGACAAAAGGCCCATAGACTATGCCACTTCAAACTACGAGATGGGGCTCTAGCTCAGAGTGTCTGTTCAAGGTCCCAGGTCTGATCCCTGGCAGCATCTCCAGGTAGGGGTGGGCGATACTCCTGCCTGAAACCTTGGAGAGCTGCTGCCAGTCAGTGTAGACAATACTGGGCTAGATGGACCAAGGGTCTGACTCAGTATAAGGCAGCTTCCCGTGTTTCCTAGGTGTCTAAACTCATACAATTGCTTCCCCATAAAAACAGTGCCATGCAGAAAGAAAAGTTGATGTCAGAGAGAAGGATCTCTGGCACAGGCTTCTCCCTGTCATACCAAAGTTCCCTAGAGGGAGATATTTCCCCACCCACTGGAGCATTCTAATGTGCAAAGCCACACACCCCTCACCTGCAACCTGTAATGGTACACTCCAGGAACACACAACTCCATATCTGCTGCTTGTGTGGATTTTGTTCACCAATGCACAGATGAAATGGACTTCCTGGACTGCAGCTGGAGTGATCAGGTGACTCAATGCTCCTCTACCAAAACTCCTTCCTTGCATCTAGAAAACTAAGCGTTCTCCCCTCTTCCTTGCTTGTTCTGCATCATGGGCCTTTCTTTGGATTTAAAATTGCTTGCCACAGTACTTGAATTGTAGCTATCTCAGAATGGTGAAAATTCTGCTACAGATCTCCTTCTGCTCACATTAGTTAACCCTATAAGGATACGCAGGTTCACTCCGGTCGGCCAATGGTCCATTTAACTGAATATTTTCTGTTCTAAACTGGACATGGTTCCCCAGACTCTCAGAATGGAAAAACCAGCCCTGAAAGAAAAGGGAAAGTGACCCTGAAATCCTTTCAACTGCCAGGGAATGCCTTCCATAGGGAAAGTATGTTTCCTCCTTTAACTTTTTTGTTTGTATATGACATGATCTTAAACAGCCTGTCCGTTGCAAGATCATATGTGAAAGCTACCATTAATTTTAAGTCCCAGTGAAAGCAATAGGACATTAATTAGTCAAGACTAACCTTTTTAGGTGGTTTCACTAGGGTTTAGTCATGAGTAAAGTGTACCTAGACTGAGGCTGAAATGAACAAAATAGTTCATTTCCATTTTTAATGGGGTTATTTTGATTGAGGAAGCTATGACCAACCATTCTGAGTTATAACAGAACATTCTTTCTTAAGTATGTTTATGAAATAGATGCTGATGTTCTCCTGAAATGTTGGTTCATCCTCCAACCAGTGTTCCCTCTAACAGGGATTCCCAGATGTTGTTGATGACAACTCCCATGATCCCCAAGCAAAAGCCATTGCAGCTGGGGATTCTGGGAGTTGTAGTCAACAACATCTGGGAATCCCGGTTAGAGGGAACACTGCCTCCAACCCAACTGAAACATGGGGGGGTAGATAGGGTTTACCTGGAGATCAGGTTATTGATAGGGTGCCCAGATAAGAACATAGAATATAGGAAGCTGTCTTATTCCCAATCAGACCCTTGGTCCATGTAGCTCAGTATTGCCCACACTGACTGGCAGAGGATCACCAAAGTTTTGGGCAAGGAGTCTCTCCCAGGCCTACCTGGAGATGCTGCCAGGGATTGGACCTAGGACCTTCCTACAAGCAGATGATCTACCAGGAGAAGAAGGTTCTAGTATTTTTAAGAGAATTAGGTGAATGAATACAGGTTGGGAAATGCGGGAGAGGAAAACAGCATCATCAACACAAGTACAGAACCCCTTTCCTCTCCATTGACCGAGGCAAGTAGATGAATCTCAGAATTCAAGGAACAATATGGCTGAATTTGATTTCTACGACTTGCTAGACGAGACCGAAGATCCATCTTGTGCTGCTTCCTGTTTTTCCACAGTGCCAGCCAAATGTCTCTGGGAAGTCCACAAGCAGGTCATGAAGGCAATAGTGATCTGTGATAGACTGCTCTTAAAGAAGAGTGTTCCATTCCTGTCATGGCTAACAAGGCCATGAGCCCTGCTAGGTCAGTCAGACCAAATGCCATCAGGAATTCAAAAGGAAAGCATGGACAGAGGCAACAACCTTCCTCTGTTTTGTTCCCTGCATCCGGTATTCTAAGGTAGACTGCAGCTGTGTCCAGAGGTTCCATTTGGGACCCACCCTTAATTTTTATAAACCACACCAAAAATGTTATTTTAAGAGCCTTCACCATGGCTCTCTGCCCCAATACATTTAATTAAAAGGAGGAAAACTGAATTTATCTTCAGGAGAAGAGCCTTTCCTATTTTTACCTCATCCTTTGAAGAAACTGTGATTGCTAGGAAAGGAGAGGGGGAAATCATTATTATTATATTTAAAAAAAAATACAATTAAGAGGTTGAAGAGTAAATGAAACTAATGAAGAAAATTAACAGCAATTAGTGCCGTCTGGGCGTTTCAAAGGTTTGCGTGAGCAGAAGAGAATATCTACTGACAATTAAAAATGATACTTTATGCATAAACAAAGGAAATTAGGCGCTGGAATGATATTAAACAGTCTAAAATTAACTGAAAAATTGTAATAAGTGGGGGATTAAGGAGAAACCTGGCATTAATTCATGGCTATGAATAGAGAGCCCCTGTAGAAAGAAGGCAGAGAGGTAGGTTGAGCCTTTAATTAATATTTGGCTCCGATATACCTTAGTCAGAAGGCGCGTTGATGTAATTATGCCATAAACAGGCAGGAAACGTTTGTTCAAATAACCCGCAGGTGAGATTTGAAGACGAAAACCCGAAATCTAGATCGCAGCTTCTTGGTTGCCACTTTAACAACAAACCTCTCTTGTCAAAGGAACGGAATTGTGGGGTGTGTGTGAGTGAGTGAGTGGGAGAGAGATCCCCTCATATTAATATTTCCTAATCCCAACGTGAATGACAGGTACTAGTTTCCTAAGTTTTCCCCCTCCTTTTTTTTTTTTTTTTTAAGGATGCTGAATTTCTCCTCAAACGCTGTAAACTTTCAGATAAAGCTGAACGGCAGGAGGTTGTTGAAGAGATCAGATTACAGATAACTATTGAAAGTCCCCCAAATAGGATTTTGAATCGGGAGCTTCTGCTCCTTTAATAGAATTCCAGATAATCTTTTATCACAACAAGACACCCATAGAATTATTTAAACAGATCGGGTGGCTCCGGCAGCAAATTTCAATTATTCTAATGCTTTAATAAATGTGTTGTGTGCGCGCGGATGTTAAATTCGAGCTTCTTAATCCAAATTTTACGATTTAGCTGCTCTGATTCCCCCCCCCCTTCTTTCTTTCATTACAGCCCTACCCACATTCTGCTGTTTACATTATATTCCTTTCTTTCTTTTTTTCCGGGGAAAGCAGATCCTTTATCCATTTAGAAATAAACAAATACAAAGTTTATAAAGCTACCTCAAAGAATCCCAGCCGGCCAAAAGGAAGAGGTTCTCCAGAAAGGAGGGAGGGAGTTAAAGAAAATAAGAGGCACGGAGGACGCGGGAAAATTAAGAGTGGAAGACTGAAAGGAAGGGATTTGTGGCATTAAAAGAAAAAAATCTTTTGTTTCAATATTTATTTCCTCGGAGGTTAATACCCCCTCTCTTTAAACGGAACAGCAGGTGAGAGGGAAAAGGCTACCCTTTCCAAATCTGTCAGTATCAACCCGACTAAAAGGAATAGGATTATCAACCAGTAGGAGAGAAGCAACATTTTAAATTATCATCACATTATGGCGACGGAGACTCTGGAAGGGGCTTGAATCTTGCAGCTGCTGTTTCTGCGGGTCTCTCTCTCTCTCTCTCAGCTTCTACAGAGAAAAATACAACTCGACATGGAACCGGGCCTTCCTCTCCAGAAAAGGGGAGACAGGGACTTCACAGATTTTGAAACCTTTAAAAGTCTGACCTAGGGAGGTGGCTTTGTAGCCCCACACGGCAAATAACTGGAAGCCGATCGCATGGGGCGGGGGGGCCCTGGGTGGTCCGCTCTCCTTTCGCCCTTTCTCCCCCTCACCACGTTTGGAGACCATCCTCATGAAAGGAGGCCAAAAACACACACCAGTCCTGGCTGTCGCCCTGGTGCCTTGGAGTGATGCTCCCTCGCCCCTTTGCTGGTTTAGTCGCCCTACCCGACCCATCATGTTTTGTTTTTGTTTTTTAAATGCATAGATTTAAGGCAGACTCTTCCAGGGAGTTCTCTTGTGGAAGCCCCAAGGAAATGAAGAACGCCCGAAAGGCCGAGGAGGAGGTTTCCTAGTGCCTTGTTCCTCCCCAGTGGGGCAGGATTGGCCTTCGACGGCGGGGCCTTTGCGTTTCCATTTGATGGACCCGGGCAGTCGAGGATCTGAGGGGCAAAAGCACGGAGAGGAAGCGCCTCGGCTGTCGAGGAACAACGCCGTCATCTTAGCGCATGGGGGGGGGGGCTTTTGAGGGCGCCTGGTACAGTCTGAAGCCTCCCTGCGCAAAGTTGGGGGGTGGGCGGGAGCCCGCCAACTTTGTCCAGGGAGGCTTCAGTCTCTCTAAACGGGAGGTAAAGTGTGCAGTCGAGTTAGTGTCGACTCCCGGCCTATGGTTGTCTTTGGCAGAATACAGGAGGGGTTGACCATTGCCTCCTCCCGCGCAATATGAGATGATGCCCTTTCAGCACCTTCCTATGTTGCTGCTGCCCTTATAGGTCTTTCCCATAGTCTGGGGAACATACTAAGGGGAGGGGGGGTAGAACCAGCAACCCCTTGCTCCCTAAGCAAGTTACTTCCCAGCTGACTGGGGGGGGGGACACCGCAAAACCCCGGAGACGCCTCTGGCCCCATCCGTGGGAGCCCGACCTAAAGCGTGTTGACCGCTAAGTGCGAGAGGATCTCACTCCCCGCGCAATCCTAGGCCTGTTTCTCAGCAGTAGACCCTGCTGGGGGCTTATCCCCCTCACAAATGCCTTGAGGGTCGCCATCCCTTGCCGGTTTGATTAGAGAGTCCATCCCTTCCACTGAAGTCCCTTGAAGCAGAGAGCAGGGCCCGTTCCACGGAGGGCCACATTTCCTCCAAAGCTGCATAGGATCGGGCTGCGAGGGAGGCTTGCAGCCAGCCTCCCAGAGACGGCAGCAGCACCCTCCTTGCCTGGGGGCGGGGGAGTGAGCGCTGGCTCGGAGGACCCCAGACAATCCCTTCTTGTCCGGGAGCGGAGGCATTTGCAGGCTGAGTCCACGGCGCGTTGCTCCCAAACACACGTCCATAGAAACTCACCCGGATGCAGACTAAACAACTTGCGGGGTCACTGGTGGCAGCAACGCCAGCCCAGCCCACCAAGGCCTTGTACGGATCCCTCGACCTCTCTCCTCACACACCCCTCACCCTCCACCAGGCTTCTTCTGATTGAACCGAAGCGCCTTTCCTTGCTCCAGACGCGGTCCAGGATGGCAGGCGCGCGGCAGACACAGCGGAAGCCTTCAGGGTGTGCGGTGTAGTTATTAAACAGTTCAAGTTTGTTAATATTTCAAGGTTGACCCTGCAAAAGGAGGAGGAGAGAGGCGTGCCAGCCTTCTTCTGGAGTTGAGGGGTGTTTGGCCTCTCTCTCCTTGTAATCATCTGTTAACTATACAAATAGCTTCGCTGCCGAGGATTATCTGATAATCGTATTTTATTAACTGCGAGAAGCAATTCTGCAAATATTTGGTCTTATTATCTTGCAGGGTATCATAAGATCCCGAATTTCCGACGCGCTCCCCCCACCCCGTCCGCGCCCCGCACTTTAGGACTTGAAATAATATAACACCGCCACCCCCTCTAGGAAAGTAACAGGGGAGGGGGGGAAGTTGGGAAAAGTTTTTATTATTTATTATTTGAAAAAGGCGGTAAACATTTCCCTGTGTTTGACCGGCGTAATTGTGCAAATCTTATTAGCAATATGCATATATTTACTGTGGTGCTAGCCAGTGTTAAATGGATTTTAAATTATATAATTACCACCAGCTCTCTAGTCCTAAATGGATATTTGAGGGAGGGGAGGACACGCGGAAAGGTTCCTCACAGAGCAACTGTGATGTTTTCTACCAGGGGAGTCTACTATCTCTCGCTTTTTAATAACCCCAGGCGGGGGGGGGTTGTAAAATGGTATTGGGGGGCATCATGAGACGCCCCACCTATACGAATCCGCCAATACAGGCGTCTCTCCAAATCCAGATACTCAGCAAAAAAGAAAGAAAGAAAACCTCCCCGAAAGAGAGGGGCGATTTAGTTGCATTCTTGAGTGAAGTGCCCCACCAAGAATTCACTGGTGCCTAAATGAAAACGCGTTTCCCAATTTGGAGTCTCTCTCTCTAATCTCCCTTTTACCATCTCTCCCTCTTTTCCAGGAGCTGTGCATTTTTACGCGCTCTGCCCTTAAGAATTAAGAGAGAGAAACACAGCGGTCTTCAGGTCCGCTTTGAGCTTCATATAGGCGTCTGTCTGCCTTATAATCTTTGTTTAACGTTGCATTTCTAGGCTAAGGAGCCTGTATCCGCGGTTAGGATATTTAGTTGTATATAATTTACACCCTGATCGTGAATCGATCCGACACCTCTGGATGGAGCCTCTCTCATTTTTCACGCTCCTTCCGAGGTGGTGAAATAATATCCTCTCATTAGGAGGCTGCGAAGCTTGGCTAATTTATCCAAACTGTCAGAGCCTTGTACAACCTCGGGTTAAAAATAAATCAGCAAAGAAACCAACACACACACCCCGCATCTTTTCTCCCAATCCACTTCTCTTTCCTGCTCCCTACCCGCCCACCCGGCGCAACGTACATACACACACGCACACGCACCCCAACGGCACCGATTTATCAACAAAATTAAACTAGCCTCCTCCATCTCCCCGATTTTTACAAGCCAACAGTATTTAAACAAAATAAAAAAGAAATAAAACCTCGATGCCGCTTTGGCAAACAAGCTAGAGGCCACCGCAATCCAAAAGCTGCGAGACATTTATTAGAAAATGGCTCGCCTCGGATGCAATCGCATTAGGAGGCGATGAAGTGGAGTGGGGGGGGGGGGAGAAAAGAAAGAAAGAAAGAAAGAAAGAAAAAGAAAGAGAACTTTCCAAACGCTTCAAGACTTTTTCATGGCAGTGTCCTCCTTACAAATCTCAACGGCCTTCCTAACGCAAACTGTTCCAGCATCCCTCCAAAATTCAAGTTTTGAGGCTCTCAAGGACACACCTTTTACCGCTAATCCGGGTAAAAATATCCGGGGCAAAATATGGGAGGGAAGCTCAGACCCACATCCACAACCCAAATACAGACCCCAGACCCATTGATGAGATACAACTCTGCCCCCTTCAACCTGCTCTCCCCCAGCCCCGCCAGGTAAATGCATACCCCGCGGGATCATTCCCAACACCCCCAGAGGAAGCCAACCCACCGCCGCCCCCGCAAGCAAGAGAAGGGGGTGGGTCGGTGTGTGTGTGGGGCGGGGGGGGGAAGAATCCCATCACAACCCAAGCACCCAATTTCTAAAGCCATTAATTTGCTTTGGGTAGTTTGTTCGGGAAGAGCTTCCCCTCGCAAATGAGGCTCTTGAAAATTACGTCGATAATTAATTGTGCAAATTTGTTTCTATTAAATAAAAATAACACGTATTGAAGAACTCAATTAGCATTAATTAAGCTTGATATCCTAATTTGGAAGTTGTGTAATAGAAAACAAGCGTTTTGGAGGGGGGCTTCTTCCTCCTCTCGCTTTCCCCCCCCACCCCTCCTTTCTCTCCACCCCCCAGCAACTCCCCCCACCCACCCCAGGTTTCTCTCCTTGCTGTTGGAGGGAGAGAAAGAGAGGCGTTCGCTGCCTTTGGGCTGGTTTTCCCCCCCTCTCTCCTTGGAGAATTGGAAATGAGAAATGGAGATGGGGAATCAGAAGGTGCTAAATTAGCTGGCTGATCTGCACTTATTGCTGCATACACATCCTCCCATTACAGAGGCTTTCGGTGGCTCTCTCTTAATATTCCAGGCATGGAGAGCCGTCTAGATACCAGATTTATCAAATGGGAAAATGAATGTATGATGATCAGTTAAATTGAAAATCAGCTCCTGCATGACAGCCCGACCTGACACCTCCGTAATTAGAAAGAAAAATGATAGCGTCCGATGCATAATAGAGCAAAAACAATTTACACTCTCCCATAATGATCCGGCGTTCAAATTGAAAATTTCTCCTGGTAGAAATTGAATTCATAAAGTATGATTCATGGCGGACGCATCTCCTGGAGGCTGCCTCGGACCAGATCGATTGATAGTTGGTCTAGAATCACACAGCCTGCTGCTTTTGGGGCTTTTTCGGGGGGGAGGCGAGGAGGAAAAAAAACCCTCTAAACTGCTTAAGTAAATCAGTAATTTCACCTTAAGGACACGAGTGTGCGGGCAGCGATACTCCAACATCCTAACTGCAAATCCATTATACATGAGGCTCCCCCTCGCCTCTTTTTCTCTCTTCTCTCCCCCCCCGCCCGCCCCAGACTTCTTTCCAGCCACCCAAATGAACAGCTGCAAATTGAAGAAAGGAGGCGATTTATCGCTGCCAGACAAATTGTTCACCTCAGATAAAATAACCAACATTTTTACGCACAATTTTCTGCTACAATTTCATAAGTTAAATGACATTTTAAATACACTTGGATAGGGGAAGGGAAGGGAAGGAGGGGAGGGTGGATTGGTGGGGGGGACGAGTTTGAGGGGAGACAAAGGGGGCACCTCTTGCCAGTTGCAAATTGGAGGGAGGAAGTTGGTTCAAGGGGTCCCCAGTATTTGGGTTAGCCAAATCCCCCCCATTCCTCCCCCCCTCCTTCCACCCAAGCGACATCCAAAATGAAGCTAAAAGTAAGTGAGCTCCAAAAGGAATAGGATGGTAACTCCAGAACCACTTTTTCTGGAGGAGATCATCAGGAATTGTATGGGGCCCAATCCACCTTGAAGTTCTCCTACTCAGGCCTTGGAGAAATGAATGCGCAACTTCATGCGCACCCCTTCTTTATACGGTGGGATTTGCGCAAGAGAATGGTGCCCTAAGAATGCACGATTTCCCTTTTTTTTTGTAAAGAACAAAATCTTTCTTTCTTGGTGGATTTCTCTCTTCTTTGCCACTCTCACTCTCCCCTTCCCTCTTGCTTTTGATCTAATTATTCCCCCCACCCATAAGCCCGGACTCCTAGAGAGCAAATATCAGAGCCACTGAGCGAAAATTATGTAAATATTATTAAAGGGACTCGGGCTCAGAAATTCATTTGCGACCGCTCCGACGGAGGGGGGAAAGGGGGGAAAAATCCGCTCCTGTCCTTCTGATTATTTTCAATTTATTTGCAAATAAAGGCCTGATGACCAGGAGGGATCAGAGATATTTAACGAGGCTGTAAACATAATTCCACTGCGCACAGACTCGCCAGAATTAATGGTTTTAATAATTGGCAAGACAATTTCTGGGGAATTGCAGGAAGTTTAAGCGCCCTGCAAATTTCAGAAGGCTGAGAGGGAGAAGCAAAAAAAATCATATATATATATATATATATATATATATATATATATATATATATATATGATGTAAATAGATAGATTTGGGGTGGGTGTGGGTGAAAGGCTGGCGGGATTTTTTAGATCCAGCCAAGTTTGCTAATATATCTTTGGTGCAGCTGTCTCCGAGCCCCCAAAGGCTCCCTAAGGACCCCCAACCCTATTAGAACAAATGCGCTCGCCTTTTGTAAAAAAGGGCGCATTTGCCGCGGCTGTCCTATTACAGGCGACACATGATCAATAGGCTGATAACACAGCAACATCAATATAAGCGACAGAACAATGAGAGATATCATTGAACATCTATCTTAATATAGCCAGCTACAAGAGGACTGACAAAGAGGAAAGCGGGGAGGGGGGGCGAAGAGAGAGAGGGGGGAGGAAGGAGGGAGTGTATGGTGATGGGGAGGGCGGTGATGTCGGGGGGAGAGCCCTCATGAAAATTCCGCCCCACGTTTCCCCATCTCCGCTCCAATATGCACACACACACTCCCCCAGCTGCTTAGGCTATTATTTTCCAATTTCAATTTGACACCCCAGCCTTTCATGCTAATTCTATTATTGTAGGAAGTTTATGTGATTTCATATCACTAGAAATCGGTAATGTATAATAACCCTTTGGGCAAGGAAACCGAATCCCCGCAGCAGCCACCGGGAAAATAATTACTTTCATATCAAAACGCACCAGGAGCTGGACGGCTTCTTATAGCCCGAAGCTGCTAACCTCATGTGTGGGGGGAGGAGGGTTGGGGGGAGTGATAGGGAACAGGGAAAAAAAGAAGGGGGAGGCTATTAAATGAATACATTTGTTAAGCAATAAACACACATGGAAATCCCAAAGATTGGGGGGTGGGGAGAAAGGGTTTTTTTTAAAAAAAAAAAAAATCCACCCACTCTTTACTTTCCTTTTTTAAAATAAAGTCAGTCAAAGATCTATTGTTTCAGCAATTAGGTTATGACAAGACGACTTTTTTTTTTTTTAACTGTTTTTTTAAGTGCAAAGGAAGAGAGAGAAAAATAGCCCGGTTGATTTTTTAAGAGGTTTTTATTTATGAAAAAATGGTGGGGCTTCTCTTTTAACATATATAAATATCTTTAAACATTTTTGCATTTTACAAGGTCTGAGGAGTCGCTGTTGTGTCTGTTTTTTTGTCTCTTTACAGTTTCTGAGTTCGCTTCGTGGAGTCCGCCTTCGGTTAATGCCAGCCGCATCCCCCCCCCCGCGCCACTGTCCTTCGAAAGGATTAAAAATAAAATATAGAAAAGGATCACCTGATTTTAAACGGGGTTGGGCTATAGACCGAGTGGGGTTGAGGAGGGGGGGGGTAGAACTTTTTAAAATATATGTAATTGGGATGGGGGGGGGACCTGGCCTGGGAAACTTTGGGAATGTTAGAAGTTTAGGTGGAGAACTTTGTGAGCCTCCCCGCCAAAAGAAACTAATATAGAATTCTCTCTCCTCTTCCCCCCCCCCACCCCCTGGTTGTGGCCGTTCAGTCCATATCCACTTCCTCACAGTCTAAGTTGCTGGTCTCTGCCCGACAGTTGGGCTCAGCGCGACAGTCCGAATTGTCCCTGGACGGGCAGGCGTCTTTTGCTGGCTGGAGAAGGGGGGGCTTTGGTTGGACGCAGAGGCTGCTACTGTCCGCCAGGGAAGAGGAGTCGCAGTAGGGCGAGGGAGAAGTGGAGGCAGCGCAGGAGGAGGAGGAGGAGGAGGAGGAGGAAGAGGAGCAGCTGGTGAGACGTGCCGCGGGGGGAGAAGGAGGCCTCTTCTGGGCAGGCACCGCCCCGGGCGCGGAGTTGCTGTCCGGCGGGGCGCCGCCGCAGCTCGCCAAGCGCCCGCCGCCCTGCGTGGAGATGGCGGCGGTGCTACTGCTCTTGGGGGGCGCGGGGTCCGGGCTGGGGTTGGCGGCGGGCAACGGGGAGCCCCGCTGCGGCGGCTCTTGGCCCGGGTTGCTCTTGAGGGCGGCCTGGGGCACGATGAAGCCCAGCGGCTGCGTGATGGGGTAGAGCAAGAAGTGGCCCTTGCCGATGAGCGTGCGCGCCGACGGGGCGCACGAAGGCGCCAGGGCCTGCGGGAACTCCAGCGCCGCTTTCCGTCGGGGCGGGGAGTCCGACAGCAGGCTCTCCACGCTGAAAGGGTTGAGCTTCGGGAAGCCGGAGGACCCCCGCGCCGTCGAGGAGGGAGGAGGCGCCGCCGCCGCCGCCGCTGCCGCCGCGCACTCGGAGCCCGACGGCGAGCAGGAGTCCTTGGGCGCACAGCGACTGCTGCAGCCGCCGCGGCTGGGGTAGAAAGCCGAGGCGGCGGCGTCGCAGCTGCCGGGGAGAGGCGGGTTGTGCGAACTGCCCTTGCAGCCTTCGGGCGGGTCTGGAGAAAGGCCCCCGCCGCCGTCGCTGTCGGAGCTCTGCGTGCTGCTGTTCACCGAGAGGCCGCTGGGCGAGTGCAGGTTGCGGCCTTGGCTCTTGAGTAGCTTCTTCTCGTGCTTGCGCTTCTTCTTCTCCATCTTCTCCAGCTCCTTGCGGGCGATCTCCTCGGGGTCCATGGGCTCCCCGCTGCACGTCGTCGGGTGGGAGTTGTGTGCCGGCCGGCCGGGCCCTTTCTTGGTGTTCTCTTTCTTTCTCCATTTGGCCCGGCGGTTTTGGAACCAGACCTACACACCGAACAATGAGAAGTAATTAACAGTCGGCCCCCCTTGTGGCCCCCGAGGGCGGAGGGGGTAGAATCAGGGGGGCGCCAGTCCCCTCCCGTCCCCCGCCCCGAGGATGCGCTCCACCTTCCTTCCTGGTTTTGTCAGGCGGCAGCAGAACCATCCCCTGGCTACGTTTTAAAATAGGGGCGAGAGGATCAGGATTAAAGCAGAGGTTGGATCCTTTCCATCGCAGGCAAAGACTCCAAAGACGGGGAAATAATCCCGAATTGTTTTATAGCTGGGAATGGAAATGCTTAGAGCGAGAAGCGTGTTTTTAAAAAGCTGCTGGGGGAAAGATCAGAAACAAAGTCCCCCAGCCTAATCTCTCCGGCCATTGTGGATAGACAGGGGTGTTTCCAAATGGGACTTCCCCTGAAGTTTCTACGCAAACACCCACAAACGGAAAGGATTTCCCACCGGCCACCCCAACATCCAGATGATGTTCGCCGGAACCTTTAAAAAAACCAAACACCAACATCATGTCTATAGTCTCCTATAGTCTGCATTGTGTGTTAAATTTGTTGACTTTGCTCCTGGAGAGGTAGGATAAACATGCATTTAATAAGGACATTAAAAAAAAATCAGTGAATGGGAAGAAAGAGGAGACCTGTCTTACAACTTGCGAGTTTTGATCGCTGCAGAGGGAAACACGATGCTTCTCCCCTTACACACGTGCACCAAGCTCCGTGACCCATTTGGAAGGGATTTTGCCTTAGGTTAACCGTTGAACGCTTTGGATAAGAAAAACAACACTTCGGATTGATTGCACGTGTTCTCTCTCCTCCCCTACACACACACACACACACACACACTTTTGACCACAGATGCATCCTTTCGCGGGTTTGCCTTGGGAAGAGAGGCGGTAGATAGAATAAAAAGCAAAGACTTTCACTAGGACACTGTGAAATTGACAGACGAAGAGGATCAAGGTCTGAACCCATGAAAAGTCAGATGTCAACACAGGCTACCCCAGGACTCCCCCACCATCTCTCACACACACACCCGCTTTTTTTAAAGACACACATCCATCGTTTTCCTTAATGACATTCCCCATCCTAAACAAACTAACCACATATAAATATAACCTTCAACACAACGAGGTGTCTATTTTGAGAACCAAGAAATTCATCAAGATGGCTATAACAAAGCAAGCAAGAGGGGTCTCCACCCGTCCCTTCCAAAGTATCAACCACATCACAATGTTTCCAAGGAAAAGTTCACTGTTTAATTCATATATTTAAAGCCTTTGTTCCTGGTCCCCCACCCTCTCATTTTCCCACCGCCTTCAATCATCATGGCACGGAAACCAAAACAAAAGCACAATTAAAAAAAAAAAAAAAACACCCTTCATTTTTCGAATATAAAGAGTGGAGCAGGTTTATTTCTTTAGGGGCGGAGGGAACCTTTAAAATTATTTAAAGTAAATGAGGCAGTAAAACTGTTGTCTCAAGTCCCATCAGAAAACCTTTTAAAAATATATTATTTTCCTTGCTCTGCTGGTATGTATATTGTAATTCCTTCTCTTTCTGTGTCAGCTCCAACAGCCTCTTGTCACTGAGAATTACTCATTATCGTATTAGAGGGAAATCGAGGGTCTTGACTTCATTCAGCAGTCTCAGAACAAATTGGATAAAAGGATTTCAAAACAGAAGAGGTCAGGAGGGGGAAGAGAGAGGGAGGGAAATGGAGCATTTTGTAAATACACCTTTTTAGACAATGCCAGTGCGGATTACTAGGAACTAGTTCTGCTATTAGCTCCTGCCTGGGCTAGAAACAAATGTGTATGTGTATATATACATATATACATATATGTATGTATATATGTATATATGGGAGGGGGTTGTGTGTGAGCGGCCGATATTTGGATCGCTCGGCTCTTGGAGTTTATTTCTTCAATACCTCACCACCCCGCACTTCTTGATTCTCTGGTTTTTTTCACCCGAGGTGCAGGATATGAATAAACTTTGCGAGGGTTCCCCTCACCCCATCCTAACCAAGCTGAAAATTCAAGGGGGCAGATCCTGTTCACACCTGGCTATAAAAATGATTCTGAAATAGACAATTAACTCGAGATGGTTTTTCAAGACTCGATTAAAGCCGAGACAGACAAAAACCCGCACCCCAAAGTAAATCAGATTGAATTAAAAGAAAACTATCATCCGACTCCTAGAAACGGAGCACAATCCTAATATGGGTTGAAACAGAATTAAAAGCTACGCATCATTAAATCTATTTTGGTCCACACCAGATCGGCCTACAAACTCGGTTTTCGCCTTAAAAGCCAAGAATGGAAATACACGTGTCTCGCACTTAGACCTCTTTTTCTGGGAAAAATATTTTAACACAAACGAGGTTCAAGAACTCTTTAGATTTGAAATACGTCGTCCAGGGCCTGGTTCTTTCTTTAGGAGTTGGGGGTGGGGGGGTGGATTGAGGCCAGACAACAAATCGCCCTCAGAGCTAAGAAGACCAAGGAGAGAATTTCCCTTCCTCTACCGGCAGGCAGAAATTAAAGGAAGGAAGAGTGGGAAAGACAGACACGTGTCAAGATTAAATCCACACCGCAATTACCACGCTTGAAACATGCCCCGGGGGTTCAGGGCAAAAGGGAGGAGATATTTTGATATATAGCTGCCCTTCCAAAATGGCTAGAGATATTGTTCGGCAGGAATCGTGATGGGATCAAAAGAGACCAAAGTCCAAGGATTTTTGCTGGCAGCTGAGGCACGATCCAAGTTAGTTAAGTCACACCTGTGTCATTTTCTCCTGCGGCCCTGAATGGAACTTTAACAAGTGCGCAACTTCAGCGGGATCGGGCCGTGGTCTTTAAAGAGCGGAGGGGGGAGGAGAAGGAAGCTGTGTATAAAACACTGAATGTTTACCTGCACTCTGGACTCCACCAGATCCAGTCTCAAGGCCAGCGCCTCCCTCATAAACACGTCGGGATAGTGGCTTTCGTTAAACGCTTTCTCCAGCTCTTCCAGCTGCCAGCCGGTGAAATTCGTGCGCGTCCGTCGTCTTTTGCAGCCGGGGCTTTCCTTGTCTGGGTCCACAGAGTCTGGTGGAGCAAAGAGGCCATTGTGAGAAGTGTCCAGAACCCAAACTATAATCGAAACTGCAATCTTCCACCCTTGAAACAGAGGCTGTTGCGAATCAGCACCATAAACAACGCGATGCCTACACACTGAACTAAACACAGAGTGGATAAATTAACCCGGTGCTCCCCCCCCCCCCGGCCAGAGTCTAACCATTGCATCTACCTTACCATCTCGATCGTGAATCTGTTTCCTCGGATCTGTATAGAGCTTCCTTCCAAGTAAATGTCTTTAAAATAGCCATGGAACAGGAGAGGCTGTGTTTATTACTGAAATGTAGCCATTAATAGACTGGCATGGGCCAAGAAATTACTCGCTTCATCTTTTTTTTGGGGGGGGGGGCATTTTAAAAGAACTTCGACTGCTTTGGAGAGGCTGTCCGGACCCATTTAGGAGACTGGTGTTAAACTGGCGTTGTGGCTTAACTGATGTTGTTAAAGTGGCTGGATTCCTTATTTTGATGCATGACTAGAAGTAGCGTTGCCAAATCAACATTTACCAAAATATGAAGAAACACTTCGGATCTACCAGAGATCTAAAACAGAAGGACACCCGCTACGTCCACTGCTCAGTGCTAAAGTTCTGAACGACAACTTGCAATTTTAGAAAGAAGCAGCCATATGGCAACTTTCGTCCCTACCAGGGCCCCCGAAATTCTTTACAAAGCTGTCAGATCCTGACCCTCCAAAGGCCCAGGACGCCTCCTTTCTTTTCCTCCTCGCCCCCCGCCTACTTTGCTTATCTTTAGGAACTTCTGTGTGGGCGAGTGAGGCCACCAAACCACTAGCCTTTCTTGACCAAGTACATGAACTCCGGCTTGTGGTCGGGGAAAAATCTTTTCCCCAGAAAGCATCAAAAGAGGGGGAGGAAACCGTCTGTGCAAACAACAGATTTTTAAATATATGTTATAGCGGTATATTTTAGAGAAGCCTAAAGAGGCACACACACACACACCCACGCCAATCCAAATCAGTCCGAATTCGGGTGGCGCTCGCGAAAAGACGGAAACACCAAAGCATCCTCGCACCGAGCAAGGGGTGCCAAAACCGAAACAAAATACATTAAAAACCGGCCTTTTGTCCTCTATCGGATTGCAAGCACTTCTGGATTCAGAGACCCTTAGGACCCCCCTTCTTCTTGCCATTAAACTTTGGGGTCTATGATTCTTAAAAGCTGCTTAAATAAAATAAAATCAACCCAACTCTCCTCCTTCATCGTGCTGGGCTTGGAATCCAAAGAGAATGCCAGAAGCTAAACAATAAACCCTCCAGGAGAGAGCAGGCTCCCTTGCACCCACGCTTTGTGCAGGACCGAGCTGGATGGTGCCTCCCCAACAGAAATCTGGATGTGCCTCCCATGCTGACCACACACCCCCCACAGCCTAGGGGTGCAACCCTGACTGACCCGCGTTTCACCTCGGTTTGGACGAGGGCGCAGGGCCCTTGGGGCACCTGGAAAACACCAGCCCTGGAGGAAGCGGGGTCCCGGTGAACCGGGGCGAGGCAAAGAAGAGAAGGCAGCGGGGCTGGCAGTGGTGCCTGGTGAGGTGCGGGGGGGGGTCGAGGGGGGGCTGCCTTACCGGAGAGCTTGAAGGGCTGGTTGTCGCCGTTGACTCCGCAGCCGGCCGGGAGGAGCGGGCTGGGGTTGACCACGGAGGCGGCGCACGAGCCGTTGAGTAATCCGTCGATGGAGAAGGGCACCGAGGCGGCGGCGGCGGCGGCGGCGGCCGACTGGAGCTGGTGGCCGGCCAGCTCGTAGACGTGGTGGTGCCCGATGGGGTAAGGGAAGCCCACCATGCCTCCGAACTGGGCATGGGGGTGCTCCAGGATGCGGCTGTCCATCATGGAGGGGGAGGCGGGGGGCGGCCGGCCGGCGGGGCGGGCGGGGGGCTTGCGCGCCTGGCGCTGGGGCTCAGCGCAGCTGCTGCTGCTGCGGCCGCCCCTGCCACCGCGGGAGGAGCGCAGGAGCGGCGGCCGCGGCGGCGTAGTTGCGCAAGGAAGGGCGCATGCTGGAGGGCGCCCGGGCGCTTTAACTTTATCCACATCAGGCCTCCCAATAATTAGGCTCAGGCCCGGGGAATTTGGGACCAATAAGAAACGTTAATCGGTCCTGACGTCAGAGACGTGCCGGGGCGGTGGGGGAGCCGAGCGTTTTCCATATCGATTGCTAATTATACCTGACATCCACCCTCAATAAACAATATCAAAGCTGTCACAACAAGACAAGGAGGAGAAAGGAGGCGAGCGAGGGAGGGAGGGGAGGGGAGGGGAGGGGGCGCTTTGATAAGAACTCCAGCCCCTGGAGTGGGGGGGGGGGAGAAGGAAAGCTGCCTAGGCCAACAAGGAGAAAAAGGACTGGGGGGGGAGAGAGAACCAGAAGGAGAACTTCCAGCTCCTCTGATTGATACCCAGTTAAATACTCCAAAGCAGCCCCCTCCTCATCACCACCTCGGGTTTCCTCTCCCCCCCCCCCACATCACTAATAGATTTTTCCCTTTAAAACATTTGCTGGTGGTGTGTTGTGGAAAGAGGGTTCTCTTTCCCCCCTCCCCTTTCTCCTCCCTCCCCTCCCTCCCCCCCCCACGTCTTTTTCTTCGTCTACACCAGAAACGTTCGACTCTCTGAACCTTTAAAGTGATGTTGCTCCAATTACAGGGAGACATTGAGCGGCAAATAGACTGATCCAATAATAGGAGATTCATCATCCTCTCTTTCCAGAGCTGTCACAATGAATTTAAAACTACAAGCCTTTTCATCTCCTCTCAGGCTTCTCTAGCGCAGGGAGGGGGGGGGGGGCGCTGGAAAGACTAAAAAAAGGGAGGGAGACTCATGAGGGGGGGAGAGAAGGAAAGCGGGGGGGGAGAGAACTCTGTTTTACAGAACACCTCTTGTGCAGCTCTTAAAAGCGCGCCATCCTATCATATCCATCAAAATAATAATTAACGCCATCCTCTTATTGATCCAGAGAAAAGCTCATATTAACTTATGAATAGGGCCAGAGGAGGTCTAATTAAAAAGCAGTCTATTTAGCAAAAGGGAGGCCCAGTGTATGTGGGCTGTGTGTGTGTGTACACATATACATACACAGACAGAGAGAGATAAATATATACTTACCTAATCGGGTGCCCAAGCACGTATGAATGCATCCATAGAAAGCAGATACAGAATTGTATTTATGCGTGTATGTGCATATATGTATATAAGGGGGCCCCATCAAGAGAGACAGAAACTATATGTTTTGAGGCCCGTCAGGTACAAATACCTCCGCCTATGGTCTTGAAACGGGACTTATTGATAAGTCTGTTTAGGTCCGTTTAGAGGGTGGATCCACCCATCACACACCCCCTACAGCCAAGAAGGGACATCCTTTGGGGTTCCTCGAGCATTTGGATGCTTTACCCTAGAGTAGGGACTCTGCTGAAAGTCCTCGCGGACTTTCGGCAACTTCAAGCTGATTTCGCTCCCCTTGCCACGTGCACCTCCCTCCACACGCATCCAGGTTGCCTTGGCTCGGATACAGGGAGTGGAAACCGGATCGGCGCCTGCCGGCTGCAGCCTTCGCAGGTCTTCCTCCGGAGCAAGCCAGGTCCGTCAAATCCAGCCCTCCTAACCCAGAATGACTCCGGAGCGCGCTGCTGGAAGACCTTATTCAAGCTAGCCCCCAAGCCTGTTCTAATTCAATTATACACCCACCCTCCTGGCAACCTCTGGAAGACAGCTTGGATCCATCTCCCACCAATTCGCCCCCCTCCAGATGAAAAGAAGCGTCTTCCAGAGAGAAACTGGGCCGGAGAGATCAGATTCCAAGATACTGTAGCTTTCTTTAGGAAATCCACAGTTTGGGAAGAGGCAGAGATGAAGCGCCCGCCACCGAAAAGTTGCAGGCTTCCACTCCACGCGCATGCACGCATGCATGCTTCCTCGAAAGTAAGCCACACTCTTTAGAATCTAACTTGCTCCCAGACCAAAGAAGTGGGGATAGGGTTTCAGGACCGGGACAGCAACATGCGCCTCACCTTTACTCGGAAGTAGGTGCCTCTGAGATCAGGAGGATTCACTCCCAAGTAAACCTGCCTACAGTTGCAACCAAAATAGCATAATCTTGCTCGCCAAAATCTCCTAGTAAGTGTGTTTGTGTGACTTCTCTCTGGATAAACTGCCTATAGTATTATCCTGTTTGGTGTTGTTACAACCAGACCTTAAAGGCATCTCTAAGGGAGTGGAACCCCACTGAAATCCGTGGGTTTCAGTGCGCCTAATTTTGCACAGGATCGGCCTGTAGAAAAACCACTTCTGGATTACTCTCGCAAGCAAACCTGAAAGTCCCGTCTGGAGGATTCCGGTTGTGCCTTAGAACCGGAGAGCCTCTTCTAATCGTGTAAACGGGGAAACAGCGCTGGCTTGACTCAGACTTTCGAGAATATCTTGAGGGCTATAACAAACTGAATTTAGCTTCTCTTTTAAGTGACTTCTTTTCTTAAAAAACAAAACAAAACCGAAAACTATTCCAGCAGAAAAACTCTATATTCGTCAGAGAGAGAGAGAGAGAGAGAGAATCTCCCCCCCCTTTTTTTAAAAGCTCCTTTCTGATTTTTAAATCCAAGTTGTCAGATACTTCATTGTCTCTAGAAAACATTTTTTGAAAAAGACACTCCCTCCCCGCCCCGAAAAATACCCCAGTTTTCATGAGGCAAAATATATATTCAGAGTGTTTATGTGGGTGGCAAACATCCATCCAGACTAAAAAGTGGAACTGGTATCAGAGTTCCCTCGAAGGCACGTACACACGTGCCAGCGCTCACAAGTTTTATTATGTCCCTCCATTAATTTTTGATCCCCAAAAATGGGGATCAGGACGGCCCCACTCTGAATGCAGGTGTGCACAAACTGCCTTGATACTGCTGCCCAGAACAAAACTAATTCGCACAGAGATTGGGGGGGGGCGGAGTAAATTAGAGGGACCCCTGCTCCTAATCCGGATTGCCCACTTTCCCCAAACACAACCTAATTCAATATCCTACAAGGGGCCACTGCCTTGCGAGCACCCCTCCTCCACCCTCGCTGGCGGCTTAATTATTACCTTTAAAAATAAAATCAAATGCCATTTAGACACTCGCACACACGCTCCGACTCGGAGCAGCCAGAGAAATGATGGGGTTGGTATTAATTCCGGGGTGAGAGGCCAAGGGCTTCCCTTTTCAGCATAATTTAATTCCTTTCTCTATAAATACTAAATGTAAACTGTAGCCACTGAAGCAAAGTTTCGCCTGTAGCAATAAAAGCCTCATTTTCTGTCGGATTTCAGGATAGGAATGCCAAAGGAACGTGTTTTTGAATACAGAACGGTAATCAATCCGGCAAACCATAAAAGAGGGGGTGGATCTGTCCCCCCCTCCCTCCCTCCCTCCCTCTCTCTCTCTGGCTCTCTCTTTATTATAATGAATTAATTCGACTTTATTTATCCCATTTTCTGGAGCTGACAGAATGTTAATTTGAGTTGAAATTTCTCTCGCCTCTCACTCCCTGACCCTTGCCCTGCAGACTGGCGTGTTGTAATAACCTGAATCTTTCAACAGAAGCCCTGATAATTGTTACCTTATTAGCATGCAAATTGTTTAATTAATATTATTATGGAGAAGCATACAATCCGTCCGTCACTTGACCTCGGGAGCAAGTCCACGTAGCAACCGGCTCTGTGCATTTCAATGGGTACATTTTTAAAAATCGACTTTGCAATATATTCCCCCCCCCTTTTTTCTTATTTCATGTTTCCCGGATCCTTGTCGAGGTTCAAAAAAGGAGAGGGGGAGAAAAATAAATCTCTCTTAAAGTGCTTGAGAGCGGCCTTTCATGGGGGGGCAGGGGGGAGCCCTTTGATGCAGCTTTGCCTTGATATCTCTTTATATTACACTCCATCGTTTCAAAACACAGGCGCGCCCGCACAAATGAGAGAAACCGTTTTATTCTCTGTCCTCTCCCCCCACCCCATTCTTTTCTCTTCTTCTTCTTCTTTTTTTTTTTTATTTCTAACATCAAAATTTTTAATAATTGCTTCCTTGCCAACTGCAGTTGCTTTAAAGGCAACCCTCTCCAGTTGTGAGAGCGATTCCTCCATACTTGCAGAAGTACATTGAGAGAGGGGGAGGGAGGGAGGGAGGGAGGGAGAGAGAAAGAGAGAAGAGGAGGAAAAAATAGAAGAAAGAGAATGCAGCCCTTGACACACAGTCCTGGGAGACGTTGCATTTAAATCCCTTTTTCTACAGTCGAGTGACATTGTCAGATGCTAGCTTTAATTAACTTGATAATAAGACGTACAAGACTCGCATTCCGGACGCCAGCGCGCCTCGCCTTGTTTCCACCGCCCCCTTCCCCCCCCCCGTTTTCTTTATTATTTTATTATTATTATCACAATCTATGTGTTTTATCTTTTGCATAGAGTTCTTGCATTTCTCTCTCTCTCTCTTTGCTGCTGCTGCTTCTTGCAAAGAATCGAAAAAGCCCAAAATTAAACTTTTTTTAAAAAAAGCGATAATAAAGAGTTCTGCCTGGTTGCTCTGGAGAGGCAGAAGGTGCCCTGGGTTACCCTGGGGCTCCCAGTGAGGGTGCGTGGAGAGCTGGGCAGACAAAAGGGGACGAGCTGGAACTACGCAGGACCCTGGTGGTGGAGCTGAATTGGAGCCGAGATGGTTACCATGGGGAGTGAAAGGGAGGAGAAGGATGGAGGAGGAGGAGGAGGGAGGAGGAAGAAGAAGAGGAGGACCACCTCTGACCTCTCCTCTTTCCCCGACTGTGGTCTCTCTCTAGACCACAAGAACCCCAGTTAGAAGATCTGGGAGTTGTTGACCTGGAGAAGTTTCAAATCTCCCATTGTTGGTTATTTGTTTTAATTTTATTGATTGCTCTATAAGGACTCTTGAGGTGGATTTTCTGGGAGCCATCAGAAACAGCTCCACGGCAAAAGAAGCCCCCCACCCCGTTTGCGGCCTTCTGGTAGGCATCTGGTGGGCCACTGTGGGAAACACCCTGGTGCAGCACCAAATCCAGCAAAGAGTGTCTTCCGTTCTTAGGAAGAGCATCTTTCCCCTGTTTAAAAGGTGGTTTCCATTGGAGGACAGCCTCTCTCTTCTTCCAAATCCTACCCCTACCCCCCAACAAGACAGGTAGAAACCTTTGTTGGAGAAATTCTGTGGGAGTCTTGGAGAAGTTGTCTATTCAAGGCTTGGCTTAGTTTGAGAGGGGGACAGATGACTGCGAAAATGGACACATTTAAACTTATTTTCTTTGTTTTCTTTCATTGTACAGACTATCTTTGGATTCCCCGGATCCCAAGAACTTCCTAAATTCCAATGCCTTACAACAACTTTATCTCCCCCATAGAAAAGAATATGAAGGACCTACCACAATTTAAATTCTAATGGCAAATGCAAGGTGCCAATCCACAGCACGATTAGGAGGAATTAAGTAATGTATTCAATGGGTTTTCCTTACAGGTAAGTGCATATAGGGTAGCAAACTTACTCTCATGTAGTGTCACAGAGTTCTGGGACATTGGTCAGGATTGCGGCTAAAAAGAGAGGGTTCTTTGTATTACAGTTATAAACAAAAAAGTTTTTATTATTATTAATTGTTGTTATTATTATTATTATTATTTATTGCCAAGTCTACATTCAGCCATGAAGCTTACTAGGTGACTTTAGACAAGTCACGCTCTCTGAATCCAGCCTACATCACAGGGTTATTATTAAAGATAAAAGGACAGAGAGAATTATGGGCACTCCTTGGAGGACAGACATGATATAATGTTCATTATAATAACAACAAGAATAAGGTTGATAATGTTCAATACATGGCACTTAACAGACTATAACGGCCTTCCCCGAACAGGCAAGTCCCTGCCCCAAGGGTCTTACAATCTATATGTGGGTATAATGGGGGAAGCAACAGAGGGAGGAGATAGGAAAGTAGAAGGTAAACAGGGAGGAATGTTCAGGAGTTAGGTTCCACTCCAGTTGGGAAACTGAGTCACAGGCAGACTCCAAACTCTTCCATGGAAGGGAAGGTTACTGCAGGCAATTGTTTTATTGGCCTTCTAAGCATATAACCCTGGGAAATGCAAGCCGGAATCACCCACTGGCCCTAACCCAATAAGAAGGCAGCAATGAATTGCCCGCCTAGAAGATCTATATATCTCTGCTGTTTCCTTCTCAAACTCATTCCTTTGACTCCCCCATCTGCTTTAAAGATCAAGCCTGGGAACATCTCAGGATCCGAGGAATCAAAGGTCAAAGCCTACAGCTGAGAGAAAAGTTACCCCACACACAGCCTTGAGACACACACACACACACACACACACACACACACACACACACACTTACTTCAGCTAGGTTCATCAGCAAGGCATAGGGGTGTTGGGTTAAATGCAGCTTTTGAGTTTTCCCTTTTCCCTTTTGGAATCTAATGAACCTCAGAAGAGCCCAGTGAAGGCAACTCCCCAAATCTTGGGAGCGGAGAAAGCATTTCACAGCCAGTGAGCTACATGGAAAGAGAGGGACAGAAAGAGGGTGCCATTTGGGAATGCCCCCAGTGGGCAGGACCAGGAGGAGTTGCAGAGGAGGAGAAAAGGGCAAGCCATTTCACCTGAAGTGTGAACTGGCTCCACTGAGAGTCCTCGCATGTGCAGTGACAGGCAAGTTCTTTCCCTGACATTTGGTCCTTTGGTCCACTGTGGCCCACAGTGACACTTGGCCCTCCCATCAGTTGATTGTCCACCCATGAACCACCAGGTGTGAATCAGCCCTGCAGAATTAGATTTCTGGTCAGTTTCACTTCCTGGGCTGGATGGATCTCCTGGGTGGTGTGCACAGGACATCCAAAATACCAAATACCCACCATCAGTGCTGGCTTTGCAGGGGAAGTAAAGCGGGCCCAGTCCCTTTAGCGCTACTCGTTTTAGACCATTACTGGTCAAAAATCAGGTGTTTGCTGCTGGTTAAGGGCTTTCTACAGCACTGCTTCTATCACCCATTCCTCCTTAAAAGCATTTCCTTGGCTGATCCATCTCTCTTCACCTTGCTTCTCACTTTCTCCTGCTTGCTACCTTTGAGCCCCTCTTTCCCCCTCTCTCTGTCCCGTCTTCCCCACTGTTCCAACTTGGAATGCAAGTTCCTTGGGGCAGGCAACCTGCCCTCTTTTTTATTTTCAATTTAAGTTATCCTGTAAAGTACAATGCAGAATTGTATTTACTGATTTCCAAATAGGAACATGGGAAGCTGCCATATACCGAGCCAGACCATTGGTCCATCTAGCTCAGGATTGTCTACACAGACTGGCAGCGGCTTCTCCAAGTTTGCAAGCAGGGGTCTCTCTCAGCCCTGTTTGGAGATGCTGCCAGGGAGGGAACTTGGAACCCAGATGCTCTTCCCGGAGTGGCCCCATCCTCTGTGGATAATATCTTACAGTGCTCACATGTAGTCTCCCATTCAAATGCAACCAGGGCAGACCCTGTTTAGCAAAGGGGACAATTCATGCTTGCTACCACAAGGCCAACCACCTTAAGTGGTGCAACGGGGAAATGCTTGACTAACAAGCAAAAGGTTGCCAGTTCGAATCCTGCTGGTAGTATATCATATCGGGCAGCAGAGATATAGGAAGATACTGGAAGGCATCATCTCACACTGTGTGGGAGGAGGCAATGGTAAACCCTTCCTGGATTCTACCAAAGACAACCACAGGGCTCTGTGGGTGCCAGGAGTCAAAATCAATTTGACGGCACACTTTACCTTTATCACAAGGTCAACTCTCCTCCCATGTATATCCCACTTTTTTAAAAACCTCACTGAGGAACTTGTGACAGCAGTATAAAACAAATCAGAGATTAAAACTAAATCTAAACCCCTGGTGCAGAGATGGCAAGCAGCATTCATTAAAATGGCACATTATTATTATTATTTATTATTATTAACAACAATTAAAGTCACCTTTAAAAGGTGGGTTTTCATGATATTGATTTTCCTAGCTCTAATCAAGGCACCAGTGAAGATTCAAATTGCAGGCCAGTTAAATTTATTCCAACTTTCTTCTTCTTCTTCTGATTGCCTTCGCCAGCGATGGTAATCAGTCTGAGTTAAAAAATCATAATAATCCAAAATATGACTCCTGTTCTAGAACAGGAGTGCCCATCTTCAGTTCTCCAGCCATCATTAGACTACAACTCCCATCATCCCATTGTGGCTAGGGATGGTGGGATTTGTAGTCCAACGAAAGCAAGAGGGCTGAAGTTGGGCACCCCTGTTCTAGACTGGACTGGCATCATTGCAGTACGAGACATATCCTATAGTTAGTAGCCATGGGGTATGAACACAGCAAAACTATAAGGAAAACTTAAGATTTCCTTTGCTGGATCAGACCAAAGATTCATCTACCTTACTTCTCCATCAACAGCCAAATCTCTGGAAGCTTACCAGCAGGGCATGATAATGATAGCCATCCTCTATTCTTCATTTTTTTCATACTGCTTCTGAACATGGAAGCTCCATTTTTAGCTCTTGTGGCTGTTAGTCTGGTCTGCCATGGATAAGCTTTTTGAAAGCGATCTAAACCATTCATTACATCTTGTGACAGTGAGTTCCACAAGCTGACCCTGCATCATGTGAGCAGTACCTCTTTTTGTTTCTATCAATCAACTAAACTGAGGAAGGAAGGAAGGAAGGAAGGAAGGAAGGAAGGAAGGAAGGAAGAATTTATATGAGGATGTAGCTTTTCTTGACCTGCTTCCAGGCTACTGACAAAAATAAGAAAACCCCTTTAACATTAGACATAAAGATCCCTAAAACAACTCTCCCTCCCCAAGCACCCTGCTCACAGGAAAAGAAATTACTTTCAAAAGACTGTAGGAAGTAATTCCAAAAGACTTTCCTTCCTGGGATTCTTACATGTCACCACCATTTAGGCCCCAGAATCCTAACCTCTCAAAAAGAAGGTGCTCTAACTTCATACTGAGAGGCTCTCTTTCCTCAGACCAGTCAGAACGTATCCATCCGTTTGACCAAGCAAGGCATTTCATTTATTTGCTTATTTTAAAATAGGTCCATCCCACCTTTCTGCCTGCCAACAGACATCCAAGATGGCCGACAAGAGACACAATTCATACACCACTGACATAAAGTTCAAAACATACAGCAGAACAAAATGGGAAGGCACAGAGATGGGAAATGGTCCATTCCCCATATTTCAGCTGTTACTCTATGACAGGCTTGCTCAATTTCCCTGGCTATTGGCCACTGTGGCAAGGTGAGGTGGTAACCTCAGACAGCTGATTACTGGGACCAGTGTTCCCTCTAACAGGGATTCCCAGACGTTGTTGACTACAACTCCCAGAATCCCCAGCTGCAGTGGTTTGTGCTTGGGGATTGTGGGAGTTGTAGTCAACAACATCTGGGAATCCCTGTTAGAGGGAACACTGGTCCTGGTACTTTCCCCCTTCCAGGGTCTCAGCAGGGATGCCCTTTGCTTTCTAAATGGAAATATATGCTGCTCTTGCAAATAGAAATATAGAAGCATAGCAAGATGCCTTCTACCGAGTGGGACCATTGGTCCATCTAGATCAGCATTGTCTATATCAGGCCTGCTCAACTGCCCCCCCCCGCACCAGCTGTTTTTGGACTACAGCTCCCATAATCCCCAACCACAGTGGCCAATAGCCAGGGATTATGGGGGTTGTAGACCAACATCTGCAGGAAGGCTGAAGTTGGGCAGCCCTGGTCTACACAGACTGTGCGACCTCTCCAAGGTTGCAGGCAGGAGTCCCTCTCAGCCCTATCTTGGAAATGCCAGGGAGGGAACTTGGAACCTTCTGCATGTAGATGCTCTTCCCAGAATGGCCCCAAGGGGAATATCTTCCAGTGCTCACACATGTAGTTTCCCATTCAAAAGCAAACTGGGGGACTCTGCTTGCTGCCACAAAGCCAGCTCTCCTCCTTCCAACAGTTTGTTATATCTCTGAATATTATCAACTACAATTTATTTATTTTATTACCATTCTTCCTGCATTGTGTTACAAGGAGTCACCTCCACCCTTTGTGGTTGACCACCCAAACTGCTCTTCTGGGTGAATAACCACATGAGGTTCAGGATCTGTAGGATTAGGAAACCATCCTTGATTTCTTGTAACAGAACCTCCTCGCCTTGCCTCCCCAGCAAATTATTGCATCTAAGTAGGGTGCATGTCTATGGGGTGTGGCTGCTGGAGTGGGCATGGCCATGGAGGCTGTCATGGAGAGCGCCTCGACTTCTGAATTTGTGACAGTGTCACTGTGAGCATCGGAAACATTTTACCATAATGAGGTGGCCCATAGACATTATGAAGCAGTCAAGACAATTGTCCACACCAATTCTACGGATGCTAAGCAAGTCTTATTGGATGGGAGATGCAGCAGGTCTGGAGAAAGACTCCAGGGAGAAGCAGAACTGGTCTTGTGGTAGCAAGCATGACTTGTCCCCTTTGCTAAGCAGGGTCTGCCTTGGTTGCATATGAATGGGAGACTACATGTGTTAGCACTGTAAGATATCCCCCTTAGGGGATGGGGTTCATAGCTCAGTGGAAAAGCATTTGCCTGCTTGCATGCAGAAGGTCCCAGCTTCAAACCCTGGTGGGATCTCCAGGTAAGGCTGAGAGAGACTCCTGCCTGAAGCCTTGGAGAGAGGCTGCCAGTCTGGGTAGACAAGACTGAGCTAGATGGATCAATGGCCTGACTCAGTATATGGCAGCTTCCTATGTTCCTAAGACTCACAACTTTGAAGAAAGAAATAGGGGTCCCAATTCATGCTGCATTTGCTCAATCTTGACACAGCAGCCTGAAACCACCTCAAAGCAGACCGGTTAAGCATTAGTTCCTCACAAAATGCCTAATTAAATGAGGAAGATAACATTGCAATTAGAGCTCCCCCCCCAATTAAAGAAAGCTTAGTTGATTAATTGCATGAGTTTTAGCTGATCAATCAATTAATCACTTGATTAAATCTGCATATATTTGCATCGGGGGGGGGGGGAGCCAGCTCTTCCAAAGCCAAACATACACTTCTTTTGTCCTTAGATGAGCAGAATCATCTGAAGAGCAGCATTCCCACTTCCCTTCCACAAGAATGCCTCTTCTACTGCTTGCAGGTATTTAATAAGGACTTGCATTAATGGTCGTTAAAAGGATTAAACTCTGCTGACCAATTAAATGGGGAGCATGTTTAGTCATCGGAATGTTTTTAATCAATGGATCTAGCAGACAAATGGTCTTAAATGTTGCAGTCCTGGATGAATGGGTAACTCACTCTTGCAGGGTGGTGATCTGGTACCTTGATAGAGTCTGTGGAGGGAGTCTTTGGGGTGGGACTTAGAGATTTCTGCCAGGCCCACCATAGACAGAGTCCAGCAGTTCCTATATATAGTGCAAAGGCTGTGTACTGAGATCCACCATTTTAAAAAATGATAAAGTGTTGGTGTGGTGGGGGGGGGGTGTCAGTCAGGCGCGTAACAAGGATGGGGCAAGGGGAGACAGTTGTCTGGGGGCCCCACTGCCTGGAGGGGCCCCCCAGAGGCACCTCACGTGGCTCCCCATTGCCCCCTGCCCAGCCCCAAGGCCCCTCAGCCACTTACCCTTTTCTCCCTCTTTCCTGCTTGTCCTCCTGGCCGGCAATGGAAGCAGCAGCCCAGCTGCCAAGAGCTGCTTTTCTCCCGCCTCTCAGGTGATCGGCGGGTGGGCGGGGCTTCCACGGAGGCCTCGTGTAGGCCGCAGTGAAGCCTGAACTCGAGTAGGGCCCAAGCCAGCCAGGAAGGAGGAGGCAGCCAGAGTGGCCACCAGTGTTCTCTGCAGCAGAAGACCCCTTGCTGCCAGGTAGAGTGTGAACTCCTTTTTGTGGTTACCTTTCCCGCCCCCCGGATACATAGGGATCTGCTTGCCATAGGGCTTTGATATCGGGGGGTGGGACTGAGAAGTCTCTGAATATTTATTTTAAAACAGATTTTTTTTTTAAGCCAGTAAATTTTCCAAGCTATCTAAGTCCTATAAGTGGCTTGTTTCATGGCAGAAAATTACAAAAACTATTGGAACAAACAGTATTGTATTTATTTTATTCATTCATTCATTCATTTATAAATACACTTATGTTCAAGTTGTTTTGCAACCCAGAAGGTCTGAGTGAGAAGCATGTGTGGTGCTTTTATTTTATTTTATTTTTCTTGTGTGTGAACTGCTCCCCAATAACTCGCAGGGACTTCAGGGTAAATCTGGCCAACATGTGAATGCAGCACCTCCATTCCAGAGGAGAGGTGTCTTAAAGGGCGTTAAAAGCCTCCTGTGAAAAACCTCCTGGAATCGACTGAATTTGTTCAGAATTCTGAGAAAACAAACATAGGCTCACCCTGCATGGTTGAAAGTCTCCTTTGCTAATCTGCAGTGTGGGGCCCATTTTAATAATTCATCTTTCTAGTGTGTTCTAGGCATTAAAAGTAATACAAATGTATAGTACTCAATGTATATCACTATATATGTGACGTGTGCATGTGTGTATTCAGTGAAATGTACTTCCAGGCAGCATACTTATTTTGAAATATCAGACTTAAATCCTTGGGGGCCTGGGGTGTGCGGAGGCCCTGGACTTGGAGTGGTGGGGGCCCATTTTAAAATCTCGTCTCTGGGCCCACTCCAACCTTGCTACGCCCCTGGTGTCAGTTCCCCCGCCCCCGGTCAGCACTTGTGACTCCTGGCGCCCACGGAGCCCAGTGATTGTCTTCGATAGAATACTGGAAGGGTTTACCATTGCCCGTCCCCATGCCGTATGAGATGATGCCTTTCAGCACCTTCCTATATCGCTGCTGCCTGATATGTTTCCTATAGTTTGGGAAACATACCAACCGGGATTTGAACCAGCAACCTCTTGCTCCCTCAGCAAGTTACTTCCCCACTGCGCCATTAGGCATTCTATTTTAGCAGACACATAATAAAACAGGTAGGCCTTCATGTAAGAGGTCCTCCTCTTGTGATCTCAACACAGCAACAGCCACACAATTCTCTACACACATACATGTATAGACACGCGCACTTTTAAGAAATTGGATCAATTAATCCACGACAGCCCAACTCCTGGAATATAAGAATATAGGAAGCTGCCATATACTGAGACCAACCTTTGGTCCATCTAGCTCAGTATTGTCTGCCCAGACTGGCAGCAGCTTCTCCAAGGTTGCAGGCAGGAGTCTCTCTCAGCCCTATCTTGGAGATGCCAAGGAGGGAACTTGGAACCTTCTGTATGCAGATGCTTTTCCCTATGGGGAATATCTTACAGTGCTCACACATGTAGTTTCCCATTCAAATGCCAACCAGGGAGGACCCTGCTTAGCAAAGGGGACAATTCATGCACATTGCCACAAGGCCAGCTCTTCTGCCACTTGGAGGATCTGGCGTTCAGATTGTGAAACTGTAATGGTCATGTATCAGGGATTGGAAAGGCTGAGGAAATCCACACGCAGACCCCTTTCAGTACTGTTGGTGGTGTGTGTAAAAGAAATGTGTCCAGGAAACACACTTGAATCCTGCATGATCTATTTGGTTTTATTAGATTCTCCTCAGACCACCAATGTGTTTGTGTTGCAAAAGGCAAGAAAACGTACTTGGTCTTCTTGAGGAAATTTCTCCAATGTGACATTTGAAGGATGATTTCAGAGTTCTGAAACTGAAACTCAAAGAGGAACTTTGGGGTTTCTCCCCACAAGAAACTGAAATTCAAAGACAATGTGAGGATATGTGACCCCTGCACAGAGAAAGACTGAATAATTTTCTCAGGTGCTTCTCCACATCTCTGGGCATGACTGAACTCCGTTAATTGTTCATGAGTACCCACCCTTGCTTATGAACCTAAGATAGATCTTGTAGGACCAAAGGTCCAAGTCCAGAATTCTTGGCAAGAACCCAGCACCCCAGCACATGATAGGTAGACCACCAAAACTGGCCACTGGTAGACTACTGTCTTTGCCTCATCCTTGTGTTTATGGGCAATGTTATCAGGTCATCCTTCAGTAAGCAATGATGGTTATTATGAACATTGTCATTAAAAATATGCCACTCCACATGGACACAAATTCATTTCTTTTTCATAGTCAATACCTTAATTCAAGAGTTCTCAAAGTTGGGTCCCCAAATATTGTAGGACTACAACTCCCATCACCCCCAGCCACAATGGTCAAAGACTGTGGTAGCTGAGAGTGATGGGAGTTGTAGTCTAACATTGTCTGGAGGTCCAAGTTTGAGAATGCATTGAAAGTTGTTATTTCACTCGTATGTGAGGGTTATCACGAATGGTCTGGAGAAGGGGACATTTCTCCTCAACATGTCTTCATCCTACTAGAATTCAGGCCCGCTCAAGGAAGTGGAAAGGACAGTTCATATTTATGCAATGTCTATTTCATCTTTGGAACATACGGCCACAAGATGCTGTGATAATAATTAGCCATTTAGATTGGTTGGAGGGGAAGAGAGTGGAGACCAATACATATTTTATGATTATTAGCCGTGCTGGCCAAGTGAAAATCCCATGTGTATCTCTGAACAGCAGATGTTGAGGACATACAGTTGAAGAAAACCTTGCGCCCTG